>NC_041229.1:38286923-38316818 GCF_002837175.3 Physeter macrocephalus
CACACACACACACACACACACACACACACAGGAAAATGAATTTACCACCAGCTCAAAATCTGTATCAGAGCTACCAAAGTAAAGGGGATTAAATCAGCTCATGGGAGTGGACTGCAAGGAAATGGGCTTTCCTTGGCACTAGAAAATGAGAAGCCTTGTTCTATGGACCTAGTTATGCTTCTTGGCTGAAGAACCAAGAGAGTCCAATGTTTGTAAACATTCTCTTTACTAGAAATACAAAGGTTGTTAGTTTAGGTTTTTCTAGGATGATGTTGTAAGCCCAAATATAAAAGGGCAGCAGTGGAGCAAGAACTGAACTGTTTTCCCAACCCCAGTGGGCCCTTACTTACGCAGAGAGTGTCACTGTCAGTTGAACCGCCCATGGAAACTTCAAGGCAAAGGGAGAGCTCATCTAGGTGAGCTGTACCTGCTCTGGTGTTCAGCCCGGTTCTGCACCCAGGGTGAATAAGTCAGGCTGATGGGGGAGGTGTGTGCAACAGCGATGCTAGGGAGATGTCCTCCCACTAATCTGCAACTCACCTGAAATATTACAAATACCTATTTCAAAGAGTTGTTCAGATTAAAAAGAATATCTTTAAAGTACTTGATACAAAAGCCCTGCAGAAAATATGACCTCATTAAATGGTAGCTTTTATTGCTGTTTTTCAAAATTTTTATATTGAGCTTATATTAGCTTTTACGGGTAAGAAAATGAATATTTAAATGTGCTTACATTTCAGCTGCAGTTATTGGTTACAGATTAGAACTGTGATTAGAGGTTACATTGAGGGAAAGATACCTTTTACATTATACATTTTTGTTTGGCTACACATGGAGCACATAGGAATTGTTCTGGTTTTGGGGTTTTTTTCCAAATAATTTTTTTCTTGAAAACCTCATTATCAAGATCCTCTTTCTGAGGCTAAGTTACCTCTTGGGCGTTCCTTTCCATGAGCCTTTCCAGAGAAATCTGGTTAAACTAAAATGTGGGCAACAGAATTAGAAACCCAAACTTCAATCATAATAGCAGGTAAAAGTGTTGCCGAGACACAATAGCTGAGAGGTGGAAGCAATTCGAATGTCCATCAATGGATGAATGGATAAACAAAATGTGGTATATGTATATAATGGAATGTTATTCACCCTTAAAAAGGAAGGAAATTCTGTCACATGCTACAATGTGGATGAACTTTGAGGACCTTATGCTAAGTGAAATGAGCCAGTCACAAAAAGACAAACACCATATGATTCCACTTACATGAGGTATCTAAATTAGTCAAATTCATAGAAACAGAGAATAGACTGGTGGTTACCAGGGGCCGGTGGCGGAGGCAGGTGAGGGAAGGGGAGAGTTGTTTAATGAGTATAAAGTTCCAGTTTTGCAAGATGTGTTAGTTAGGGTTCTCCAAAGAGAGAGAGAGATTTATTAGGAAGAATTGGCTCACACAATTATGGAAGTTGAAAAGTCCCATGATCTGCCATCAGCAAGCTGGAGATCTAGGAATGCCAAAGCTGTAATACCAATCCAAGGGTAGTAGAAGAAAACCAATGTCCCAGCTTAGTATGCAGGCAAGAAGGAGACAAATCTCCTTTCTCCGCTCTTTGTTCTATCCAGGCCCTGAACAGATGATACCCACCCACATTGGGGAGGGCAATTTACTGAGTCCACCAATTCAAATGAATCTCATCAGAAACACCCTCACAGACATGCCCAGAAATAGTGTTTAATCTCTGCACTCCATGGCCCAGTGACATTGATACATAAAATTAACCGTCACACAAGATGAAAAGCTCAGGAGATCTGTTTCACAACAATGTGAACATACTTAACACTAGTGAACTCTAAACTTAAAAATGGTTAAGATAGTAAAAAAAAAAGTTAATGGATACAATTACCAATAAAATCAAGTCAAAAGATCTTTTAAAAAAAGAAATTCCCTTGAATGTGTATAAAAGTAAATTTGGGGCTTCCCTGGTGGTGCAGTGGTTGAGAGTCCGCCTGCGGATGCAGGGACACGGGTTCGTGCCCGGGTCCTGGAAGATCCCACATGCCGCGGAGCAGCTAGGCCCGTGAGCCATGGCCGCTGAGCCTGCGCGTCCGGACCCTGTGCTCCGCAACGGGAGAGGCCACAACAGTGAGAGGCCCGCGTACCGCAAAAAAAAAAAAAAAAAAAAAAAAGTAAATTTGAACCATTCAAAAAAAACAAAACAAAGAAAGTAATACCAAAGGAATGAAACCACCAAAGGGCAGAAGATGTTACTGAAGGCAAAAGGAGAGGTGTGGGGTAAGGCCTGTCCAAGCAGGCAAGTCCTGCCCACATCACCCAGGTGACAGTAGAAGGAGGATGTGTGGGCACAGGCTGCCTGCCAGCCCTGTATGAGAATTCAGGCCTTTTCCAGATCAGTCAGCAGAGCAAATGCCTTCTTTTCCTGCCCTGACTCCTTGAGTTCCAGCTGCCTGTTTGGAATCTGCAGGGGGCCCACCTGCATCTCCTCAAGCAAACACATCAACTAGCCCCACTAGAATGTCAGCCCACAAAAATCCCCATTTGCCTAAACCAGATGAGTCTTGGTCCTGCTTTGTGCATCACTAATATACCACCTGCTGCCTCAGACACTTGAGTCCAGGACAGCTCTCCCTGCACTCTGAGAATCCAAATCATGAGCCTTGACCAGGAAAATGATTAACTATGCCAGTGGAAAATTTTCATAGGAAGATTAAAGTAAGAAAGTTCATTAGCCAAAATGCTTCTGACTGCAAATAACAGAAAAGTCTGACTCAAACTAGTTAAAAGATAAGGAAATGTATTATTACATAATAAGAAGTCAAAGTTAAGTCAATAAATAGGATAGGCTCCAGATGTAGTTAATCAGAAACTCAACATTGTCATCAAAGACCTAGATTGCTTCAATTTCTACTCCACCATCTAGGTATTGGTTTCCTACTCAGGCTGGTGGCAAGATGTCTCTACAGTTCTAGCTGTCATATTCAGAGAGAATATGCCTAGAGGAAGAAGAGCAGCTGTCTCTTCCTCTATTCTCTTTCTTAGAGCTGGAAACCTTTCTCTGTAAGCCCTTAGCATACTTCCCCTCTCATCCCATTGGCCAGAAAATGGGGCCACATGTCCATTGCTAAATTATTCATTACAGGAAGAATATTTTTACTACATGTATCTGAGTTTAATTATTTCAAGAGATCATGGTGTCCACTATACAATGTAAATAAGGCCATCAAATAAACACAGCTATTATATCAAATGCTTGCCCCAGAACCTTTCAGAGCACGTCTACGATGCTTCCTCTGACCTACTGTCACTCCGACTCTCCATCTCAACTCAGTTCCAATACTCCAAGTTCTCAGCATTGAAGTCACTCATCTGGGAGAGATAGGGGGAAAAGAATGTCGTGGTCAAATATAATTGGGAAATGTATACTCCATATCTCAGAGATTCATGGTTATCAGTTCATTTGTTAAAAGTTCTGTAGAGTCTTGCAGATTGCTTAATCTATAATTTCCCAAATTTATCTATGCTTTTTTTACCAAGTGATTTAAAATTATCATTCTGTGGAATCAATGCTCCTCAAACTTGAAGAAATTTGAGTTAAGACCTGGTCTTTCTTGGAAACAGGAAATATTTGATCCTTGATCCCTAAAGTCTCAGCTTAAACAGCAGCTCTTCCTGGAAGCCCAGCACCCACCCAGCTGAGGGAGGACTAAAGCACTGATCCCACCGTCTTGTAATTGCCTGTTCTTGGACTTTTCTTCCCCACTATCTGAGCTCTTTGAGGTCAGGAATGGTGTCTTGTTCACGGCTGTATATGCAACACCCAGCATGGTGGCCAGCATGGCGAAGGGACTGGATGTTTCTTGGAAGAATCCAATGGCCCACCTATGGTTTTACCCAAAGGTAAGGATATAAACTAGGATGAGGCCAAGATAAACAAATACTGATCTCAGCCTTTCTAATCCACTCTTCTCTGTGTAATCACTGAGCAACTCTCCAAGATTGCTGAGGAGCTAACTTTTTCCAGAAACTCCAGTCAGCACAAAGGAAGCCTTTGTTCATGGACTGCACCTCTGCACCCAGAGTCCTCTGGAGGCAGTCTCAGCCCTTCCAGGCCTGTCAACCCTGTCAGAGGACCCAGGAGGAGACTGTGCTCTGCCTCCCAATTGGGCCTTTGGGACTGCCTCATGACCCTCACACCACCTCCATAAATGGAAGATAATAATCCTCTGGGCAGAGGTCATCAAGTCTGTAAAAGTGCCTAGAGCATGTTGGAAGAATGGCCTTTCCGAAGTACAGAGTAAGATTATAATTAGCAAAAAAAAAAAAGCAGCAGGCCTCCAGCTGGCATGGTCCAAATGCATCAGATGTGCGGGCCTCAGGGTAGGGCTGAGTAAGGGGAAATAGAAAGGTGAGTTGCTTCCCTTCTCTAGTGGTACAGATAATGCTGACCCTGTGGGAGCTAGATGGTGAGCTGTTGACGTGAACATTCTTGTGAACATAATAATCCAAGATTATCACCCACTTCTCTTCCTCCTTCCAAACAGAAATGAGTTTGGGTTCAGGCATCCACCCTCTTTCAAACAGCCGTGGTTTTCATGGGAAGCTGATGGCAATCCCAGCTCCAGATGGTGGCTCTGGTTTGTCTATAAGCCAACCGTGGTGGACCTAGTCCATCAGGCAAGGCTTTATTTAGGAATGGGCATGTGACCCAATTCTGACCAATTAAGTGTAAGGTTGAAATCTGCTAGGAAGCTTCTGGGAAAGTTTCCTTGTTCTAAAAAAAAGAAAGGAAAAAACCAAACAAACAGGAAATTCATTCTTCCTCTGGTTATTACTGGCTCAAGAGTGATGGCTGGGACTGCAGCAGCCGTTTTATCACCAGTCTGAGGATAAAGCCAACACCAAGGTGGCAGAATGGAGAGAAGGAAACATCCTAGGTCTTTGATGAGCAGCCTGGGGTCATACTATAACTGCAGCCCATGCCAGCCTTCTTACTGTGTGAGCAAACATTTTGTCATTGTTTCACTTTGGTTTTATATGTACTATGGCCAAAAGCTTCCTGACTAAGTTAAATATACAGGGCCCCAAGGCCAGGTCTTGTGCATTCTATGTCCAATCGATTTGGCTTTTCTCCCCAGAGTTGGGTAGTGGACACCACCAACCAGTGTGAACTGAGAGTATGGCTCTAGAAGAAGCTGGTTGGGATATTTATGTCACAGGTAAAACCCTCAGACCTATGTAGGCCCTGTTCCCAAGGTCCACCCAGTGCAAAGTGCAAAGTGGTCTCTCCTCCTGCCCAAGAGGAGAGTGAGATAAAAAGCTCATTTACCCCTGCTCCCCGTGAGAAAAGATGAAGTTTCTGTCCAAATATGTGAAAACAGCTCTACCCTTCTCAGCTGAGTTGGGAGAGGGATGTGGTCAGAAGACCTTAAGCCAATGAGCTAGACCAGAGCAGAGTCTGGTCTGAGGTAGAGATTGGGCAAGTATGATGGACTTAGTTTGGTTGATATTATTTTGGTTTGTTCCCAGGGCAGATAATAAATTGTGCAAAATATATAAACTAGGTAAGGTTGAAGGTGGATGGACATGGCTCTCCACTGATCCTCTTATTTCTTACAGACTCTTGACTGAAATTAGAGGTCCTGGCAATTAACCAAGAATGAGATGCCTGCCTGATCAGAGCTGTGCAAAACTGTGAGTACAATGCCAGTATATCCCCAGTCATGGAAGCTCACAGAAGTTACATGCATTCTTGATAATTCAATAATTCTGTCGCTCAGGAAGCTGTACCCTCTGTCCTCATATCCAAGTTCTGGGCTTTAGAATTCTCACATGCTAGCCCTGGGCAATGTTTCCTTCCCTGTGCCTGCCTTGCAAGGGAGTTTTCCATGAGTATCTACTCAGGGGTTTGTGTGGGCCTCACTCCAGCACTCACCAGCCATGTGAACAGGCAGGCACCTCATCATACTAAGTTCTAATGTCTCCATATCAGTGTCCTCACTAAAAGGCAAATTCCTTTTGCTCTGTTTTATTCACTGATCTATCCTAGGTTCCTAAAACAGTGCCCGACACATAGTAGTCACTTAATAAAGAGTGATGAATGAAATCATCTCTAAAGTGGGGGAAAAAGTAGTATCTACCTCATAGGATTATTCAAATGCCAAAGGAGATAGTGTGCAAAACTTTGGCGCAGTGCCTGGCACATAGTAATTGCTAAATAAATGGCAGTTATTATTACTGTTGTTGTTATTATTATAACTAGTAGTAGTAGTAGTAGTAGTAGTAGTCTAGCCTTTGTCTTTGCCCTACTGAACAGATAGATGACCTGTTCTACCTGAGCTGATAACTGGTAATTCAAGATCCGTTAAAAAAAAAAAAAAAAAAAAGAATTTATTGAGTGACTACAATGTGTCCACATGGAGGCACAGACAGGAGTAGGGCTTAAGCGTTCATTTTCGCAGGTCAGATCTGCTCCTCCTCCTCTTCCAAATCTCCTTATCGAAGCCAATGCTCTGCTCTTTACCCACAAATTTCCCTCTCACCCATCTGATTCCTCTCTGGCTCTTACTCACCACATCCTCGTTGTCACCAAGTTTCCAATCTCCCTGAGTAATGTCTCTTACACCTGCTTCTCCTCTCCACTCTCCCTAAGTTCAGATGCTTTTTACCTCCCACCTGGGCTGGAGCAGCCGCTGATCTTCTGCCTTCATTCTCCCACTGGTCCATTCCCATCTCTATACTCCTGTCAGATTCCTTTTCCCCTCACTCTCCTCCTACCAAACCTCATGCTCTCCCGATTACCTGCAAAATCATGTCCAAATCATTAGCGATGCTATTAGCAAGGATTTCAACTTGGCTCTAAACTATTCTTCTAGACTCTTCCATCACTACATCCTTCTCCTTACTGTACCCTGTGGCCACTATTCCTGACCTACCCAGGCAGAGTCATGCCTCTGTCCATTCATTCAAAGCGATCTTATTGTCTGACACATGCTTTTCCCTCACCTCCAGCTATGCCTGTGGTTCTCAGCTGGGGGCAACTTTGCCACCAAGGGGACATCTGGCAACATCCGGAGACAGTTTTGGTTGTCACAACTGACACAGAGCATGCTACTGTGCTCTATCAGGCCTCCATACTGTGTGGAGGCCGGGGATGCTGCTAAAATGCAAAGGACAGTCCCCTCACAACAAAAAATTAACTGGCCCCCAAAGTCAATAGTGTCGAGGCTGAGAAATCCCAAACGCTAATCATGCTTCAAGACCTACCTGAACGCCATGTAGCTTCTCTGTGAGGGTCTAAAACGGGAGCCTAGACCTTCCCCCCTCTAACTTCATTCCAGCTTCAGTGACTCCATGAGCCTTCTCCTGACTTTCCAGAACCATGGGCCCATTCACTGGCTTTCAGAATTTCCCTTCTAACCTAGAGGAAATATCCCAAATGGACATCAAATCACAGCCAGGTAAGACAGTCTCTGATTGCCATGGGTTAAAATTCATTGTAACTCTACTTTCACTCCCCAAACCCTTGATTTCCATTTATTTGATCCTACTTCACGCTAGCAGTTAACAACTTTGTCTCCACACAAGGAAGGGACTGTCTGTCCCTCGCGCCATGTACTAAGCACAATATCTGACTAAAGCGGGGGGTTCGATGGGTGTTTAGTGAATGTTAAGTGTCGTTGAACACATCTTGACTGTGTGGTCTGATCCTAGCTTTTGCAAAAAACGTTCTGGCTTAGTAGCCTTTGTTTATATCTTTTCTTTGTCTAAATCAACCTGTCAGTTATACCCTCCAGGATATACCATGGGGAAGAACGAATCATTTCTTGGGCACTTTTTTTTATTTTAAAGAAGAGAATGTAGGACAGTCCAGTCAATCTCACTCCTATTTCAGGTAAGTCCTACTTCAGAGTTAACACATCCACTTCCTTGGCTCCCGACCTTTGCAGGATCAGATGGACAGGATACCTTTGTGAGAAAACCCCCAAATTTCAAAGAGCGGATTGTTGTGTAAGAGCCACTTACCTTTTTTTTTTTGCTTTAATTTTTTATTTTTTATACAATTTTTAAAGGTTACTTTCTATTTAGTTATTACAAAATATTGGCTATATTCCCTGTGTTGTCCTTCAGCTTATCTTACACTCAATATTTGTACCTCCCTCTCCCCCATCCCTATATTGCTCCCCTCCCCTCCCGGTAACCACTAGTTTTTTGTTTTTTTTTTTAACATCTTTATTGGAGTATAATTTCTTTACAATCGTGTGTTACTTTCTGCTTTATAACAAACTGAATCAGTTATACATATACGTATATTCCCATATCTCTTCCCTCTTGCGTCTCCCTCCCTCCCAGCCTCCCTATCCAACCCCTCCAGGTGGTCACAAAGCACCGAGCTGATCTCCCTGTGCTATGCGGCTGCTTCCCGCTAGCTATCTACTTTACATTTGGTAGTGTATATATGTCCATGCCACTCTCTCACTTTGTCCCAGCTTACCCTTCCCCCTCCCCATATCCTCAAGTCCATCCTCTAGTAGGTCTGCATCTTTATTCCTGCCTTGCCCCTAGGTTCTTCTGACCTTTTTTTTTTTTTTAGATTCCATATATATGTGTTAGCATACAGTATTTAGTTTGTTCTTTATATCTGTGAGACTGTTTCATTTTTGTTATATTTACTAGTTTGTTGTAGTTTTTAGATTCCACATATAAGTGATATAATACAGTATTTGTCTTTCTCTGTCTGACATATTTCACTTAGCATAATGCTCTCCGAGTCCATCTATGTTGCTGCAAATAGCCAAATTTCATTCTTTTTTATGGCTGAATAGTATTCCATTGTGTATATATATACCACATCTTTATCCAGTCATCTGTTGATGGACACTTAGGTACCTTCCATATCTTGGTAATTGTTAATAATGTCGCTATGAATATTGGGGTACATCTATCTTTTTGAATTAGTGCTTTTGTTTTTTTCAGATATATACCCAAGTGTGGAATTACTGGGTCATAGGATAGTTCTATTTCTAGTTTTTTGAGAAACTTCCGTACAGTGGCTGGACCAATTTACATTCCCACCAACAGTGTACAAGCAAAGAGCCACTTACCTTTATACTGATGCAAAGTCATAACCCCTAATTTGCTTTGAACTCTAGCTGACCAATATGGAGTTGAAATCTGACACCCCAATCATTTCCCCTAGGCAACACTGACCAGGACCACCCTTAGCAAGGCCACTTTGGACTCTGGGGACCCGATCTCTGAGCATGCCCTCAGCCTCCATCCCCTGCTGAGGACTGGTACAATCTGCTTCTGTCTTTGGAGGTGTCAGGTTGGTGTGGTGGCTCAGTGCCCTCCCTCCCCCCATTCCTCCTGCTGCTGTGAATCAGTAAAAGCAGAAGGCTCTCGGGAAGCCATTGAGAGACAATTTACTTGACTACAAAATGGACATTTCAGAGTACATGATGTTTACTGACAGTGTCCCCAGGCTAATCACAAATTCCCACCTGGCATGCGTCCACCCAGCAACTAGTTCTGCCCCAGTCTGCTTCCCCCAGGCTGGCTGACTCTCTCAGCCTTGGCTTTTGGGGAAAATGTCCTTTCCAAACCCCAAACTACAGACCCCATAACAGTTCCTTGCTCTCCTGGTTTCCATGACATCTACCCATACACAGGTCTCAATTCCTAATGGCTGGCTGGCCGACTGAGCTTAATAAATGATTTTTTAAGTCCTCTTTGCCTTCCCTCTAGTTCAAGGGTGCTTAACCCAGGATTTAGGTTAAGAAAACAGCGGTGTGCACATATAAAGCTATTCAGAGAGAGAGAGAGTCTCTTGCTTTCATTAGGTTCTCAAAACCACTCCCCTTCTAGATTCTGTCAACTGCTATGCTTTTTACCATTCAATGTGTCTCCAATCCTTGCTTTTAATCAACCTGTCTTCTCTCAAAATCTTCTTTTTTTATATCAGAATTTTGCGTCCACCATATGCTCCCCACCACTGCCCTGCGCCCCTGTCCATTTATTGTCTGACTCTCAGAAAATACCCACAGTCAAGTACCCACTTCCAGTGCATTATAAAATCACCATCCCCCTCATTTACCTATCACTTCTGTAAAGTACCATTGTCTTCAGTAGGAAGGGACACAATTACATGGCACAAAATTAGGGCAAGAGACTAGCCATTAAAATCTTACATCTCTAGAAAAGTAAACTCTTCACTTTGTGTCAGTTTCCTACTGCAGACCTTCAATCCAGGTAATTCAGGATAGCTAAGGGATCTTTTGCTTTCTTTCCAGGTTGATTTTTCAATACCCAGAGAGGTGGCATAGCGAGAGCCCTGGATTTAGGACTGGAAGCTTAGGATTGGAATCCAAGTTCTGCCACTTACCTGACAGTGAGGTTTGCATGACCTGTGTTACCTGCAAGTACCCAGCTCTGTGCTCACGCAGTGATTAGCCTCATAGGTCTCTGTGACCAGACTTTAATAAGGAAAAATACTAGATTTGGAGATTTCCCCTTGCCATGTAGTAGCTGAGTAATCCTGGGCAAATAATTGCTTTAATCTCTCAGGGATTTAATTTCTTCATCTATAACATGAAGATAATGTCCCCTACCCGGCTTACCTTATATAAGACATTTTAACCTGAAATTGCTTCGTAAATTGAAGCACATCTTAAAGTGTTTTAATGGTGCATCTCCTTGTCAGAGAAGTCTGAACCTGGGAATTTTAACCAGATTCTTTCATCTCCCCCCAGCTACCTTCCACCACCACCACCCCCAGCTTTCCCGGGGTTAGTATATTGCCCAGGAGAAGATCAAAGAAGGAGCTCTTTACTAGCTCCTGTCTCTGGCAAAGTAGGGCAGGTCTAATAGCCTGGAGGGAGTTGGGCCTAAATTAAACCCTGAGGCACTCCCAGGACTGGAGATGCCAAATTATCAACCGTCCATTGCTTGACCTAAGTGACAACTGAGCTCCTTAAATCTCCTAGAGAAATTCAGCAAGAATAAGGATTATTTATACTATCACTTTAATCCAGCATTTGTGGAAAACTGATGTGCTTCAAAATAAAGTTTTTATTCAATGATGTGTTTAACCTTAGTCCATCCAGGCAAGCATTTTGCATTAGTACAGGTGGTGTTGGTCTGTCATAACCCCATTAGACCCTGGAGTCTCTAAGGTACAGTGTTTCACCCAAAAAGCTGACGGCGAGCACAATTAGTGTCAACCCTGTCCCCAGGGGACAAGCAAGTAGGTTAAATAACCAGGCATAATAACTGTCTTCAGGAATGTTTTCTTCTGAGGAGGAAAACCAAAAACCCATAACTCTCCAGGATTCCTGCCAGGCCCTAGACTCTGACCCGGCTCTGCAAATGTCCAATTCCCCCAAAGTTCCGGAATTCTCTATCGGCATGTTCTCTGAGGAAAACAGCCCAACTTCTGCACTCCCTTTATTTGGTCCAAAGAGACAAAGCCTTAGGTGTCTCTGGAAAGTTCAGGAAGGAGTGGGAGGAGGAAGGGATCACGTTTTGTTTTCTGATAACCGTGAATTTTCCTTGTTTCATCTGGCTTTCAACTTTCATCAAAACAAGTTGTTTACCAAGATTAATGTCGGATATAATAAAGGCCCCAGATAGTTCTACCTGTGGGTACCGAGCCTCAATAACGCCGTGCTCAAATTACACTCTGCTTCTTCCGTGTGGCCACTTCCATGTGTTATTGTGGGCTGCTTTCTGCTGATTTAAAGTAAGATGACACAGAGACAGATTAGTGAAAACCACAGACATTATAAATTGCAATTTGGCCACAAAAGATGAATGAAGAAGCAGTGCTTTGATCTGTGATTCAGAGCTGGGCTGCTGTATTTACAGAAAAACAAGGCTTTGGGGAAAGACAGACAGAGAGAGAGAGAGAGAGAGAGAGAGACAGAGACAGAGAGAGACAGAGAGAGACAGAGAGAAAGAGACAGAGATTGAGGCATAGAAAATAGCCTTTGGGTACTGAAACAAATATTTTCTCAAATTACAGATGACCGAAATGAACATGAGATCTCAGGCAGAAGAGTGCAGAGGTTTTCCTGCAGTTTTGTTAAGCCTGTAAGGGTTGATATTGAGGGGATTTACACGATGGGACATCTGGTCTGATAAAACACTACAGCACCTAATTCAATTCATACCTGGCTATCCTGTAATGCAGGGCTACAGAGAGGCAAATGGCTCCACAGGTGTGGATGTCCTCCTGCCGTTTTTCTTTCCTTGCCCTGCTCCCCTGTAGATTTTTCACGGACGCTGTGTGACCAGAGCAGTGGCCCTCTGGGCCAACCATCTCTCTGTCCTTCTCCCAGTGCAGGGTATACAGCCGTCCTGGGGACTCTCGGGGACTCTGAGACTGAAAACCATGACCTTGGCAGCTCCTTGACCTCACACAGATCTAAGATGTCCTCGATCAACCAACCTGGTCTTTGCAGCACCCTCCAGTGCCCACCTGTCTCCCCACCCCCGTCTCAGCCCTTGACGGATTTAGAATTAGTAGCCTCATGGAATGGGAAAGGCTACTAGAGATCAGAGAATCAATCCTTCCAACTTACAGATGGGTAAACAGAGGCTCTAGAGGGAACGTTACTTCCCCAAGGCCACACAGCTGACTACTGTGCTCCCACTTAGGGAACAAAACAACTTCGTAAGAGACTGGGCATATGACAGAATACCCCAGTGGGAAAAATGCCTAAGAGATGTTTAATTCTCTCCCATCCAACTTCCCCCTTCTGCTACCTATGGAGTAGGGAACACCCAGAGGTCCTTTTAGCATTTCCCTCCCTTGGGTGGAGGGATGCAGAAAAACATGGAATCAGCTAGTGAAATGTCCAATTATATATTATAGATAATTACTACTGTTGATATTTATTGAGCATTTACTAGGCTCAGGTACTGCTCATCGGTATCAACTTATTGAATTCTCACAACCCCTCTAAGAGGTAGGTACATTTATCATCTCCATTTGACATAAAAGGAAATGGAGATTTAGAGTTATACCAAGGCCTCACACATGATAAATGGCAGAGGCAGGCTATCCCCTCCCCCCAACCCAGGCAGCTGAGTAAGTGTAGAGTCCCGGTTCTTTACCGTTACCAGCAGATTTCAAACCTTAGTGTGGTTTTCCTACCACCTGGGGTGCTTGTGGGCAAGGAAACAGCTGGGCCTCACCCCCGGATTCCTTGCAGACCTTCTTGGTCCAATCCCCCCACCTCCCAGTTTTCTACCATCTTCTCTCACCCTGAAAGAATTTCCTTGCCTTTGGTGCAGCTTATCTCACAGCTGATCATGCTCCTCCCCACAAACCACTCCCTCTTGACTCTCCTTTTCTCTTGTGACCTCCCTTTCAAGGCTGCTCTAGATGCTTTCGTCACCGTCTCCTCCTCCTTCCCCTGAATTCCCACACCTGGGCCTCCCAGGCTCCGCATCCCTCTCTCCCATCCCTTCCCTCCACCACCCCCAACAAATCTCACCTTGATCTTAGACCTGACATGCGTTGCCTGCCCTCCCCATGGTTTTGCTAAGATACACAGTGTTATTTCGTAAACACCAGTGGACACTGACACTTGTCCTCGCAGTACTCTTACTCGGTTTATTTCTCTGGGGGTGGGGATTTGGGATGAGGGGAATTTGTGCCGAAGTCTATCTCCTTTCAATCGCCTCCTATATGCTTAGCAAATATTCACGGAGCAATTTCTCTTTGCTGAGCACCATGCTGGGTGCTGCCAACAGGAAGCTGAACAAGACAGAACCCCTGAGCTGACCGTCTAGCTCTGAAAAATAGGGATAATACCACCTCCCCTTCTATGCAGGGCTATCTATCCTTCAGTCATTTACTCATTTACTCAACAGAGGGGTGTTAAGCACCTTCCATTCTGCCGGGCAATTTTTTAGGAGCTGAGAACAGGTGCTCGGCCATTCAGGACCTTACAGGGGACACACTCAGCAGAGAACTATATTACCCGATAATGTAACCGTGAGAACCAGAGGAAGACTTACCACTGCCTAAATGAGTCAGGAACAGTCTCCATGGAGCTCCTTGGAGCTAGATCTTGAAGGACTAAATGGCTAGGGGAAGAACGGAGAAGGATGCTCACTTTGGCAGCACATATATAAAGTTGGAACGATACAGAGATTAGCATCGCCCCTGCGCAAGGATGACACGCAAATTCATGAAGCGTTCCATATTTTGTTTTTGCTAACAACAACATGGGCAAAGGTAAAGAGATGTGAAAAGGAGACTGTTCAAAGAAGTCATATTGATGTCTGTGACTCTACGTGGGCTTGTGAAGGGTGGGCATGTGAAGGGGAGGGTTGGCTGGAGCCAACAATGGGAAGGCCCTCCCTTTCTGCTGGGCCTGAGAGCACTGCTGCTTGACCTTCATTCACTAATCTAGGATGCTACTGCCCTTCTCACATGCTCCAGGGGGTCTGGGGCTTTTCCCTCCTCGCCTGTTACCTTGCAAATCACTTGTCCATTCCTTTGACCACATCCAAGGCTGTCCCTCAAGGATTCTCCTGTTTAGACAGTGACCTTGACATCACTTTGCCCCAGGACCTCCATATGAGTCATCAGCCCACCACACAGCCTGCTAACCATTGTGGCAGAAAGAAATCTCAGGGCCCAAATGTTATACAAGTATTTAATTATGGGCCCACAGTTTAATTACTTAGTCTGGCTTTATATGACATAATTTATAAATATAATTTACAGTTCCCTTGTTTCTTTCTCCAGCCATTTAGCTCATTAATAGTGCTGATGGTAAGAGCTCTTTTGTCTTTTCTTGCCGGGCTCCGAGCCAGTGGTGAAACGAGATGAGGCGGAGAGGGCAGGGGTGGTGGGAGAAGTCCATCCCAGCAAGAAGCATTTTATCACCGGTACTGTTAAGAATTTCCAGTGTGTGATGACAGTAAAAAGAAGATAGACTCGTAGTTGGTTTTATTATTGTTTTTAAATCTTGTAAAGCCGACACCCACCCCCCTCCACTTCTCCCCCATTGCCTGCACCCAGGACAGACCACATCCCCATATGCCTCTGCTCCAGGCACAACCTTTAGTTCATATTAAAGCCAGCTGTCTGCAACAACCTGCTGGGGTTTTCCCTGAAGCTTTCTCAAGGAGCATTTGTTTATTCAACCAGCATTTATTCCATACCTACTATGTGCAAGACCCTGTCAGCAAAGAAGTGAAAAGCTGGGGTAAAATACAATACAGTAATTAATAGTTACTGCACACTCAGTATGCACCAGGCACTGTGCAAGCTTTCGCAAACATGGCATTTAGTTTTCAGAACGACTCTAGAAACAAGGCTCGGGTTGTTCAGAACAGCGACTCTGGACCCTGGTTGCATGTTGGAGTCAGCTGGGGAACTCTGATGCTGGAAACCACCCTTTAGAGTTTCTGGTTTCATTGATTTGAGGTATGGCTTGGGCATTGAAATATTAAACAAAACAAAACAAAACCTCCTCAGGCAATTATAATGTGCAGCCACATTTAAGAACCACTGATTTAAATAATTTTCCTAAGATTCTACAAATAAAGCAAGGAAGGCAGGCAGGATGGTCAGCTGACCACCTGAGCCCTACTATGTGCCAGACACAGCACTAGGTCCTTTCACTGCTAAGAATGTAACAGATGGCAAGTGCCGTAAAAAAGATAAAACACTACTGCAGGTCAAAGGACAATGAATGCAGGGAATCCTTCATGAAAGAGGTCACTTATAGGTTATTCTTTTCAAGAATTTGCAGACTACACAGAAGTGGTAGAAAGGGTTGGGCGGGACTTCCAGGCAGAAAGAACCATGTGAGCAGAGGTGTGTAGGTTGGGAAACATGACGAATGGACAAGGAACAGGGAACAGACCCTGTGTGCGTTGGGACAGTTGAGGGAAATTTGGCAGGAAAGGAAAATCAGGGACAGGTTGTGAAGGACAAGCCTTCCCAAAATATTTCAGGTTGAGGCACATGAGGAATAAGGATCATATTTTTAGTATACACCAGAGTAGATGGGCAAGGCTGTCACCACCTGTCTTAGTCTGTACAGGATGCAATAACAAAATACCATAGACTGGTGGCTTTGAAACAACAGAAATTTATTCCTCCCAGTTCTGGAGGCTGGGAAGTCCGAGAACATGGCTCTGGTAGATTCGGTGTCTGGTGAGAGCCCACTTCCTCATAAACAGCCATCTTCTCACCATAACCTCACATGGCCCAAGGAGCCAGGGTTGTCTCCAGTGGTTCTTTTATAAAGGCACTAATCCCACTCATGAGGGCTCCACCCTGATGAGCTAATCACTTCTTAAAGGCCCAACCTCCAAACACCATCACACTGGGAACTGGGTTTCAACAATTCAGTCTACAGCATCATCTCAGCAGATCTGACACACCCACTGGGAAGCTTTGGCATAAGGCCTTGAATATGATCCAAGAAGTCTGAACTTCATTCTATGGGTAATGGGAAGCCAATGAAGATATCATATTGAAATGGGGAGATTGTGATAGAACGGAAGTTGTGTGTTTTTAATACAAATCCAGGCATTGTCACAATGACTTCCTAAAGACAAAACCTGAATGGAATTTTCCACCAAGCACTACTAATAGAATACTTTCCTAATATATCAAGATTAGCTACCTGGGTGGTGTCTTTCCTGCTAGACTTGGTTCTTCAACAAAAGGGATCGTGCCATACTCATTTTCTTTTTCATTTTGTAATTCCAACGTCCGGCACAGGGCTTGGCACATAGAAGGTGTACACTTAGAAACAGCCTTTGAACCACTCATTAAATTCCATTCAGAAGGCAGCCACCTATTCCAGGGTCAAGAGGCAAAAAGTTGATGTAAATGCATGTACATTAGAAAGAGAATGGGCATAAGAGTCAGAGGACCATGAGAACAGCCATCAAGTCTGTATAACCTGTCTGTTAAAATATTTACCTTACATATTGAGGTGCTCCTATGTTGGGTGCATATATATTTACGATTGTTATATCTTCTTCTTGGATTGATCCCTTGATCATTACGTAGTGTCCTTCTTTGTCTCGTGTAACAGTCTTTATTTTAAAGTCTATTTTGTCTGATATAAGTATAGCTACTCCAGCTTTCTTTTGATTTCCATTTGCATGGAATAGCTTTTTTCCATCCCCTTACTTTCAGTCAGTACGTGTCTCTAGATCTGAAAAAGAATATATATATCTGAATCACTGTGCTAATACAACATTATAAATCAACTATACTTCAAATAAATAAATAAATAATAAAAATGGGAAAAAAAAAAGTCTGCACAACATGGAGGCCCTGGGCAGACACACTTGGTTTCCAGGGATATTCCCTTCCCTAGTCTCTGCTTCTCTTCTCGTAAAACCCACCTAGCAGCACTGTTGTGAAATAACACATGGCAAAATCCTGGCACACAGGTGGCCCTCAGAAATGTCCACTGGCCCCTATATCCTTGACCGTATTTAATTTTTAAATGCTTCAAATCAAATAATGAGTATCACATTAATGGTTTTAATTTGTCTCCATTCTATTGTCTTTGTAAATATTTGCTCTACTGGATGTGTGTGTGTCAAGGGAGCCAGAATAGCTAAGTCTGAAAGTTCTGCTATTACTTTTAGTTAGCCTTCTACACAATCACCAGGTAAGAATCATCATACCTATCGTTCATTGAGAATCTGCTATGTTTTAGGTCCAATGCAAAACATTTCATATATGCTATCTGATTTCACCCTCACAATAAGCCTAAACAGAGGTCACCAAATCTGGTCCTGGTCTGTTTTTGTATAGCCCTTAATCTAAGAACAGTTCAGACATTTTTAAAGGTTTGGAAAAAACAAACAAAAAACGGGTATGCCACAAAGACTATATGTGCTGCAAAACCTGAGATATTTACTAACTCATCCTTTACAGAAAAAGCTTGCCAATTCCTGGCCTATAAGATAAGGACTGTCACTGTGGCCACTTCACAGATGAGAAAACTGAGTTTTAGAAAGGTGAAGTAATTGCCCAAGGCAGAGAGTATCAGATGACAAGTCTTGGTTCCAGGACTAATTTTAGAGCCATGATCTTAAAACCAGTTTTATTGCTTTAAATTATATTTAAAAGGTCCTTTCCCTTTGACTTAAACATAAACTCGACCCATCCATAGCTTGTTCTAAAGGGTTTGTGACACGCCTTCTCTGTTGCCTACAACCCTGTACGTGCTTCGTCTCGCCTCCCGTGATGCTTATAAAAAGGTGAGGGTTGGAGGAGGGCGCAGACTCATATCAGGTTCCTCGCTCACTCCCCACAGAGTTTTCAAAGCAGCACAGGGTTAAGGGCTGTGAGGAGAGTGACAATCCACAGGAGAGCCTGCTGAGAAGGAAACACAGTGCTTTGTCTTCGGGGAGTCTGGATTCCAGCTGTGGGGGAAGGGAGAGAACTCGTGTTTTCCTTCCAAAGGAAAACATGGCCGGAGGTTTCCACGTAAGCACACATCTGAGCAGCCTTGTTGTCACTCTGTCTGGGCTTTGAGGCGGAAGACACCTAAACACCACACTGCTTCAGCTCCAGCACCTCACCAGCTGAGAAGAGCAGCCGCTCCCGTTTCATCTGTTTCATATTCAGCAGGGGGATTAGTTTAAGGTTCTGACCCCAGGAGAATGATGCCTACAGTAAGTGCTCTGTTATCCTGTCCAGCTGGGAGTGAGGTGCCCTGCTTTGTCAAAGACGCTGGTTCCTGGAGAGCTAGTTGCCACATATACCATCAGTGGGCGATCGGTATTCAAAGATGCAGAATGCAAAAAATATGCTTTGTACTAAAACTATCCAGAACATAATTCCATCTTTCTTAGATATTTCAACAGGCATGGTGCCTCGGGGACATTGTCAGAGAAGGAAGAAGGTGCAGGAAATGAAATTCACGTTTACTGAGTTCTATGCTGCTAGCAAGCACTGAGCTGGAAGCCTTAAATCAATACACCATTTAATGCTGACAATCGTCCAGTGTGAGGTATCTCCACTCTACAAAAGAAAAAACTGAGGCTCGAGATGGGTTCATTCATTCACATGGTATTTAGTGAGCACATTCTCTTGACCTCAGCACTGGGAATACCTATCCCTGCCCTCGTAGAGCTTCTATTCTTGGAGGGTAGCATCGGTTAAACAACTACAAGTAATTGAATAATTATGGTAAGGATGAGAGCTACCAAGGGCAAGTGAGGCTGCTATGAGAACGTCTAACGGAGGGAGCTGAGCATCCAAGAAGACTTCCCTAAGGAAGCAAAATTGAAGCTGAGACCTGAGGTGTTCCTTAGGAGAGGGACAAGCCAACGTTCCCAGCACTTGGAGACCCCATGGTGGAAAGAAGCATAGCCCTCCAAAAAAGTGACAACGCGCCAGGCAGCTGGGGCAGAGAGTGAGGGGTAGGGACTGACACGAGGTGAAGCTGGTGAGGTTAGTACAGCCTAGACCACCAGGACCAGCCTTGCCGTCCAAGCAAGGATGTCAGACTTTATTCCAGGAAGTCACAGAGGGACACAAGCCAAGCAGACATGGCAGTCCTGCAGAAGGACAAACTCTTAGAAGTAAGTAGCAAGCCAGAGTTCAAGTGCAGGTTCAACTCTAAGGTCCATGCTTTTTCCACTGTCACCAGCACATCGTTAAAAATTTATTCTAAAGCGTGCAGGTTTGATCAAGTGATAGGATCTTCCAGCTGACAGAAAGGGCATCCAGTGTAGAAAGCAAGCCCTGGATTAGGAGTCAGAAGTCTTGGGTTCTAGTTCTGCCTCTGATCATTTCTGGTCATGCGGGACCAGGCTAACTCTTTTCACATCACAGGCCTCAGTTTCCTCTAAGAGGGAGAGTGTTTAGACTAGGTGCTCAATGAGTTATCACATGGAAAACACTTAAAACCATGCAGAATCCATAGTAAATGCTCAGTAAATCTTAGCTGTTGGTTTTATCAGCCTCTTTGAACTCTATTATTTTCTGACTCTTAGTATAAATTTTGTGACTATGAATGCACTTTCTCAGAACACTCCCTGCCCTGGCACAATCATCAATCTTGGTTATTTCTAGAGTAAGGTAGTAAAATTGTTCTTTTGACATAATCCTAGAATTCTCCAATAACGCTTTAGGAACTCTTGTCTTCCTGGGTTTTATAGCACACTTAAATGTTCCCATAATTGATTCTCCCCTCTTACAGGATTTACCCACATAACCCACAGGCAGAAATTTAATTACGGATCTGAAGGGACTTACTGTTATAATACTGGCAGAGCTTTCCTAGGTTAAGTGATAATTAAGGTTTAAATTCCACTGGGATCAAGCAACTTTTAAACGGGTCTTCTCCCTCTCCCAGCCCATATTACAACAAAAATGCAGGACAATACTAAACAGGAAATTATTTTGTGCACCATATGCAAAGTTGGACCTGCTTTTCTTTGGTTCCTTGATTTAGTGATAATACATTTTCACATGCATGTTGTGTCCCTACAGCCTATTTCTGGAAATTGGAAGGAGCCAGGAGGGCTCTTCTTGATTATTATAGCAAATATTCAGTCCTAGGCCACTTCCCTTAAGACCACCCCTATCCCATCACTCAGCAAGTTCTTGGGTCCTTGCCTTTCTTTGCCCAGCTGGTGTGTGCTTTCTCTGGGAATGCAAACTCATTTTAATATTAGCTTAAGCGAGGCATAATTAGGAATGCAAATCTGCTGCAAGAAAACAATACAATTCTTTCAAAAGCCAAGATGTGATGACTTTTGGATTATCTGTTGTTGGGCTTTTTTTTAATATAGCATTCTCATTGCTCTCCATTCTAGTAATTGAAAGCTGCCTGTATATTTAAGTATGCAGCTGTAATTGGCCTGCATACTTAAAAAAATAACCACCCAGCCCTGCATTGTCAACTTTTTGTCATTAGAATACTTCATCAACTACACGAAAGTTATCATGTCAAGTGCTCTTTTATATAACCATGTGTGTACTTGTTGGGGGGGGTGTAAATGTGTATGCTAGCAAAACCTAAAATCTAAAATGAGTTTATAACAGTCAGAGAGTCACAACATAACTGGGTATTCTTTCAGGCAGAGGACCTTTGGCTCACTCCTTATTATATAACACCCTCATGGTAGTAAGGTGACCGAAATCCTGCAGGATTTAGCTCCTAATGATCTTTCCAGCCTCATCTCTCATCACTCCTCACTGTGTTCTCTATGCTCCAGCCATGCTAGCGGAATCTGTGCCTTGAAATTCATGCCACTTGCCTAATCCAGACTTTCACACATGTTTTCACTCTACCTGGAATCTTCCTCTCCCCCATCACTGAACTATTTAGTCCTTAGCCTCCACATCTCAAGTTAATTGACACTTCCTGTGAAACTTGGCTGTGGACCTGGATCCACATACAGTTGCATAGATTTTCAACTACAGAGAACATTTTTTTTAAACTCTTTCTTCAGGCAAATCTGTATACCAGACACCTGGGGATAGAGGGAAAAGAGGAAGAGTGCTTCAGCGAATTATTCGAAGCCTTCTGACATCCCCACCTATAGCCCTTCAAAACAAGCTGATCCCTAAGACGCTGAACTGCTAATATCCTTATATTATAAACTATATCATTTGCTGGCTCTCTATGCCATTTTATATAGGACTCTAATAATTTTTAATCCTAAATTCCTTATGGACAAGATCTATCCTACTTTTAAACGACCTACAAAGCCTAGCACCAGGGTGAATATATAAGAAATACCAACGAATACCATTGATTAACTGCCTGTTGACCTGCCCTTGGAGTGTCTTCCACAAGAGTCATTTAGCAGCATGGTGAAATGCCCAGGGCATTGTTTGTTAACCATGTTCAGCATTTTCCCAAGTCCTAACACAATGCCTGATACACCATAGGCACTCAGTAAATATTTATGGAGTAAGTGGATGAATGAATGATGATACAAAGGCAGTAGTGAACAGAAGCCCTGCACTAAGGGAACCTCTAGACAATGAAAGAGACTTATACTCACATTCTTCTCTCTCCTCCCCAACTTTTCATTGAAAATTAACTACATTGTCTCCCTCACTTCTTCTTAGAGATCTCTTGAGATGGAGTCTTTGCTTTTTTCTTAGGTAGCCTTTGAAAGGAAAAAGAATAATCTTAGCAGAAACACATAAACAGGAATCTTCTAAACAGCTTTGGAAAACACCAAGAATGAAGATTGTGATAACTGGTCTACTCTGGAAGGCTTCACATTGCTAAGATCAATGACAATCCTTTCCATTTATGGCCTTCTCTTCACCACACACAGTCAATGACAATCATTACAAAATATAAAAGCAAAGTCTGCAATTCAATATAAGCCAACAAGTCTTCATTCTGTGTTGGGTATTTGAGATAAAACATTAAAAGATGATTAAGACTGGAGTGGAGTGAGAGAGAATGTAAACAACTATCATACAACATGATAATTGCTATGCTGAAGGGATGGACAGAGTGTTCAGGGAATAATGAAGATGGAGCAGTTAATTCTGTCTCAGAGCATAGAGGAAAACCTCACAGAGAAACTGATCATTGAACTAGTCCTTCATGATGGCAGAATCTTGCAGGTAGAAGTGAGATGAGCAGTCCAAGTATAAAGAACAGCATAAAAGCATTTAAGGCAGCTCAGATAGGTTCTCAACAGTTTTAACACCAAAGAGTTTCATTCATCCCTAATGAAAATAGTTGTAGTTTTAGCATCCATTGATTGAGAAAGCACATCACAGAAAAATCTACTATGTGTTTAGTAGAGCTCTTGAACAAATGTGTATTTTATCAATCGCTATAGCAGCTATGTAGTCAAAAAATAGTAGCACATTGCCAAGGTATGAAAGCAACCTAAGTGTCCATCAACAGATGAATGGATAAAAAAGATGTGGTATATATATATATATATATATATATATATAAAATGGACTACTACTCAATCATAGAAAAGAATGAAATTTTTCCACCTGCAGCAACATGGATGGACTTGGAGGGTACTTTGCTAAGTGAAATAAGTCAGACAGAGAAAGACAAATACTGTATGCTATCACTTATATGTGGAATCTAAAAAATACAACAAACCAATGAATGAAACAACAAAAGAAGCAGACTCACAGATTCAGGGAACCAACTAGTAGTTACCAGTGGGGAGAGGGAAGGAGGGAGGGACACTATAGGAGTAGGGGATTTAAAAAAGGGATTATTATGGGATTACATGAAATCATGTGTTTGAAACTTTTAAAAACTGTAAAGCACTACAGAATTTAAAGAATCTTTTGTTCAATTTTTAAAAAGTTTAAAAAAGATAATCCCCATCTATAAATTTTGATGGAGTAATCCTAAATAAAATGTTTGAGAATAAATTTTTTTAAAAAATAGCAAAGGATGTCAGACTTAAAGCTCACATTTACCTTCCCTTCCTCTAAAAGTGCCATTGAAACTAACATGGAGGGCTTCCCTGGTGGCGCAGTGGTTAAGAACCCACCTGCCAATGCAGCGGACATGGGTTTGAGCCCTGGACCAGGAAGATCCCACATGCCATGGAGCAACTAAGCCCGTGCACCACAACTACTGAGCCTGAGCTCTAGAGTCTGCGAGCCACAACTACTGAGCCTGCATGCCACAACTACTGAAGCCTGTGCACCTAGAGCCCATGCTCCACAAGAGAAGCCACCACAATGAGAAGCCCGTGCACCTCAACAAAGACCCATTGCAGCCAAAAATAAATAATAAATTAATTAGTTAATTTAAAAAAAAAGAAGGAAACTAACATGGAGGATTGTTATCTAAGAAAAATATGTGATCTTCCTACAAAATCTTCCCAGTGATGGTATCAGAGCTTGAGAGAGAAGAAGACTAGGGCTTTAGATAGTTCCCTCTCCCCACACAGAGGGGGATGAGTGGGAGGAGGAGAGAGGCAAGCAGAGAAGGAATGGCAACTCTGCCCCAGAGGGACATACTATCTTCCCAATTTCCCCATCACCAAAGTGAGGCCATCCTCCTTTGCAAAGGTAGGGGTCTCCCAGCTGCCTTCTGGAGGAAATCCTATTTACAAAGAACCACAGGCAGCCCTTTAATCCAGTCATCTCTACAGCTACAGGAAACACATATCCAACAGCCTAACTCTCACTCAGAGCTAACCTGGGAATTATCAACAGACATAGGAAGAAAATCCACTGACCCCAGAGAAAACAGAAAATCCAGGGAACAGAAAAGAGATTTTTAACAACAACAACAACAACAAATTCATTAGAATCCTCAGAGTCAAGATTT
Organism: Physeter macrocephalus; assembly: GCF_002837175.3. Taxonomy (NCBI): domain Eukaryota; kingdom Metazoa; phylum Chordata; class Mammalia; order Artiodactyla; family Physeteridae; genus Physeter; species Physeter macrocephalus. The sequence continues at coordinate 38,311,225 of NC_041229.1, forward strand.
TGCAACAGTTAAACAAGAACAGGGTGCTATATAAAAGGGAACTATCAGCCAAAAACAAAATAGTTCTTAGAAATTAAAAATGACAAGAAATTCAATAAGTGGGCCTAATCATACACTAAATACAGCAGATAATCAAATTGGCTACTCAGAAAATAAATAAGGAAAGTTCCCAAGGTTTATATCAGTAACATAAGAAAATATGCATACTATGAGAGAAGAGATAGGAGACAAGGGGAAGAGAGTGTATGAGTAGGCAGTGATGCAGTGTTCTTCACCTTTTCTAAGAGTCAATAATTCTCTTCAGCTGATGGTAACAAGAAATAGAGGCTTGAGTATATTATTTAAGGTCATATGGTTACCAGTAGAACTAAAAACACAGCCTCTTAGCAGTGATTGCCTCTAGGACATGAAACTGAGCTGAGGAAGCTGCCTCTGGGATAAAAGAGTTTCTTTTGCGGACTCCTGTTTTCTTTGAAAAAAAAAATTAGTACATAGATACGCAGTTATTCTAATATTATTTTTTATAAAGTTATCCTGAAAAATTATAACCTATTGGCAGAATGGAGATACCATTCCCATCTCTGCCAAATCTATTCTCTGTCAATGTGGAGGCCCTTTGTTACGTAACAAAAAGAAACCCCAGAAGGAAGAGCATATTCTATTTATTTATTCCTTCAATCATGCAACAAACTTGGATTGAATGTCTGCTGTACGTTGGGGGCTGTTCCAGTAAAAATAAAGCAGTTTAGATAAAGCAGTTAATAAACAGCAAATATTCTTGCCCTCACAGAGCTTGAGTTCTTCCCTTAGCACAATAATGCCAGGGTTATTACCTTGCAATTAATAGGCTCAATGTTAACTGATCAATTCCATTTATATAAAGTTTTAAAATAGGTAAAACTCATTTATGATGAAAAACATCAGAAAAACAGTTGCCTCTTGTGGGGAATTATCTGGAAACTAGGGCATAAGGGAACTTCCTGGTATGATGGTAATGCTGTATATATTGACAGGATTGCAGGCTACACAGATGTATGCATTTTCCAAAACTCATGTATTGTACATTTCAGGTTTGTGCATTTCACCTTATGTGAATTTAACCAAAAATTTAAAAATTTTTAAAAATTAAAAACAAAATTTGAACTAAAAAAAAATAGGCTCAATGTTACTTTAACAGAGGAATGTGTTTCTCAGGTGAAAATAGATCACATTATCTTCAGAAGAAAAAAAATTAAATATTTCACAATGATGAGGTATGTTTACTCTTAGATAAATTCAGGTAGAACCTCTGTCCCCCCAACTCCACCCCAAGAAGAGATCTTCCCAAGGATGGGGGGGGTGGACCATCAGATGTGAAGAATTTGAAGAGGGGAGCTTCTGGAAAAAGGACAAGATAAGGAGATCAAGTCAGGGAATGAGGCAGCTACCATGAGGGACTAGAAGGTGAGGCCCTTTCGTATGGTGCCTCAGAACAAGTTAGCCAGAAAAGCCCCAACTCCCAGCAATCAGGCTCTGTGTTATTTGGGGATGCTTCATTGAATCCTTGAGTAAAAGAAATGCTTTCCCCTCCCTCAGAGTTTGCTGAGGCTTGGTTCTGGGGAGGATTGACCTGGGGTACTCAAGAGCAGGCATGCTCCCTGACCAGAGGGCACTTTGTAGGTTCACAGAAAGAAAGACCAAGACCCCAAACTTGAGAGCATAGCAGTGGCATGAAATTCTCTGCTTTTTCCCCCAGCAGGTCTCCTGGGAACAATCCCCAACCCTGACCCCCTCAAACATGACCACAAAAGAAGGGTACCTCCTACATGAGCTAATATTTATGCCTGCTACCAGCAAGGGCGAAGGGAGTAGAGGGAGTGATCATGAAAGAAACTAGATTAGATCTAGACAAAGTAAGAAATTCTATTTTCTCTGCAAATCCAGGGAGAAGTGTGAGTTAAGTTTTGTGAACCTACAGCATATGTTTCAGTCACATTACTTATTCAGGCTACAGATTTCTTGATGTACATATGGTTCTTCTGATCTTTTGAAATAATTTCATAGGACCCCGGAGAGCACAAGTTGGAAACATCAGGGCTAGCATGAAGGGTGTTTGTTGGGAGGAAGTGAGAAATGAAGCCAAGGAGGCAGATTTTGAAAGCTACCTCTCGTGCCATACCAAAAATTCAGAGGAGAGCCAAGAAATGTACAAAGGTATAAAATGTCCAAAGAAGAAAGGAGTGAAGGAAGAGAAGGTTTTTAAGCAAGGGAGTGATAGAATCAGATCTGGGTTTTGGAAAGATGTTGCTGGCAGTATCTGAACAGTGAATTTAAAGAGAAAGAGATTCGCAGACAGGGAGCAGACTTAGGAGGCTACACTCATTATTCAGGCAAGAGATGCCCTAAACTAACGCGGTGACAGTGGGAAAAAGTTAAATCTTATGCATTACTTTTATTTCCCCTATCGTACCCTTTACTTTGACCACCTCTGTGGTCACCGTTTCTGCACAAACTTCAGCTAGCTCTGGGCAGGTGCAAACGGAGGGCCCATCCCCCCAGCCACAGGCTATGTCCGCCATGCTTCTCAACCAGAGTCTCCTCTGATGTTGCTGCATGGAATGCCCCAAGAAACCACTCTGCAGCCTTTCACAAACAATCCAGAAATACGAAGGTACTAACACTCAGGGGAGCCTGCTTAAATGATGCTGCATGGGTGTCTCCTGTGTGGACTGTTCTGAGATGCATCTCATAAGGCTCCACAAAACATCTTGCAGGATCAAGACCCCGTGGCAGTGACCAGCTCAGGACCACATCCTTGACTGTCCTCCTGTTCCTTCCAGACGCCTTCCCCTCTTCCTCTCGTGGCTCACTGGGTCCACCCTCAAACACACCGCCATAAACAGGTCTCACATTAAGTTTTGTTCTTGGTGGAACCCAGGCTATGGCAGGTAGTCACAGAAACTGATAACTCACACCATGGTGGGCTCCAGGAAAGGAAAAGATTCTACAATGGCTGAGGTTTCCACTGTGGATGAAGGAACTGGTATGTGTTGGGGCTACTTGATGTGACTGTGTCCATCCCTGACACAGACACACTCACACAGACAATTCCCTTTGCACTTTATGTGGCTAGAATCCGGCTCTGGGTTTGTGAGTAGCTGGCTCCCTGTAGCTCTGACTGCCTTAGGACTGTTTGCTTTCTTCTTTCATGTATATGTTGTTTCATTTCTATGTTGTCTTCTCTCCTCCTCTCCCTCCTCCCTCTGTTCCCTTTTTCCCCTCATGTCTTTCTTTTTCACTCACATCACACAGTCCCTTTTCATGTTCTGAGGTAAAATTCTTTTCTAAAAGTTTTTATTGAAAGATAGTTGATTCACAATGTTGTGATAGTTTCAGATGTACAGCAAAGTGATTCAGTTATACATATATATAAATATATACATTCTTTTTTAAATAAATTTTTTCTAATTCTCTTCCATTATAGGTTATTACAAGATATTGAGTATAAATCCCTGTGCTGTACAGTAGGTCCTTATTGATTATCTGTTTTATATATAGTAGTAGTGTGTATATTTTAATCCTGAACTAACTGAGCCAAATTTACATAGAGAGAGAGAACCAATAAGTAAATTTGTATTCAAGATAGGAAGGCAAGAATAAAGTTAACCCATCACTTCGCAGGGTGATTTGCTAGCAGGGTGGTCTGGTGATTTGGGGTCTCCTGGGCACCCTGCCTGGGTTCTTGTGAAAGTCAACCATGACCAGGTTTGTTCCTCCACCCACTGGGTGTGGAGGATGCCTCTCTGTACAGGTGGGGCAAGGAGGCCTCCTGTACAGCCTCTTCCATCAGAGGCCCAGTGCAGGGTTGCACCAGGGTTGGGGGCAGGGCTGCCTCAGTGGTTGAGTTTGTCTGTTACTGAGCCAGGTTGCAATGAGACTCTCTTTCACATTATAAAGTCACAGTGACAAAAATGTGAGTATGGAAACATGACCATTCAACAAATCTTTACTGAGCAATACTTCCTTACTCTGCCTAATTAGGCTCATTGGAGTAAAATCCCAGACATTTTTCGTGATGCAGAGAACCTGTTTTGTTTTTTACAACCCATACCCCAGAACCTGGAGTAAGATAAATGAAAGTGAAGCCCTGTCCTCTACGTATAAGTCTCCAGACACTTACAAGTGACAATAAAACGTCACCACCACGCCACCCCAGACCTGCAGCCATACACCCACCCCTTACTCCCTCTGGTCCAGGTTACAGAAATCCAGTTCCTTTCTTATAATCTACAGAATGCATACCAAAAGAGGTTGCTATGTTAAGACCCAGACTTGAAAAAATTTTTTCCTGTCTTTGTAGCAAGCTATCATTTTTCATTTCCTTCTAAGTCAGACACCACCTCTGAGATTTGCCTCTTTTCATTGATGTCAGCAGGAACTGACCTCTTGTCAAGCTGTCCTGGATCCCTACTGTCAGTTCGCCTTTGACCAGAAATATCTATATAAGCAGAGAGAGAATGAGAGCATTTATCTCTTTAAAAAATTCCATATTCTGTGTTTAAGGTCAGTTTCCCAAAGATTCACTTGAGGATCAGGGGTGGACGTGTTGGGACAACTTGCCAAAGGACCTGGGTCAAAAGCAGCCAGATGAGATGCCATTTTTTTCACATGCAAACAGTGACAAAGAGATCTGTTTATGCCTTGTCATGACTGGACAACCCAAATACCATCAAGCCTGTATCAGCAGTTGGGTCTGGGTTTTGTCATTGTCAGTCCCTGTGGTATTCAGAAGAGATGCTGGCTCAGGAGGGCCAGCAGAGTTTAATTTCCAAATGCATCTGAAATCCTTTAAGCCTTTTGTTGGAGCCATTGCAAAATCATAGTGGCAATAAGCCTTTTTTTTTTTTTTCCCTTCAGTGGTTGCATCACAGTCACCAAGACAAGCACAACTGACTCTTTCTCCAGAGAGACGTTGGCATCTGTGGTCCAAAGGTTAAGTATGCTGGGGACTGGCTGGGTGAATTGCCTTTCATTTGAGACTCCAAGTGAGTGCAGGCTGAGCTCAGCGGCCCGCTGGGGAGTGAGAAGCAATTGCTGGCTGTTCTTTCTCCAGGGAAGGAGAGCAGCATATGGTGTTCTGTGTGTGACACAAACGGTTAATTTCCACAGCTTTTCTGTAGTTTCAGCAACTCTGGGATTAGAAGGGACAGGTTCTTTACAATTCCCTCCAATTTCTCTCAGTTACTTTCCAAGTCTCTGCTTTTGTCCTGCTGATTCTCTTTCAGCGGCTTTGTTTTGCTGGGAGGTAAACACTTGGCTTGGGATTGAGAGGGTTTAGCTGCTTTTTTTTTTTGCTGCTTATACCCCAGTCGCTGGAACAGTTATTTCAAATCTTGAGATAGTCTTAAATGTTTCTATCCTACAGGTGTACACAAACACCACACACACACACACACACACACACACACACACACACACACACACACACACACACACACTGACCCCCTTCCATATAACCATATAATGTTTATTTTTATTTTTTATTTTTTGGCGGTACGCGGGCCTCTCACTGCTGTGACCTCTCCCGTTGCGGAGCACAGGCTCCGGACGCGCAG
>NC_041229.1:38316969-38325693 GCF_002837175.3 Physeter macrocephalus
CGAACCCGTGTCGCCTGCATCGGCAGGCGGACTCTCAACCACTGCGCCACCAGGGAAGCCCCATATAATGTTTATTAATGATTGTGAAACTATATTGGTCCACATGGACTAAGGATCAGCTGGAACAAAGACAAAATATTTGACAGATTTGGAGGTGGGGGGAAGGAAGATGGAGGGAGAAAGGGAAGGAAGGAAAAAGAGAGCAACTAATAATAATAATAGCTGCCATTTATTGGGAACTTTCTATGCACTGGGCACACTGCTAAGTATTTTACATGCATTCGTTCGTTGAATTGTCTCCAAACCTTTCAGACACAGGGGTTATTACTATCCCAATTTTACAGATGAGAACATTGAGGCCTAAATTACTCAAGACATGATCCCAAATCCAAGCCAGATTTTTCTGAAAGCTATTCCTAATCATGATGTCATAATGCCTATCAATAGCACACAACTGCCTCATTTTCTCAGAATTCTGTTTTAAAAAAGATAATTGTGGGCTTCCCTGGTGGCGCAGTGGTTGCGCGTCCGCCTGCCGATGCAGGGGAACCGGGTTCGCGCCCCGGTCTGGGAGGATCCCACATGCGGCGGAGCGGCTGGGCCCGTGGGCCATGGCCGCTGAGCCTGCGCGTCCGGAGCCTGTGCTCCGCAACGGGAGAGGCCACAACAGAGGGAGGCCCGCATACCACAAAAAAAAAAAAAAAAAAAAAAAAAGATAATTGTATCATTGCTTTTTCATGGTAACAAGTCCTGAGGGTTACAATGATAATGATAATAACTATAACTGTTGGTACTTTTAGGTATCAGACCCAACCATTGAAACTTACATATAGTATCTCACTTAATGCTCACACAAACTTACATGTATGTAAATAATAATATATATTATTCCCACTTGACTAATGAGAGAAGGAAAGGTAAGACTTTTTAAGTAAGCATCTTGTCTCAGGTCACACAACAAGCAAATGGCAAACAGGAATTCCAACCTAAATCATCTGATTCTGAAGTCCTAAAACTTCTCAGAGTCTGTTCCATTTTTTTCTTGCTGTTTTCTTAGGAAAAGAGCCCCAGAAGAGCACAGTTGTTTAACGATTTTCTAGTTTATCCGTGAGTGCCAGAAATCTCATTTCTAATGCATATAGAGATTCATGCATTGAACGTACAGTGTAAGTAAATTTGGAGAGATAAATGCTTCATAAAATGAGAAACAAGCATTTATTGAACTTCTACTATATGTCAGGCACAATGCTGGGCTCTAGGAATACTAACATTCAAAGGAACCCTCAGTACACAGATAAGGAGGCTCTTAGACAAACACTCTCAATAAAATGTAGTGAGAACAGTGAGGGGCTATAGAGTACATGCCCAGATGAGGGGCATTTAATGCAGTGGAGGCTCTGGGAGACACTCATTGTTTGCAGATGCCCAAGTCTGCAAGGCTAACACAATTTTAGAGGGTAACCGTGTTCTTAGCAGTTCATGAAACTGATAAACAAAGTAAAAGGTTCGCCATCACCTCCTGAAAAATGGAACAACTCAGCCAGACCATCTCACAGCGTCCCCCCCACTCCAACCTCCCCCCGGGCCCCCAGCCCTGCCCACCCGCCCCATCAGGACTCTCTTCCAAGGATGCTGAGTAGCCAGCAACCCTGTGACACCTCCCTTCTAGCCTTAGGTGACTTGACTAGGTGGACACCCTGACTAAAGATGGCCAGTAAGAGTCTCTCCCTCAAAACCTTGTACCACAATCAAATGCACCACTAGTAGTTCATTTCTTAGTGTATTTTCTGCTTTCTGCTCTTTAGATCGTTCCTTATTCTCTGTGCCCTGCTCTCAAAAAGACCTTAATTTTTCTTTTTGAAATGACTGATAATAATATAAAATCATAGTACCTCTAGGTTTGTATTTTAAAAAAACAAAAATGACAAACTTTCCTGACCAAAAAACAAAAAACAAAAAAAACCTTGTACCACAAGACCTAGAAATGATTGTCTTTGCTCATTGCCAAATTTGAAAGATGAGTGGCTGTATTCGGCTGGGCCATGAGAAAAACAAGTAAAATAGAGAAAATCAGTAAGGGAAAGAGAAGAGCAAAGCAGACAAATAATGAGAAGTAGAGACGAGACTTCACAGCCCCTGGGAGATGGAAAGAGAGCCGTTGAAACTTCCTAATTTCCTACAAGTTTCAGTGGGGCTCACTTGTACTTCCCTTGAATGCTGGCAATGTCTCTGTTTTATTTTAACAAATCCTTTTATGTGTTTTAGCTGGAGTGAGTTTCTGTTTCTTCCTACCAAAAGATCTTTGACAAGAATACCTTCAAATCCTTCTCTGAGTCATAAACATCATTTTAATCCACCATTTCGCCTCAGCAATCAGACCCAGCCAGAGCTACTTATTATCCGTCAAATGCATTTAGCCTTTTGCTGCCTCCGTATGTTGCTTGATAGGTTCTCTGTGCTTGGAATGCCCATCACCTACAAGTTTAAGTGTCCATATCCCAGCCAGCCTTTGAACCCCAGCTGGAAACTTCCTCCATATGGCTTCTTGGAACCTTTCTGGTTACAAGTAATTTCTCACTCCTCCATGGAGCCTTTTATGTAGGTTTCCTGGCTCTGACGCTTTCTTACTTACAATAGAGCTGTCAGTACAACCAGCTTATTTTTCCTAGTAGAGTGTAAGCTCCTGGGGGCAGAGATTTTGTCTTGTTCTTTTCAAACATCATCAGTGTTTATTTAGCACACAGTAGACATTCAAATGCTATTTATAGAATTAGCGAATAAATGAATGATTTCAAATGACCAGAAAGCATAATTAACTGAAAGACGTCAATACTCAAATTTTAGAGGGAAAAAAAAAGACAAGTAGAGAACTTAGATCATATCAACTATATAGTTGAAATATAAATTACAATACTTCAGAGATTAGTACAAATTCAATCAGGTCTTGAACTTAATCTCTAAGGTTTTTTCCACTACCAAAAAATATCCGTGTCTATGTGATTCCATACTTCATCCATCTACAATACTCCACAGGGAGACCTGAGGTTAGTATCTGAGCCTTGAGATGCTGTATATTTTTGGTGACTAAAAGACAATCCTATTAAAAAAGCATTGGAACTAAACAAAGAGTTAAATTTTACTTGACTAAAAAAAAGGACAATCCTGTTATCCATTCACTATATAACACTGTATGTAATTATTTCTTATAACTATTTGCTTATTATCTCACTTTCACTGGAATATGAGCTGCATGAGGGAATGATTTTTATTTCACTCACCAATGTATCCCATATGCCTATAACAGTGCTTGGCAAAGAGGTGGCACACAATTAATAATTGTTAAATGGATACTTCCTTGGCAGTCCAGTGGTGAAGACACTGTGCTTCCACTGCAGGGGGCGTGGATTCGATCCCTGGTCAGGGAACTAAGATCCTGCATGCAGCGCAGTGCAGCCAATAATAATAATAATCTCAAAAAATTTAAAAAAATAATTGCTTAATGGATGATTGAATAATGAATGAATAGGACATATAAAAGCAGGTAAGATGTAGCCTCTGCCCTCAATCAGCATCCAGTTATCTTTAGTGTAGAAGACATTTTGGGTACCCTGCCAAGATCCCCCTTACCAACCAGTGCCGTGGTAACTGCACTTAGTATACGGGAACATCTCTCCCAGAAAGACCTGGGAAGTTGCACACTAACTCCAGAGGTAGGCTGTAGCCAATGGCTGACTGATAAAGGGATCTAAAAATTATCCTCCCTTGCTTTAGTGTGGGAAAGTTCTGTGGTGTTTTCACCATCTAGAGTTCCCTATGAGATCAAGCTAAAGCTAGCCTTCAGCTAAATATACATCTTTATCTGGCTCTTCCTCATCCTGCTTTTCTCACTTCTTCCCTTACAGGCTCACTGGAGAGCACTCCCTCAATAAATCATTGCCATAAAAATCCTTGTCTCAAGCTCTGCGTAAATTCTTGGGTATTATTTATTATCTATTATGTGCCAGGCACTATTTTTAAAATAATATATCTATTTTGAAATCTAATTTAACTTAATCTTACCTTCACAACCAATTTTCAAGACAGTTATCAGCCCTAAATTACTGATATAAGCTAAACATTTGCTTAATATATTCTATGTGGTCCAAGTGGAATTTGAACCCTTATCTACCTAACTAACTCCAGAATCTCTGTGCCTCATACTATACAACATAAGTGCAGGAAGTTATTCATATGTTTTGGGAACATTTTAAATGACAAAAAGAGAACTACATGAGATTTTTGTGGCTTATCCCCAGTTAACCAGAATATGCAATTAATCACAACTTCCTGATCCTTAAAATTCAAAGTAATCAAATAGTCTCTCCTTTCCCAGACTGGCTATCCCTTCACATTCTGATGAGAGTCTGACTTAGGAGTTGATATGTTAGAGAGTCTTTCAGTACTTTTCACTGCATCAGATCTTTAAGTAAATTCTTGGCCCCATGGGAAAGTAGATATCTGTTGACCTATTCTGTTGATTGATGGAGACTTTCAGACATTGAGTGATGTCTACCAAGTCCTCATAACACATCTTCATCAGAACCAAGCATTTCAAATTCCTTACCCATGCCTCAGATTTTCAGATTGTTATCTTGCAAAAATCCACAGATTTCCCCATTTCATGAAGAGTCCCTGATAAAAGCCTGTTTTGACTCTAGTCTGATTCTACTGGTCAAGAATGGGGGGAAAATATGTATATGTGAAGAATAATCATCTTTCCAGGGCAGAGTTTACAGCCTCATAGACCAGATTAAATGGAACTGGGGAAAGATAATATGTAGAATTAAATTCTTCAAAGTATTTAAAATTAAGAGAAATAAATAATTTGAACATTTCTTTTCTACTGGAGATACTTGGACTGCTTTACTTCCAGAGCCCATCTCTGGCAGAGGCGTATTATATTTTTATAAAGGAGATTTTGAACTTCTAAACACTTAAAAAATATTTTTGCTGGTTTGAAAAAGAAGGGATAAATAATAGATAGAAGTATTACAAGCCAAATGTGGGCTAGAATGATAAAACACAAACATAATACCCATAGAATGGGAAATTATATTGACACTGTGGCTCATGGATGTTTCTGATGCTTTCAGTGGAACTATTAAAAAGGGATATAAGTTAGATTATGGAGTTCTGTATTCTTCTATCATAGGTATTTTTTGTTTCTATGAAAGCAGTGCTCTAGATCTTCAGATCCTATCTAGATTTGATTTGCACTTGGCAACAAAAGACTTTGTATCAAAGAAGAAAATCCAAAAAAGAGATTTCATATAGGTCTTCTAGTATAAAAAAAGGAGAATTGCAATGTAATCCCCAGTATAAAAAAAACAAAATTTGTATCTTCATTCTACTAATGAGTAAGCATTTTTAACGTGTTTTTGAACATCTCCTTTCTTTAAAGCTGAATCTCCCCAAACAAAGATTGGCAAACATACATTTTCATTGTAATAATGAACACTTGGCTATCAACATCTCAAGTAATGATTATAATGTGAAACACAAAAATAGTGTCATCAAGTGGAGAGACCAGTGCCCTGGGCCTGGGAACCTGGATTCCAGCCACATACAAACTAACTTTGTGATACTGGGTATTTACTCATTCTTTCTTGGTTTCGTTTTCCTCAGTTGCATATTGAGAAGATTGAACTAGACAATCCCTAGGGTTTCTTCCAGCTCTATCTTTATGTGAATTCGCATTTATGAAATTAGTTTAAGTCTTTTGGAGAAAGATCTCAAAACCTCTATAATCATTTTCCCAAATTAAGTGAATTATATTTCTCAGAGCATTTCTTTCTAGGTTACAGTAAAATGATGAAACATAGCTCTCTCCCCAGAAACATATGTCATGTTGAGACCGGTTCCTTTGAAATATATTGGTATTATTATTGAAATCATGTTGAGGTCAGATATGCAAACAAGGAAAATGTGATGGACATAGGTGAAAGGAAATTATACAAGAGCAAAGATCTGGGTAGTGACTCCAGACTAAAAAGTTTGAACAGACAACATAAATCTAGATAAGTCAGAAGTCAAGTCCAAACAAATCAGCCAATGCAACAAGAGTGGAGCAAATATGGTAGGTCAGAGCAGACAGTGTTCAGAGTCTGGGATCAGAGAATGGATAGTAATAGCATTGAAGAACAGAAAACATCAAGGAGAGATCAGATTTTAAGGCATAGCTTATTTTCCCTCTATGCTATTTATATTTATAGGTAGCTGTGTCTATGGGTACTCACTGTAGTCAGAATAATGTGAAAAGTTGTACTGATAAAGTAAGATACTGGTTCAAGTAGGATACTGACAAAGATTTGGGAAGATTGCTTTCCATCAGAAAGCATCAGAAGATTCAGATGATTTAAGGATACTAGAGAGGAGATGCGATAAGAAAGGAGAAAGCAATATGTATTTCTTAGACACTTGTTTTGTCCTGGCTCTGTATGGAAGGAAAACAAGCTACCCCCTACTTCCCTTTTGCTCTCATACCAAGATGAACCAGTAGAGCTAGCACCAGGGAACATGATCTGGGTAATGAAGGCAGGGCCATAATCCCCACCCTCACAGAGGACTCCTCACAATAACTGGCATAACCTTCACCTCTTTCAGAGCAACCCCTTGGGTTACACAGAAGAGAACAATGTAGAAGTCCACTCTGTATAAGGACTCTCTCTCTTATCCATCTCTATCTGGCTGTGTGTGAAAATGCTCTGACTCATTCTTCATTCAAATAGAAAAATTTAAGAGAGCAGTTGTTATAAAAATACATGACAATGTAGAAGGTTCTGTAGACACAATAAAAGTTCCTTTCCCAAGAGAGAAATCTTCTTCTGTACCAACTGACTAGTTGGAGAGGGATATTCTGATTTATATTTTCAATAAATCTTCTAGCAGCTCTATGGAGAGTATACTTTCAGGGCCGTAAGAATGGAAGCAGAAAAACCAGTTAGGAGGTTTTTTAGGAATCCAAGCGAGAGATGGTAGTGACTTAGAATTCCAGCATTCACCTGTATCTGTTTTCCTCACCTTCCATGCACGTGGAAGAATTATACTTCCTTTCCCTCTTGCAGTTGGGTGGTGCTCCATGACTAGTTCTGGCCAATGGATTGGTGTAGAAATGGTCCGTATTGCTTCCAGACTGGAGCATTTGATTTCTGGATGAGACCTTCTTGTGTTCTTTTATCCCCTCAGACTGTGGCTAGTAAATTTCCAGATTGTGCGGACACTTCAGTGAGGGACCTGGAGTGAGGAAGAAGTGGAGCAGATCTCCCCGCTGATGTGCAGTGGACATGTAACTGAGTGAGACGTAGATATTTGTTGTTTAAACCACAGAGATTTGGGGATTATTTGCTACCACAGCATGACTTAGCATATCCTAAACAATATTGATACTAACGGTAGAAATGGTGAAAATGAAGTAGATTTGGGATGCAGTTCAGAGGTTTGATTGACAGGACTTTCTGACAGATTAGAGGTAAATGGCAAAAGGAAGAAAAACCAAGGATGACCACAACAATACAATAAGCCCATAGCTGGCGTTGCTAATCAGTTATAGCTCTCGTTCATACTGAGCTCAATTCAGTTTCACAAGCTTTATTAACACAAGCTCTAGAAATGTACTAGAGTAAGAAGGAGAGATGAATGATATGACTGGCCTTACCTGGGAGAGTATGGTCTCTTGCATCTTCTACTTCTTATAGTCTTTGACTCTATTAGGGGCTTAGAGTCAGATGGTTAGAATTTTTTATCATTGGGTTGGGATGAAATGAACACAACCAAATTCATTTCAACCACACCCAACAATAAAACTGAGGACATTTCTATACCATTACTAACTTCAGAGAAAGTCAGGAAATAACTGAAGCATTAAAAGACATCTACCTCAATAAATATTTTATGAAAACCAAAAATCAGAAAAAAAGAACTGACTTCTTGAGTAATGACTATTGGTAGATTTAGGTGTTCAAAAAACTTACCCTAAAATACTCACCCTAAAGCCATATTGGATTGAACTAGATTAAAAAGGGGATTGACAAAACAAACTGGTGAATATAACATAAAAGAAGCAGACTCACAGATATAGAAACAAACTAGTGGTTACCAGTGCGGGGGAGAGGCAATATAACGGTGAGGGAGTGGGAGGTACAAACTATTGGGTGTAAGATAGGCTCATAGATGTATTGTACAATGTGGGGAATATAGCTAATTTTTTATAATAACTGTAAGTGGAAAGTAACCTTGTCAAGTTGTATAAAATTTTTTAATTAAAACTAAAAAATAAAAGGGAATTTCAAAAGTTCTTTGTTGAAAAACCTTGCCTTCATACAGGACTGTGGCTCTGACACTAATTGTGTGACTCTGGACAAGTCACTCTAACCTCTCTGAGGTTTAACTTAGTCATTTATAAATCAGGAGTAATCGTGAAGGTTGTTTTCAGAATTAAATTAAGTAATGTCTATAGAACTCATTGTCAACTACACAGTAGTAGTCTAATAGGTGGAATTATTATTATTTTTAAAGAATGAACGACAGGGGTTCTCTTTCCTTTATTTTATTTATTTTTTTTTTTTTTTGTGGTATGCGGGCCTCCCTCTGTTGTGGCCTCTCCCGTTGCGGAGCACAGGCTCCGGACGCGCAGGCTCAGCGGCCATGGCTCACGGGCCCAGCCGCTCCGCGGCATGTGGGATCCTC
>NC_041229.1:38325703-38399611 GCF_002837175.3 Physeter macrocephalus
CCTCTCCCGTTGCGGAGCACAGGCTCCGGACGCGCAGGCTCAGCGGCCATGGCTCACGGGCCCAGCCGCTCCGCGGCACGTGGGATCCTCCCAGACCGGGGCGCGAACCCCGTTCCCCTGCATCGGCAGGCGGACGCGCGTTTCCTTTATTTTTGAGCCCACGTAAAACCTGATGAAGCTACGAAGGAGACATGAGAAGTTTAAATCACTATAAATTCGAATCATGACACTGTGGCATTTTCAATATATCACTGCCCTCTGACCTTGCATATCAACTCATGCGGGAGAAATTAAATCACTATTCACTGTTAGTTATTAGAACTAATGAAATCAGTAGGGCATGCTCTCACTAATTCAACCATCTGTTAAGCAGTTTCTTTCTTTTTTTTTTTTTTTATTTATTTGTTTATTTGGTTGCGTTGGGTCTTTGTTGCCGTGCGCAGGCTTTCTCTAGTTGCGGTGAGTGGGGGCTACTCTTCGTTGTGGTGCGTGGGCTTCTCATTGCGGCGGCTTCTCTTGTTGCAAAGCATGGGCTCTAGGCGCACGGGCTTCAGTAGTTGTGGCTCACGGGCTCTGGAGCTCAGGCTCAGTAGTTGTGGCGCACAGGCTTAGCGGCTCCGCGGCATGTGGGGTCTTCCCGGCCCAGGGCTCGAACCCGTGTCCCCTGCATTAGCAGGCTGATTCTTAATCACTGCGCCACCAGGGAAGCACTGTTAAGCAGTTTCTGGTAATAATCTCATAGACTAATCTTAGCTTCATTCTCCCCACCCCCAACAAACCCTACTTGTAAGAGGCTGATAGAAGGAACGTATCTGAACCTAGCTCCCAAATCACTCCAACACCAATTTCTCAATTCCCTAGATTTTAACAATGGAATTAAAGCATGACAGCTGAACACCAAAGATACAAGGGTATTGGTAAAACAAAGGGAGCCCACCAAAAAGAATCTTTGAGTGACCATTAAGTTTAATGCATGCACATAACAATAGCAATTTGGTCATAAGGTTTGAAGACACCCTGTATCTCTATTACGGCACTGCCATGAAAAATAAAGCAAACTAATCTTGGCAATAATTTAAAAATGTGATTAAATCCAATCATGGGTAGGTTCAATTTTAAAGAGTTTCTCTAATTAGATTCTGAACAAATTCAACCACATCTTGACTTTTTTTCCCTTTGGGATATCCAATAACTTAGATAAGACCTGTAATGTCTATTCCCTAAGTCATTAGTTTTAGTTAACAGCTAATTGAGTCCTAGTTTTTGATATCAGATTTCCTCTTTGCATCTATCTCCAGGTCTACACAGCACAAAGCAATTAAAAACTGGAACAATTATACAGTAAATCTAGGGAAGGTAACTAATAACATCAGACTCTGGGTCTGTTTAGAGTGTTTCATTCAAAATTACCTGAAGGACTGTTTGTAGTATGAATCCACATGATAGTTTCTGATTCTCCACAATGACAATAGTTTTGTTTTGTTTTGTTTTGTTTTTTGTGGTATGCGGGCCTCCCTCTGTTGTGGCCTCTCCCGTTGCGGAGCACAGGCTCCGGACGCGCAGGCTCAGCGGCCATGGCTCACGGGCCCAGCCGCTCCGCGGCATGTGGGATCCTCCCAGACCGGGGCGCGAACCCGGTTCCCCTGCAAGGGCAGGCAGACGCGCAACCACTGCGCCACCAGGGAAGCCCCGACAATAGTTTTAAGAAATATTTATTGAACACTTATAATGGGCCAGATACTTGTGTTAGGCACTAGGAGTGCAAAAATGATTTAAACTTTCCTGCCCTCAAGGTGCTTAGAGTCTAATAAGAAAGACACACAAACCACACTGACACAATGTGATAAATGCTTAGGGAGATGCACAGGTGATGCTGAACTTTCAGCACACCTTGGCTTCCTCGAAGAGATGATACCTGATCTGAATTTTAAAGATACACAAGAGTTATTCACACAGATGAATTAAAGCAGGCACCTCGGACACAGGAAACAGCCTGATCAAAAGAAATGTAAGCGAAAACAACTATACCCCAATTAAACTAAAAAAAAAAAAAGTAGGAGCCACAGATTTGGAGACAATGATTTGCAGTTCAGCTTGGGATGTGTTGTAGGAGAATGAAGTAAACCTAGCAGGCATCTTGATAGAAAAAAAACAAAGCTGAGAGGAGAGTTAGGGCTGGGAGTGGAGATTTGGAAGTCATCAAATGGCGCAGGAGAGGAAGACAGGGAAACACACCAAGAGAAAAAGATCGTAAGGTGAGCTTGGGATCTTGAGGAGCACCCAGGCTTAAGGGGTGGAAAAAGAGGAAGAATTCATGAAAGGAAAGCAGAGAAATGATCAGAATGGTAGAAGAACCAGGAAAGAAACCCAGAATGTTGAAAGTTTCAAGGAGATGGCCAACAATGGCAAATAAACACAAAAATGCAACTAATACCAGCCTAAAGTAATACGCACTCCATTTAGCCATAAGAAGAACATTTACAATCTCTTAAGAAGCCATTTCAATGGTGTTCGAGGAGTAAAAAGGGGAGCAGGAGTTTAGATTGTGCTTCTTGACTAAGAAGAGGAGTGAGCTGAAGGAAAGTTAAAGAAATAAGAGGGCATTCTAAACTAAAAGGAAAGAAGTACTAGAAAGTAAGAGATTGACTATGTAGAGAAGATAGAAGATAGTGGAAGGGGTGAGGATGCTGTGGAAATGTGAAGGAGTGGGGAGAACAGCTTTGGATAGGCCGATGTTCTTAATATTTTTTACTGTGGCCCACTATAAGAAATACATCTCACACAATATACCCTCAAAGATATACACACAATCATAGATGTAAAGCAAAGTTTATGAGGCAATATTTGCCCTTACTACATATTATGTACCCTGAAATTTTCTTTTCATTCTACTTTATTCCATTAAAAAGTGCTAGCCATGCCACTCTCTCACTACCAAACGTAAAATAGATAACTAGTGGGAAGCAGCCGCATAGCACAGGGAGATCAGCTCGGTGCTTTGTGACCACCTAGAGGGGTGGGATAGGGAGGGTGGGAGGGAGGGAGATGCAAGAGGGAAGAGATATGGGAACATATGTATATGTATAACTGATTCACTTTGTTATAAAGCAGAAACTAACACACCATTGTAAAGCAGTTATACTCCAATAAAGGTGTTAAAAAAAAAAAAAGTGTTAGTCATACCCTGATAGTTGATTTCATGCCCTCCCGACACATCAGGGCCCACAGTTTTAAAGAACACTGGAATGAATGACTCTTCAATCTCTAAATCTCTAAACCTTCCAAAGTTAGAAAAAAAATAAAGTAGGATAGAGATGAGGATAAATATATAGTTATACAGAGTAAGTTGAGGTATTTCAGTCCTCACGGACTCACATTTCTTTCCTTTTTTTTAGTTGAAGTATAGTTGATTTACAATGTGTTAGTTTCAGGTGTACAGCAAAGTGATTCAGTTATACATACATATATATCTTTTTTTCAGATTCTTTTCCCTTATAGGTTATTACAAAATATTGAGTATAGTTCCCCGTGCTATAGTTCCCTTGATGTTTATCTATTTTATATATAGCAGTCCGTATCTGTTAATCCCAAATTCCAAATTTATCCCTCCCCCATTTCCCCTTAGGTAACCATAAGTTTGTTTTCTGTGTCTATAGGTCTATTTCTATTTTGTATATAAGTTCATTTGTACTTTTTTTTAAGATTCCACATATAAGTGATATCATATGGTATTTGTCTTTCTCTGTCTGGCTTACTTCATTTAGTATGATCATCTCTAGGTCCATCCATGTTGCTGCAAATGGCTTATTTCATTCTTTTTCACGGCTGATTAATATTCCATTGTATATATGTACCACATCTTCTTTATCCATTCATCTGTGGATGGACACTTAGGTAGCTTCCACGTCTTGGCTGTTGTAAACAGTGTTGCAATGAACACTGGGGTGCATGTATCTTTTCGAATTACGGATTTCTCCAGATATATGCCCAGGAGTGGGATTGCAGGATCATATGGTAGCTCTATTTTTAGTTTTTTAGGGAACCTCCATACTGTTCTCCTTAGTGGCTGTACCAGTTTACATTCCTACCAACAGTGTAGGAGAGTTCCTCATTGTAGTTTTGATTTGCATTTCTTTAATAATTAGTGATGTTGAGCATCTTTTCCTGTGTCTTTTGGCCATCTATATGTCTTTTTTGGAGAAATGTCTGTTTAGATCTTCTGCCCATTTTTTGATTGGGTTTTTTTTTTTTTAATATATATTGGGTTGTATGAGCTGTTTATATTTTGGAAATGAATCCCTTGTTGGACACATCATTTGCAAATATTTTCTCCCATCCTGTAGGTTGTCTTTTCATTTTGTTTATGGTTTCCTTTGCTGTGCAAAAGCTTTTAAGTTTAATTAGGTCCCATTTGTTTATTTATGTTTTTATTTCCATTACTCTAGGAGACAGAGTCAAAAAGGTACTGCTACAATTTATGTCAAAGAGATGGCCTCACTTTTCTTAAAGTAAAAGTTGAGGTCATCAGTTAAGTCCAGGGAGAATGGAGCAGGGTGGAGGGCATAATGAGAATGATGAAGGTATAGACAAGTCACTGAGGAAAATGAAACGGATGCTGAGCAGAGAGAAGGAAAAGGCTGCCCAGTGGTGCTGAGGACCCATTTAAGCCAGAAAGCAAGCATTAGTTGCAGCCCCAGCCTTGATGGTTCTACTGATCAGGTTCTCAGTTCCCTCAGGTTTGTCAGTTGTATTTGCTACTCTTTCACCAGAGAATCTGGTAAATTCTCAACAAATGGTTACTGAGTGAATGTTACTCTACCTAGGTGAGCTAGTTCACTACCTGAGTTGAAAATGTCACACTGGTCATTTCAATTCCTGTCTCTTGTGCAGAAAAGATACAAGGCACCCTCCTTAGATCCTCCTCCCTCCCAATATTCCCACTAAGGCTTCCCTTGGGAGCTTCTGCACGCGGAGAAGTGTTGAACTGTCCAGTTGACAGCACTGAGCATGGCACTTGGCACCCTGTAGGTGCAAGTTGTTTATTGATTGGCATCTAGCTTGTGATACGTTGTGGGAGTGTGCTGTATAACCAACTTTGTGATTTTGCTGTTTGTCCAACAGGGTAATTCTATGCAATGAAACTGTGAAACAGTTCTCGGTGTTTGAAGCAATCTAGCTCCATTCATTCATTCAACAAATATTTATTGAACCCTGACTACATGCCAAGCACTAGGGCAAGCATAGGGATTGACTGTGAACAAGAATGACAGGGTCCCTGTGCTTAAGGAGATAATATCCTCTCTGGGGGAGAAAGAGAGACGATTTTGTTTTATTTGGGTTAGTTTTTGAGCGATGGGGGAGGTGGGTGTGGACCGAACACATGCAGGAAGAGAGAACAGCATGGGCAAGCTTAAGGCTGTGATGATGTGGCGCATGGTGCTGGCATGTTCCAGGAACTG
This sequence comes from Physeter macrocephalus, assembly GCF_002837175.3. Classification (NCBI taxonomy): domain Eukaryota; kingdom Metazoa; phylum Chordata; class Mammalia; order Artiodactyla; family Physeteridae; genus Physeter; species Physeter macrocephalus. The sequence continues at coordinate 38,331,163 of NC_041229.1, forward strand.
AGATGAAGCGAATATGACCACAGCCCAGTGATGGAGGGGACAGGCCCAGACTGGGGGTCTTGCAGGCATGTTAAAAATATCCATCTATCTCCTAAGAACAAAGGAAAGTCATTTTGGATAGGGGAATGATGAACAGATTGCCATTCCTGGATGTACCTAGGCGTCTGAATACTTATCCAATTGTTTATCCTAGTGAGGTATCTCTCAGCTGGCAGATTGGTCACAGATCTGGTTTCTGTTTTGCTTTGTTTTGCTCTTGTAAGTACTGCCGAGCAGGGTCTGCGTTTTGAGCCACTTCCCTTCCACCCTCACAATTTCACTTTGTCTGGGAGAATCTTCTGCTTCTCCCCCTTCCAACTTTCAGGCCAAATGGTGACAGGAGTCTTTGGAAGAAATTTACATTATTAAGAGCCTGGGGTTTGCAGAGCAGATAGGACTGAGCACTCAGGAAGTTTTAGAAGCGAGCTTAAATTTCAGTATCACAACAGAAGGCAGTATGGAAATTTCTCTTTGTTAGAGTGGAGGGGTTTGCCTCCACTCCAGTCCACAATGTTGACTTCATTCCAAAGGGGGAATCTGGGAACTGCTAACTCCATTTTGCCGTCTCAGCTCTCTTCTGGATTGCCTGTTGCCCTGGGAGCTTCGGAATTCACAGGAACAACTCCCTTCCCTTCCCTCAGCTCCAGTGGTGACTGCGGTTCTAGGCTGGGGTGCAGAGCTGACTCAGGGAAGTACACCAGGCTGGGTGTGGCAGGGGAAACTAAGCTCCCAGGGTATGCACAAGGTTTATGTCTGGTGCCTGCAAATCCCCAGGCAAAATAATTCATCCAAATGACAACAGAGTCCTGCTCAAGGTGGGTGCCCAAGACCCAAGCACAGCTGTACCTCAGGGAGGCCTGGCAGTCTTGCCCCTGTGGCCATGGACATGGGGCTGATGCACTGTGTGTATTTTATTCAAAATAACTGCTCCTTGACAAGGAGACCATGACTCCAGTCTTAAGCAACCACCTTCGTTAACTGTGAAGGATGGAAGCTATTGTCGCCTTAGGAGAAAAAGCAGGAGCTGTTAGTTTTGTAATTATCTCCACTCCATTTGCTGACCTTCGACTTCTGCCTCTTATGCATTCTGAAACTCACCCTCCCACCCTGCTAAATCAACCCCAATTTGGGAAGTTTCGCATTTTCCCCTCAGCTCTTTGGACCCATCAAAGAAAATTTTCTTTAATTTAAAAAAATGTTCTATGATTGCAATGAAATGCAATTAACTCAACAAACAGACCTGGCTTTGAGGCCGAGCTGTGTTTTACTATTTCAGCAATCTAACCCCACAGAACCTTAGTTTCTCAGCTATACAATACTGGAGATAATAAAAGTCATGTCGATGGGCTGTTGAGGAGATTAAATTCAATGAGATGATGCAGTGATTGGCACATAGCATATGCTCAATGAAGCATACACTGTGTCCTCCACTAATCCAGGCAGGAGTGAATCATCTGGGGGTTGATCTTATAGAGAAATCTTGGAAACGAAGAAAATCTGAAGTTTGTCCACTGCAGCTCAGTTCTGTGTCTTCTTTGGTGGTGCAGAATTTAGACAGGATTTCCAGCAGCTCTAACTGCCTAGGTGAGGTGGTGTGGGTGGGGATGAACCACCTGCTAGACACAACTCTGCGTTATACAGATGTGCTTCAGGACTGCGTGCCCTTCCAAACAAATGGATTCATGTAATGGAAGTACCAGTATTCTTTATGTAGAGCCCAAATGCAGAGACAGGCTAGTTCCAAGCCAATAAACTCAGGGTTCCAAAGTCTTAATTTCCTAGAATTTGGTGAAATCCTCCCATAAACTGCTGGTGGGTGAGTTTGGAAACAACAGGCTAATCAATCCCATGCTTCATCCCTGTCTGTAGCTAATTCCACAGCGTGGAACCTTCTCACTGGGCCTTGGGGATGCTCGCTTTCACAGCCCTCCATTGAGGTGACTCATAGCTTGTTTACTGAACCTTGGATGGGCTTCTGGGCTCTGTGCAAAGTGTTCCGGAAACAGCCCCTGTCCTTAAGTTCCCTTCCAGTCTTCTGTTTGTGAGTAAAATTGTACTTCTCCTTGTCCCCAAATGTACCTGGTTCTTTGCTACCTCCAAACCTTGGCTTGTGCTGTTTCACTTCCAAACTACCGTCTCTGTTCCCTCCTCTCCTCCCTAACCCTGTTATCTCTGCTTGTCAATATTCTTCCTAGTTGATTTAAGGTCAGTTCAAATACCACTCCCCCTTCCTCCTCGGAATTCTCAACTTAAAGTCCTCATCTTATTCAAAGAATTACTTGGAGTATCATTTCTCCATGTATACATTTCTCTCCCCTAATTCAGTGTAATAGACTAGGGAGATAAATCATCATTACTAGTCTTGGTGTCTCCCATGACATTTATAGAACTTAACAGTGGACACTAAATGTTGAGTGATTGATTGAGTGAATTCATTCATTCCACAAATATTTACTGACTTCCCACTATGGACCAGGCACTGTTCTAGATGTAGAGGATACAGAGGTGATTAGAAAGGCAAAGTCCCTGTTCTTGGGAGTTCACATTCTGTATGAATAAATTCCAAAATTGTTTAAAAAGTAAAGGCAAGAGATGCTAAAAAGACAACAACAACCAAAAAAACCTTGATGTTATCACAAGACAAGAAACTATTGCAAATATCTACTCTCTTTGTTATTCCTATCCTGATTTTCCCATCAACTAATATCTGATTTAAATTACTACCTTCTATTGTTTAGTATTTGCTGGGAACTCTGCTAAGTGCTTCACAGAAAACATTTCATTTCATCATCAGAACAATGCTAAGAAACAAGAACTAGTAATCCATTTGAGGAAACCATAGCCCCTGAAGGCTAAATGGCCCACCCAAGCACAAGAGCATAAGGGAAAGAAAACGCTGAGATTAGAACCCCACTCTACCTGACTCCACACAGACTATCTCTCAACCACTGTGTTGTATCAACCTTCAACCCTAGCAACAAGAGTCTCAATGCCATAAACCACATGACCTACAGTTTGCATTTGTTGGTCTTCTACTAGCCAAAGTTTCCCTGAAACCAGCCTTCATTGCCAAAATTTTGCATGCCCCTTCTGATATACATTATCAACTGGAAACATTTTCTCCATAAATTTCAACAAGCTCAATTGCTACATTTAGAAGAACATGAGTCCAGTGGTTCGTTTCTCCAAAGATCATGTGTTGGGACAGCAGCCATTGTTAACCTGGGGTTCATCATGTCACATGCAGCAACAGCTTAACCCCTTGGCAGGATTGCCACACCCGTCCACCTAACATGGCAAACTACTCACAACGTGTCCATTCTCCACACATTGTCAATGATTGATTTATAAATCACCTTCTAAAGCTCTCATGATTTCAACATAAGACGCCCCTATTGGGATTTGATACAATTCTATCCAATACCATCCCTGTGGGAAGCAGATCCAAACAGATCTTTCAAATTTATTATCTCCACTGACTATGTCTGGAACACACTCCTCATTCGATTAATGTTTGTTGAATAAATGAATAAGTGATTTTTTTTGAATCACTCTGAAAATAATTTAAGGTAAGATGTATAGTGTGGCCAAAAGAACACTGAGCTTGCCGGTTTAAAAAAACTAAAAAAGAGAGTTTAATTCCTGGCTCTGCTACTTAAGACCTGTTTTGTGTGCGGCATCATGCGTGTAAATGAACTGCTTTACAGTTGCTATAAAGTGAGGATAATATTATTCGGCCCCACTGTTGAGAAGAAAAAATGGAATAACATGGCAGAGCACCCAATAGCGTCTTGGTACACGGCCCTTCATAAAAGAAAATCCACTTGGCTGGGTTGCACTTTTCTGTAAAACATAAATGGAAAGAGTTAGATTAGATCTGGGGTGCACTCTTCTCTTGAAACTTCTTGTTATTTGGAGAAGGGGGTACGGGGTAGGGGTTCTATAATTTTAAACAGTCATTGACGGGCCAGAGGCAAGTGCTGAGTTACTCTGCTTGCTGGGAAGTTGGCAGTGGCACATTATCTCACAATGGCCATGTTGTTGTGCTGCTTGAAATAGCTGCAGGATTCACAGGAAGACTGTAAGTTCGTTGAACTTCATAATGGAGGGAGTTTCAAGTAACCAGAAGTTCCAATTATCCCACATCAGTGAATGTTACTCTCATCTTCCAGAGGTTTTCAGTCCAGTGATCTGATCTATCTCCAGATATCACAGAGTCCAAATAAGGGAGAATGAAGTGAGCAAGATCTCAAGAAAACACTCAAGAGTGCTTGAAACACGATAATGTAATGTCAGCTCATTCGACTTTTTCACCCATTTCCATAGGCTTTGCCATCAAGTAGCTTCAAGAACTGTAGGTAAAGCTCAGGGCGCGGGTTCCGGGTACAGAGCTGACTCTCAAGAAATGCTACTGCCTCTCCTCACTCTTCTCCTATAAGAGCTCCTCATATCACAGCCACGGTATTTGGGCAAAAGCTCAAAGTTGATCAGAGAAAGAGGAATAAGAGAATGCAGGGCAGTGGCTTTAGCAGCTACCAAGCTAGTGGCTTTGAGCATGTTTTCAGCCTGTGTAACTGAGTGACAACCACTTGCAAGTTAATTGTCTCTTTCTACCCTCTTATTGGTTCTTTGAGATAGGTATTGTTATCCTCCTGGTGGCAGATAAGGACAACGGCTATTAGAAAGGTTAGAAAGTTCCCCAAGATCACACAACTTGTGAGTATTAAAGCCTGATTAGAACCCGAGGTCCCTTTGACTGCAGATTATGGTTCTTATCTCCATACTTCCATACTAAAATGACATCTTAATCTTTTCCCAGCTCTAAATATCTAGCAATTTATTATTTAATTCATTCAAAAAAAATTGAGGTTCTACTATGCTAGGTAGAGTTGGGTGATACTGGGAAGAATAAAACATGAAATTTAAGATCTATGTGCACACACATAATAATAACACAAGATAGAAGTCGAGACAGTCCCCAAGGGGTTCTAGAAAAAGGGCCCAAGGGCTTTAGAAGAGAAAGGAATTTGTCTTGCTGAGCAGGCCAAATGAGACTTCCTGGTGGAGAAAGAACCTACTCTAGACCTCAAATGTCTACTCAGTGTCCAGAGCAAGAGACTCTTCTACTTCCCGGGGACTGAAACTCCTGAGCTTTTTCTGCTTCTCCATTAAAGTTGATAGAACCCCTCTGTGAATTGAGAGCTTGATGGTATTTTGGACGATTTAAAAGCAAGAGAACTCCGAGTGCCCATAATAAAGTACACTTCAAAATGCTTGCTTTAAAAAGCCATGACATTTAAGGTTCAGTTCACCTAAATTCTTCAATTCATCATCTTTGTCATTTATTCCATAAATCATGGACACATGGACATCCAAATAATACAGAAATCTTACCATAAAGCTTCTCCTCTTGGTTTGGGAGGGTGCAGGGTTTGGATTTCAAACCCTTGACACTAAACAGAGCTCTGCTTGGGTAGAAGTCATGCTATGGCAACAGCAAACACAAGGACACTCAGTATTTGCCAGGTGTGGTTCTAAGTGCTTTACATATATTATTCTCATTTAATATACACAGTTACCCTATGAGGCAGATACTATTAATAGTCCCATTTCGCAGATGAAACTCCAAGAGGTTAATTAATTTGCCAAATGTCATCCAGCTAGTAAGTGTCAGAGCCCAGGAATAAACTGAAAAAGCCCAGTTCTGGAGAATATGCTCATTACCACTGTTCCACATGGCTTCCTTCTATGCTTACCCAGATTGATTTACCTGGTTTAAAAGTAATAAAGGAAGAAAAACTAGCACTATTCTAATATGTGGGGAAAGCCAAAAGTGTTTTGTTTGTTCACCTTTTTGTTTTACTGTAAACTTTTGGTTCAATGCATAGTTATAGTTTAGTGGTCTCAATTTTGTAGGGTTAGATTTGAAAAATTATTGTTAAAATGTTTGTATTGCTATTTTCCTAACTATAAATGTAAATCAAGGTCATTGTAGAAAAATGTTTAAATACAGAAGAGACAAAAAAGAAAACAAGTCACTTATGAAGTAACCCCTGTTTACACTTTGGAGTATTTTGTGGTCAGTTATTTTTTCCTATGTAGAGCTTTAGCTTTGCCTTCTAGATATGCCTATTGACGATCATGGTATACCCAGTTTAGTTTCCTGATCTTTGTCCATTTTGTACCTTGTTACTAAAAATTCTTCTGAAGCCTCATTTTGAGGGCAGAAAAATATTCTACCAATTGTATATTCTATGGCTTATTTAATCAAACCTCTATTTTAAGCATTCAGACTGTTTCCATTTTCCTAATTAAAATAAATGCTTCAATAAGCATCTTTGTACATTTTTATAACTGATATTACTTTCTTAGACTTTGTTAAGATTATATCATATATATATATCATATATATATATATATATATTGCTTAACTAATTAATTCCACAAATACTAAATATCTACAATGTGCCAGCTGCAGAGCCTGAGGATACTATGGTGTTACTGGGTCAAAGGGGAGGAATATGGTTAAGAATCTTGACATGTGGCTCAGTGCTTCATTTGAAAGGTTGTTCTAGTCATTTATGCTACGTGAGCTTTTAAGAGTTTGCATTTCACTGAATCCTATATGGATTAAGAAACATATTTTCCAGTTTGAAAGATGACAATTATGTTTCACTGTAGCCTTTGTATTTCTTTGATTTTGAGTGAGGTTATACTTTTTGGTATATTTATTATTCATAAATGTTTAATCTTTAAATTCTTGTTCAGGCCTAGTCTAATTGGAGAAATTTCTCATTTCATATTTCTTTATAGCTTGGGAAAATGCAAAAATACTGCCTGAAAGCCTTAATGTTGCCTTTTAGTACCCATAAAAGTCAAGGTCAGGCTTTTGATGCATCCAGCTCTCAGAAATCTGGGTTACTGGAGAATATCAAAAATGGACCTACTGTATGAACTGAGGGCTTAGAATTACCTGGGCAGGGATAGTAAACAAATTTGGGCAAAGGTATAAAATCTGTTGGTCTCCTGGCTGAAGGAAGTTAACTGTATTAATAGTTGGAGTTCTTCTTTCTACAAAATAGTTTTTAAATCCTAGTTTTGTCTCTAAGGTTAATTGTTACTTAATATAATAGCGTAAATTAGCATAGTCATGTCACTTAATGGAACATGTGCATTTCACTGAATCTTAGATGCATAAAGTATTTCAAAGTACTTTTAAAAGATTTTCACAACCTATTGTCAGAAATGATGTCCATTTACCTTTGCCATATTCCATCAGTTAGAAGTAACTAGGTCCAGCTCACACTCAAGTGGTCACACAAGGGCATGAAAATCAGAAGGTGGAGATTGTTGAGAACTGTCTCCGAGGCTGCCACCCACACTCTCTATGCTTTACAGTTTTATTTTTTTCATGGCACTTATCATTAGCTAAAATTATTTGCTTATGTTTTTATTGTCTATCTCCCTTCTCTAAACCGTAAGCTCCATAAAGGCAGGGGCTTTGCCTTGTTTGCCACATTACTCCCAGAACCTCAACTGTAACTGGCACATAGTAGGTTTTAAATAAACATTGTTTAGTTACTTAATTAATTTATTTATTAATCTGATAGACTATAGTGGACTAGGAAAGCAGTATTTTAGTGGTCAAGGGCAAAGTCTGTTAAGTCAAACAGACCTGACTTAAATTCCTGTCTTTGCCACTCACTAGCTGTGTAACCTTGGGCACATTGCCTCAATGTCCACATCTGGAAAATGGGGATAACAATATGTACCTTGCAGAGTTATTGGAATTCACTTTAATCATATATAGAGATATGCAATATCATATATATTCACTTTATGTCATATTGTATATATGTATTTTATTGTATTTATTTTATTTTGTATATATACACATATATATTTTAATACTACATAGATTTTATACTATATATAGTATATATTTTATATAGTATATATATTTATGTTATATGTAGCATGTATGTGTGTGTGTGTATATATATATATATATATATATATAAAGACTGAGAGAGAGAGAGAACTTGGTACACAGTAAGTGTCCAGTACATGGTCATTATCGCTACAGTTATTACAATTCAAAAGATGATTCTCCTGACCTGTGGGTAAACTCAGCCCAGCAACTGATGCTTTGCACTGGGCTCCTCTGCTGTGAACAGCGGCCTGAAGAGGAGGGTGTGTGTCACTTCCTCACACCCACCCAGGGTCTTGTTTGGCCAAACTCTGCCATAGAGAAGGAGAAGTTGAGGGCGGACATCCCAAAGGAGAGATCCACATTGTGTGGAGCTCGTTTCTAGTTACTCCCCAGCTCCTGGCCACTGCCCTCAGGTCGAGCTGCTGACCCTCACGGTGAGCTTGTGCCAACCCCTCCACAATCTTTCACTCTGGGACCCCAGTAACGGACGGGGAGGCCCTGTCCCGCAGTTTCCCAGTGCCACCTGGGGTTTGGGAGCTAGCTGTGCCTGACCCCAAAGGAGGGCAGGGGTCTGTAGGAAACCAGCCCTTGGCACATGTCTTGACCATCTGAACTAAAGCGCCAGGGTCACAATCTGATTAAACAAGAGAAGTCAATCAAATTGGGGTTAAAATTTTCCACTTACAGCAAATGATTCAGAGTTTCACACTAAAAAACAACAATACATACACACATTTATAGTAATAATGTGTCCATTATGTCATTGTCCACCTACTCCACAAACATTCTTTTAGTACCATGTACCAAGTGGATTCACAGATAGGAGAAAGGATATCATAAAATCATGACAGAGTGCCGCCGCAGGAGCTTGGCGAGAACACCTAATTCAGATAGTTACAAGGGAAAAAAACCATTGAAATGGGTTTGGAGGAATAAGAGATTCCTTCCTTCAACTCATACTTATCAAGCTCTTACTCTACGCTCTGTGCTCAGGGATGTGCAAGGTAATGGAGAAAAACAGTGAATAAGATACACTTCCTGCCTTCAAATTGCTTATAGTGCTGTGGGGAATCAATCGGTAGGTGGGAAGTCTCCTGGGAGTAGATGGGTGCAGGACTTTAGGAAAGGGAAGTCCATGGCTTGTTTGGGAGACAGTATGGTAGGTTGGCTAGAATATATGAAACGCAGGGTGAGGGGAACTTGGCAGGAGTTGGAGGGAGGCAGCCTGAAGGGAGAGGTTTGGTCTCGATGTGAAGAGCCTCATGCCAAGCTAAGGCTTTCCACAGTATTCTGTAGGCAACGTCAGGCTGTAGAAGGTGTGTCCAGAGGAATGATGTTACTCGATCTGTGTCTACAAACACCCCTCAGGCACTTGTGTTATGTATAAGTTGGGGAAAACCATTTTCCAATTTTCCAAGCAAGAAATGACTGGGCCCTGACCTAAGACATGGGCAAGTGCAGAGAGAGAGAGATGGGGAGGGATTCAAGAACTAGATCAGAGGAAGAAAAACTATCACACATTGGGAAATAACTGCCTATTCTCAAAGGATGTTAGAGTCCTTTTGAATCACCTACTTTATCTCTGTTTCACGGATCAGAAAACATTCTTCCAGGAAGGTCAATAATTTTCCCAAGCATACAGATGCCAGCTTTATCCAGTCTGAAGTGACATCAGTAATTTTGGTTAATGCCATATGTATTCGTTTCTTAGGACTGCTGTACCTCAAACCAGGTGCCTTAAAACAACAAATTTATCACCTCACTTTTCTGGAGGCTAAAGTCTGACTGAAATCACGGTGTCAGCAGGGCTGGCCGTGCTCCCTCTGAAACCTGTAGGAGAATGTGGTTTCCTGGCAATCTTTAGTGTTTCTTGGCTTGTGGATGAAGCCCTCCAATCCTCTGTCTTCGAACTGCATTCTCCCTGTACATGTCTGTCTTCACACCATCTTTATCTTGGAAGGACACCAGTTATATTTGATAAGGGACAAGCTCTTCTCCAGTATGACTTCACTTAATTTAACTAATTACATCTGTAATGAACCTATGCCCAAATAAGGCTGCATTTTGAGGTACTGGGGGTTAAGACTTCAACATATTTTGGAAGGGGGACACAATTTAACCTATAACACCATATCAAGTTGTCCTGTCACAAAATGGCACTCTCTTGGAATAAATTGGCTCCATCTTGCCTAAATACAGGAAAGGATCTGCTAGGGCCTATATACAGAGGTCCTATCCATCAAAAACAGGCAGGTCTGGACTCTTGGTTAAAGTGCAGCTGCAATTTTACCCATTTCTAACTTCTCTGCTTGGATTTGAAATGATTGTAATAAGAGAGGTAGGTCAGGAGATCTCAGATTTCTGTTTCATTGTATCCCTACTCAGTATCTCCATTCTGCTGTCCTAATATGGGCTGATCTTTCACAAATCCCTGAGCTTTGCCCACAAGCTATCAGTTTATCTCTCTGTAAAGTGGGATGAAGGTATCTTCTCAATACCTTCTCTCTGGTGCAATAAGCCTTGAGTGAACAGAGAATCTAAGACATTATATCGTAGACAGCAAATGCATATTTCAAGAGAAAGGCCCTGTTGAAATAATAGAATGTTACCATTTCTGTAATCTTCTTGACTGCTGACTAAAGAGGAACCAAGGAGTCTAAAATAGCTAATTCGGTCTCGCCCAGGAAGTACACCCCCCCACCCTGACTTCCTCCTGTCTTCTCCTCCCGGCACCACAGCTGCTCTGACCTCTAACCTGCCCTGGGGCTTTCACATCCCCTCAGACTCCCAGTCTGTCCCAGTCGAAGGACACTTTTCTAAACTATGGGCACAAGAAGCATGTTTAGGTAAAGAAGAGGATGAACGGGATGGGCTCAGATACTTGACAGTTCCATCTTTCTTATCAAGAGTGCCAGGGCTTTAAAGAAGTATTAGAAAGTCCACCGCATTCATCTCAAGGCTTCCAGAAAAGTGAAACTTAGATCACAATAAAGCCACCTTCATTTGGAGTTTGGGGTCATTCAAACAGAGCCTGAGCTGAAATTTAATTTCGTCCTAGCAGTAAGGATTTGCTGAGCAAATTAATGCTAGAGTGTAAACAAGGCTTCCCAAGTATGCCTAAGAGCCTGTAAAGGACGACCCGCTTTCAAGGCTTGGAAGCAATCCTTTTTCATGCTAATTACAAACCCTTCGGTATTTGTGAAAGCGGGTCCCTCTGGGATTTCTATTTGCCAACAAGTTGTTTATTTCCAGTGTAAAGGGGGCGGTGGGTCTATGAATTATTGAGTAGCTACAACCTGCCTGCCTGTGCTCAGTGAGAGATTGTTCTTCTATATCTTCACGGCCATCCTTAAAGCTAAGCATTGCCCCAGTCTGCACCTGTGGAATGGAGATTTGACCGCAAGGGGCAGAGCTGGTAAGTAGTGGAACTGGGATTCAAACTTGGGTGAATCTGATCTCCAGAACCCGTATGCTTTCCTCCAGCAGAACCACCCTTTGAACATGTAAGGTCTGCTTTTCTCTAAAATAAATTCCCAAAGTCAGTCTTCTCAATATTTCAAAATGGCTTGCCCCTAATTAGCCCTAATTAGCTAGCTTTTCTCAACTCTGTCTTCATTTCAGTAATGAGGAAAAAAAGAGGCATTCGTCTAAGAACCAAGCTGTTGAAGGAGAGAGAGGTTACGGCAGGTCTGGGCTTATAAAATCCTAGTTCTTGGTGCTTCCTGAGACCTATGACACTGAAGGAGACAAGGTGGAAAAGCACTCCCTCTTTGTTACATATAATTTGCTTTTGGAAAGATGTTTCCACCACTCGCAGGAGAGATGCCTCTGGCCTTAGTGCCGAGTTAGTGCAGATTGTCCTCCCGCAGTGCAGGCTGGGTAGGTGAGGAGCCGGCCTGGGAAGTGTAAGAAAGAGACTGGGATGCTGCGTGAGTAGGTTTAACCTTTTGCGCCCTTTTCCGGGTCTGCTGTCACTGTATACTAAGGTCAGAAAAACTAACAAAATGCCAGAAGATAACTGCATGTTTTCAGCAGTACCACAAAGCTCTACCCTCACCAGCGTGAGCCGACTTCTGCAAGTCACCTCATAACCTTCCCACTTATTTTTAAAGCATACACAATACACATTTTAGTGCAATTAGAGAACTGGAGCTTTTGACCCAGAAATGAAACAGCTGTTGACTTCCAGTCTGCCCGTCATTAGAGACTTGAAAAATCAGAAGCAAGTTCAAACTCTATAAGGTACAGTATTGAACTTCATATGTAGCTCATGGGCCCAAAGCTGCCCAGCAGCACATAATGCATGAAACGAAACAGGTTTCAAACAATTATAAGGCACGACATATAAATCAAGCCTTTAAAATATTTATTAATGCTGCATTTTTAATTGCCAAAAAGTACTCGCCGGAGAACATAGCTATGACTCTTATTACCCATAGGACTGGCTGGTTGTTCGCGAATAATCTTAACTGCTTGCACGCCCATTGGTACCCTTTCAGCTGAGGAGCCATTGAGTCTCAGCTTCAAGTGCAGAGGAAGTGCAAAGAGCCTCTGCACTTCAGAGCTGAGCTTGCTTTGCTAGGAGACCGTTGAGCAGAATCCCAGCACGCTCTGATTCATTCTGCCTGCTGATTGGCGGTTCTCCTGGCCGCTGACGTCATCCTGTTGCTGGGTGGAAAACTTCTGCCGCACCGTCATCGACACTGACTTCATTCAGATTGTCCTGAAGGGGACGGTGTACCCAGCAGTGAAATCAGATTACAGCTCAAATGGAATTAGAAGGTCTTCTTTTTGTGTGATCGTTTCAGTTACCTTACGCCTCTTAAATGATAGCGTGCTTCCCCCTCCCCCATAATCCAGCAATCCGTTTTCTGTGGCAGTGTCTCCTCCAGGCCACCCAACCCCCAGCACCCTCTAGAGCACCATTTTCCTTTGAGTGTAGATGGAAGGTGTTTTAAAATATCTCCCAGTTGAGGCTGGCTTTCTGACTAGTTTACGTTTCCCTTTATCAACAGATTTGAAGTATGTCCTTACTTGCCATAATGATTGTGAAGTAGTGCTTTGGACTTTCTATAATAAACCCTTTCTAGCTTTCATTTATTCTCCCAGTATTCTGTGAGGCACAGAAAACCAGGAGAAGTGAGGGTTCACTTGTCTATTGCCTTTTACAGATTGCAAAGCCCTTTTTATGTGCATCATCTATTTGTCCCTCACAGCAACCCCTTGAGTGAGGTACAATTACCTCCCTGATTTTGTAGATAAGGAAACAAGCCTCCAAATATTAAATTCTTTGCCAGCCACATAGCTCATAAATGACAAGGTGGGGGACTCAAACTCAGGCTTTCTGACCTTCATTTCTGAGTTCTTCCCACTCGGACATAGCATCTTCTGGTCCTGGGAAATTAAGTGGTTTGCAAGAGCCAGTGCAGAGTAAGGAGCTAAACCAGTGCCAGGACCCACAAACCCCCCCTCTCCATACAGGGCCTTTTCTTCTAAAGCTCTTGCTAGATCTCAAGAGGTTTTCTTTAGAGATGTTCTTAGATACACATTTATTTTAGAAATTTCTAGGCTTTCACAAGCTTTTACTTATTAAGTGCAGCTTTGAGGGGGAAAAAAATAGAAGCCTAATAATTTAGATGCACATTTGCATACATTACATAATGCTTCTATAAGGGGTAAGAGTCTCTAGTTGCAGGCTTATTTTAACTTTTAATAGAATGACTTTGACAGAGCAGAAATAGCAGGCTTAGTACCCAGCTCAGGTGTTTAGATGTCAGAGACATTTTTGCCCTGGCAAGTGGAGCTCCTCCTCATCTCTGAAGAGACACTGGATTTCTCTTGTCGATCTCCAGCTGGGATGATTAACTGCTCTTTGCGTGGCTTTCATCTTGCCTGGCACAGATTTCTCTTTCATCGCATTCATTGCTCCAAACCCTTTCACTCTTGAACTTTTCATACCCATTTGAAATAGTTCAGCTTCCCTAAGTTCCTTTTACATAAGCAGAGCAAAAAAACATGGAGCCCCTCCATGGAACCCCTGGTTTGCTCAGGTGAAAACAATTCTCCCTCCCCCATCCTTATTTTTCAGTGAGACAGAATCCTTCAACAAAGGCTGAAGAGACAAAAATGTTGGAGGAGGGAACGTGGGAGTGAGGGGCACAGATGACTCAGACACCAAAGTGTAAGTTTTTATTTTCTCTCTTAATCTTTGTGGCTGCAGCCCCCAAACACATAGCACTAGGACTTATGTTTCACAATTGACATAGCTGATTTCATGGACTTTACATGCTTCTGTCATTTTCCCAAGAGTTGCCGTTTTCCGTCTGGGGACATCGTGGGACCATGTGTCCCCCTCCATCCTCCTGTCTCTCGCTTGCTGTGTGTGACTGATGCACACACGTCACTCTCGATTTCAGCAAAATGCTCTCTCTGAAACTGGCTTCGTTTCACATCGCTCAGACGTTCATGTTTTCACTGCCTGTGAAAGTACAAACTTATTGATTTTTATCTTTCTGGGTTATTTTAAGGTAACAAATAATTTTTCATATTGAAAAATAGAATCGGTCTCATGGACACTCCAGAGTGAACCCAGACAGTTCTGACATCCAGATCTCCCCTCTCTGTTCTGTGAACACAGCGCACCTTCGCTCCTGCTATCCTTTTGTCTGAAATGTATGTCTTTAAAAATGCACAGTTAAGACAGTAAATGTTTGGGAAAAAAATCCTTGGCCACATAGCTAGTTGATGGCAGTCAAAGCTAAAATGAGATTCCAACCTCACTTAATTATTCAACAAATATTTTCTTGCTGAAGTAATACATTAATGTAGGCTTAGAATTTTGTATAATATCCATCCAATTCCAGAGCTTTGGACATGAAAATCCTCTCCTGGGATCCCAGGAGTTAGAGTCACCCCCCTTCTCCCATTCCACCCATCCCCCTGCTCAGCCTGTCACTCTCCATTGGGAGGGTCATTTTGTCTAGAAAGTGATAGAGAGAATCAGGTTCATAAGTGTACATCATGTTCTAAGCTAGACAGTCTCAAAGAGCACTTCTAGAACAGCATTCTAAGTCTCTGGGCCCTTTGCAGAATTGTGTGTGCTGGCTTAAGAGTCTGGGTGCTGGAATCAGGCCTCATTCAAACCTCAGGTCTGCAACACACCAGGAGGCTGGGAGGAGGGACAGAAACCAATATAAATGTGTAGGCAATTTAATCTTCCCCATTTATGTCTTTTTTTTTTTTTTTTTAGTACGCAGGCCTCTCACCGCTGTGGCCTCTCCCGTTGCGGAGCACCGGCTCCGGGTGCGCAGGCTCAGCGGCCATGGCCCACGGGCCCAGCCGCTCGGCATGTGGGATCCTCCTGGACCGGGGCACGAACCCGTGTCCCCTCCATCGGCAGGCGGACTCTCAACCACTGCGCCACCAGGGAAGCCCAATGTCATTTTTTAATAAGTCAAGAATAGTCATATACATACCTCTTATAAATGAGGATTAAATAAGATAATGCCTGTGAAATCCATATTACAAAACTGGGATGTGGGGTGTAGAAAAGTCCCAATAAATGTTACCAAGGATTTTTTAAAATTTTATATACCATTTTTAAAGGTTACACTCCATTTACAGTTATTACAAAATATTGGCTATATTCATTCCCCTGTTGTACAATACATCCTTGTAGCCTACCTTACACCCAGTAGTTCGTATTCAATACCTCCCTCTCCTGACCGGTAACCACTGGTTTGTTCTCTGTATCTGTGTCTACTTCTTTTTTGTTATATTCACTAGTTTGTTGTATTTTTTAGATTCCATGTATAAGTGATATCATACAGTATTTGTCTTTCTCTGATTTATTTCACTTAGCATTATGCCTTCTAAATCTATCCATGTTGCTGCAAATGGCAAAATTTCATTCTTTTTCATGGCTGAGTAATATTCATGCGGGGTGTGAGTGTGTGTGTGTGTGTGTGTGTGTGTGTGTGTGTGTGTGTGTGTATACCACATCTTCTTTATCCATTCATCTGTTGATAGTGTTGATAGACACTAGGTTGCTTTCATATCTTGGCAATTATAAATACTGCTGCTAGGAACATTGGGATGCCTGTAACTTTTCGAATTAGTGTTTTCATTTTTTGTAGGGGATATATACCCAGGAGATGAAATGCTAGGTCATATGGTAGTTCTATTTGTAGTTTTTTGAGAAACCTCCATACTGTTACCCACAGTGGCTTTACCAATTTACATTCCACCAACAGGTTACCAAATACTTTTGTCAAACTGACAGAATTGCAGATACAATAAGAAAAAATGAAGGTAGCAAGGTATTAATGAAAGCAAATTTCAAAAATGAGTTATCTGTAGTATCCCATGGTTAAAAAAACACAAGTGCGGGAATTCCCTGGTGGTCCAGTGGTTAGGACTTGGCACTCTCATTGCCAGGCCCTGGGTTCAATCCCTGGTTGGGGAAATAAGATCCTGCAAGCCGTGCAATGAGGCCAAAAAATAAATAAAAGAAAATATGAAACATGCAGGGATAATATGAAAAACTATAAATTTGTCTAGATGATTAACATCAAAAAGAAGGTTTTATTTTTTATTTTTTTATATTTTTAGCCTCACAGCATGTGGGATCCTAGTTCCCCAACCAGGGATCGAACCCGTGCCCCCTGCCTTGGAAACTCAGAGTCTTATGCACTGGACAGCCAGGGAAGTCCCTGATTGTTGTTATTAATAACCTTTGCCAAATTAAACCATGGCTGTTATTATATTTGGTATACCTGTTAACCAAAATTCTGTTGGCAAAATCCAGCCAATTCGTTGGGCACCATACAGTATTTTTTTCCTAGAAAGAGTCTTCCTATCTTGTAGCTAGAGATAAGCGTACTCTTTATAAGAATCCATAGCACTTGTGAATACCCACATCACAGTATGTGTGACATCGCATTTTAATTTTGTTACCTATCTGACTCTCAGTATGGAGATGACATACCCTGCCCATGAAATTGGGGGATTAGTTATGTGCAGAAGGGGTTACACATCTCTTTTCTTCAGATTTCACTGCATCACTTGCAGAATCTCTAGGATAAACTGAAGACACTAAAAACTTTTATGAACTATCAGGAAATGTTCCAGAAAGCAAAGGGTATGATACTGTGGCGCCGACTCTGGGGAATGAATGTGAGGCCTTGTTACTGACCCGTGTAGAGCTAAACTGGCCACAGACCTGGGAAAGGTCTGGAGGGCTAAACTCTATATTTCAGTCCTTGAAATGTATCAAATAGCCTAGCTGTTTCTGCAAATTTATAAAAAATTATGCAGGCTAAGTCACTGAATAAAGTGTGTATTGAGTGCCCACCATATGCAATACACTGTGCTCGCTGTTGGGAATATGGTGACAAGTAAAACAGCAGCCCGGTAATGACGGTCAGAGAGGTAACAAAATTAAAATACAATGTTACAAATACTGTGACACAGGTATTCACAGGTGCTGTGGGTTCCCATAAATAGTCCACTTTAGCTACAAGATAGAGAGATTCTTCCCAGGAAAAAATACTGTAAGGTGCCCAAGATGTATTGATTAATCAGTCAATAATCACCCAGAAGGGAAACTCTGTTACTACTGTGCTAAGAGGCTTAAGGTCCCTCTGACACCTGTCACCAATTTTTAATGTAGGGTCTTAAGTTTTCTTCAAAAGAGGACATATTCATGAGATTGGCATGTGGCATAAAGTTGGGAGAGAGATCTAGAAAATTGATGACCAAAGCAAGATTCAAAAAGATATCGCAGGTTGGGAGGATGGCCTGAAACCAAGAAAAAATGTGAAATTTTGTATAACAATATACATAAGATCAGAAAGAGGGAAAACTGGCTCAGAAGCAGCCTATGTGGGAAGACTTAGGGAATGATTAACTGGAAGTTCTTCTTGGTCTGACTGTAAGCTTCTTTAACAAAGCAAAACGTCATTACTAAACTATGGTATCCTTGAGGGCAGGAATCACATCTTAAATATTGAATACCCCTCCCTTGCCTTGCATAGGACCTAATACAGAGTGTGAGCTCCGTAAAACTTTCTTAAATGGAGTCAAAACTAAAGAGCCCAAAGTAGTAGTCTCCACGAACCAATGGGTTTTGGTCAGAACCATCAGGGAAGACTATCAGCTCTCCTCCTATGTACCACCTTCCTGATACTGCTCTGGGCTTTCTCCTCCTAGTTTCTTCTTGCAATGAAAATCAGAATCCTCTGCATGATTGACAAGTTGACCCCATCTCCCACCTGACCTCCAGCCCCACCTCACAGAACCTTCCTCTATCCTCACACGCTGCTCCAGCGCTTTTCATTCCTCCAAGGCCCCAGTGTTCCTTCCAGCCTGGTCTCTGATGGGAGACTCCCCACCACCCCCTCATACATATACACATGTGTTCCACTTGCTTCTCCTGATTCACCCTGGCTTTTCACTGTAACCTATGCAGGGAAACCTCCCCTGAGCCCCCAGCCCTGGGCATGTCCAAGTTCCTGATATGTCCCCTTTCTAGCACTTATCACCATCATCATCCAATGTTGACCATGGAATTCTTGTTTCAGATCTGCCTCCCATGCAAAAGTGTGAACTCCATGAAGGTGCAGACCTCAGCTGTCTTGTGTCTTCACCACTGAATCTCAGGTACCCAGAGCGGTATTTCTCAAGCTTTAATGTGCCTATGAATGAATGAATGACCTGGGGGATCTTGTTAAGCTGCAGATTCTGATCCAGTAGGTCTGGGGTGGGGACCGAGAACCTGCTTTTCTTCCAAGTGACGCTGATGCTACGGGTCCTCTGAATCACTTTGAGTAGCCAAGCCTTACAGCACAGCTTGTCCCCGTGTCCTCACTGCCTTTAATCCATCCCCTTCTTTCCATCCTTACAGCTATTGCCTTAATAGAATCCTTTTGCATCTCTTATCCAGATGATCTTATCTCCCAGCTGTTCTTCCTGCCTCAGTTTCCTAGAGGTCCAACCCCTGGGTCTTACACCTTCAAAGTGTCTTTCTAATATGTAAACCCATCATGTTGTCCCTCTTCTTTAAAAACTTTAGAGATTCCCTGTCACCTTGTAGGAAAAAAGTCTAAGCCCCTCAGTATGGCATTCAAGGTTCTACCCTGCCTACTTTTCTGATCCTACCTCTTTTGTACCCCAATCTCATATCGCACACTCCTGACCTATCAAAGCCTTTGCAGTTCCGTGGACTCACTAGGCTGTTTCATTCCCCCCTACCTTTGCTCAGGCTGCTGACTCTCCCAGAAATACCCTCCCCCAGCTTCATCTACCTGTCAGAAGTCCACACTCATACTCTGAGTTACCTCCCCTTGGTGGGAAGCATTTCCAAGGATTCCCCTCTCCAGGGAGAACTGGCAGCTCCCTCACTTTCTTACCAAGTCCCAGATCGTACGGCTCACCACATGACAGGTCAATAAATTGAGAGACAAGTTGTTGGGGCAAAAGGAGTAGGGACTTTATTTGGAAAGCCAGCAGGCCAAGAAGATGGTGGACTAGTGTCCCAAAGAACCATCTTCCCTGAGTTAAATTCAGGCCTCCTTAATACTAAAAGGAGAGGGGGTAAAGTCCTGGCCCCAGGATGTGTTCATTTCTTCTTTCCTGTAGCCATTTACAGGTGGGTCTGGTCAGGAGGTTTCCTGTGGGCTAAACAAAGGTATTTTAGCTTAATGCTCATTATATGGGAGGCAGGGTTCTCTGAGATGAGCTATTATGTATACCTTAAGCTATAGGCAACCTCCCTTTAGTGATTAACTTGTAGCAAAAGCAATAGAATATGAAGGTTAAAGTAATTTGTTCTTCCCTATTACAATTTGGGTTTCACTGTAGCTGTCTATGCTGGACTATCTTATTTACAGGGCAGCCTCCTCCTTCTGGGCAGTGAGTCCTCTGAGCACAAAACTGTCTCATCCATCCGTGTTACCCTTACACCTGGCACATGGGACACTTAAGGCCTGTTTAACACATATGAATGGATGTTATCATGCTTTGCTCCAGATGCCATATCTTATAGGTGATGCTTTGACACAGTGGAGTCCTTCTAAGGAAGGAACACCAGTACTGGTCCAGAATCCCCGTGACATGAGAAACAGTTCAAAGAACAGTCTAAACGTAAATCCTGAAGAAAAGATGTGCCTGCACATTGTAGGTGCTCAATATTTATTGAATGAATGAACAAATGAGTCCTAATAGCTCTCTTCATATGGAGCTGTCAGGTAGAAGAGAGCACACACGCATCCTGAGTTACCTGTAGCTCCCAAAGCTCCAACATTATATCTAAGGCAGAGATTTCGGTCCATTAAAATAATGAATTTCCTAACAAGACCAAGATGTACCAAACCGCACTTCCTCTAGGAGCCATCTAAATGATTTCTTTCTTTTACAAAGATTAAAAACGAAGTAACACAACACATTCTCTGGACCAGTTAGAGTTATTTTTGTGGCAAATGACAGAAAAATGTTAAGTGTTGGGTGATTTATTGCCTCTAATGATGTATGTCATCAGGACCCTCTCTCTCCCGCCCTCTTTCCCTTTATCTCCCCACTCCCCACTTTCGCCTCTGTTGGCTTTAGTGTAGAGACTCCACACACAGCTCCAGCTCACTTCTCCCCAAAGCAAAGAAAGGACACACTCCTCTGACAGGACCAGCTGGAACTGTGGCTGAACAAAGCCCAGTGGCCCCGGGAAGACGGTTCTCTGGTACACAGAGGATCACCTACCAGTGTAGGACCCAGTGTTCCTGGGGGAGGAGAATAACATGGGACTGAGGGTGAAGGAGGGGGCAATTTCCTAGACTAACACTGGCTAAGAGTTACCCTAAGGAAAAATAAGAGCTGGAGGACAAAAACAGCACTTAGCCACCGCGGCCTGAACACTTGTCCCTATTCCAGAAATTATAACTGCATTCAGTATTACATTTGCCCATAATATAAATTCAGCTGACAACCACTGGTTATTAAAAATTCCTGAGCAATTCAACCCACATTTTACTAACCTAAAAAGATTTCACTATTCCTATAACATAGACTAGAAGACTTTTTCTGCGTTGACTTTCTTTATCCATTTCTTCAAAAAAAATGTTGTTACTGTATTGAGGATACAATGAGGAAAACTGTCCTCATGAAGCCTATAATCTCGCAGAGAAGGCAGCCAAGTAAAACGACAATCACAAAGCAGGTGACAAGTACTTTAAGAAAATAACTCGTCTCCATATTGTTGTAATGAGATAGAAAAGGATAAAGCGAAAGTTTCATCACACTCCTTTATGACCAAACATCGTTTTCTTTGTTAACACGACTAGCTGCCTCTCTGAGTTAGGATGTCAACTGGCAGAAATGTTATTTTGGCCGAAGTAATCTCAATGTTTCCCTGGCATAGCAGCAGAAGAAAAGGGATCCTTTTGCTTGGAGCACTCAGTTTCAAAGCTGGAAGAACTCATGGATGTAACATTGCAGACACTGGAAATCAGCACCTTCAGAGCACAAAAAAGCAACAGATCACTTCACGTGAAATCAGCAGCTCCTATCAGTGGCTGGGTCTATAAAGAATTAAAAAAGGAGGAAGTGAGGAGATTAGCAATGTCTTGATTCCCACACCATTTAATCCCTTGTGCCACCCATACTTCCCACTTGGTCATCAGTTTCACTTATTTTTCTCAGGTTGCTGTTTTGAACTTCTATCATGATCCCACAAAGTATATGACCTCTCAGATGTCACCTTGGCTGTGGACGTCCTTTTCTCTGTCCATAGTGACATGGCATACTGCTCGTCTTTCAGAATCTGCAGTAGGTGAAAAGGTTTGGGTGATACCCTTTTCTCAGGCAGAGAATAACAACACTTTCTTTTACTTGCCGCTCCAGCCTTGATCATATATTTCAGGTAATTTAGGTTTTGAGTGATGGCAGTGGTTGCTGAATTACAAAGCTCATCAGAATTCTGATCTCTGCTTCTCACCTTGTTTTTAAAAATTTTCCTGTCGCTTATTAAAATCTTAGTTGCTGTTGTTAAGGAGCAACTGTATTAACACTGAGTTAAAGAGACATCTAAAATAACTGCTCTGGATTATTTTGCTATCCCTTCTGCAGGAGGCACAGATGTGCTGCACTCAGGTGATCGAAGAGGCAATGGGTTCCATTGTAATTGCTGTGGGCCCAGCTGGGCTGACATTTTAATTTCTGTCTCTTTTGTGGCTTCCATTATCCTGGGGGCCAAGGTAAGAACGTGTCTGGAATCACAATTTGTGGAAGGTTAGTGAAATTCTGGAACAGGGCCAGGACCATTCAGTGCTTGGGATGGATTTCTTGGAGTCTCTCCAAATGTATGGGTTGTCCATTAGTGCCACGTGGCCAGATCTGAGTTTGGAATAGAGAGTTAAGACAAAATTATGCTTACTGCAGCCTGGTTGTACAATGGAAAAAAACAGAACAGAGGTGAGTGGTCTGGAGAGGGTTGCTTCAGTGCTTTAGAAAGCTAGTTCCACAGAGGAATGCTCCCTGGGTGTATAAAGGGTTTAGGGTGCTTAGAAAGCAGTTCTTAAATAAATATAAAAGATGAATTACAGGGAGAATAATGGCTAAGACTGAAAAGGCTCTGTTTTGGGGAAAATGTTCTGTCTCCCAAAAAGAAGGTAGTTCTATGTAATGAATAAAAGCATGGCATTCTGGTTCACCCTGGGTGGGTGTCCCAGCTTCACCAGTTAGCAGCTGTAAGACTTTGAGAAAGTTAACTTCTCAGAAAAGCAGCAGTCTTGTGAAGTTACGGTTAAATGAGGTAATACATATAAAGTGTTTAGCATAATGCCTGACACATAGAAAGTGTTATTTCAAGCCTTATAAGGAGACAATCTAAAATGTTATAATCCAGTGGCTTATAAGGTTTTGGGGTCTCAAACTACCTTGGGAATTTGATGAAAACTATGGATCCTTGTTCCTCAGGAGAAAAAAGGCACATATATAAAATTTTTATGCACGGTTTTAGGGAATTCAAATATACAAGGAAGTACAACCATACACTTCAGGTTAAGATTTTTTGTTCTAGGGCTACACTCATTCCCAAAAGAGAGAATAAAGACATCAGTTTTATTTATTTTTTATATTTTTTGATGATTTATAATTATAGTCTCAACTTTTTAGAATTGGAGGGAATTTTATCTAGTCTAAACCCCCCTCGACCCCTGCTTTTTAGCAGTAATAATATTAAGGTCCTAGGAAAACTTGGTGTTTCAGATAAACAGGGAACTCTTTATCAATTTTGCATTTCTATAATTAAAAAGCTTAATTTTCTCTTTATCAGCTACCCTTCATGTTCAAGATGCTTCTTAAAATTTAGTATATTTCTACTCCATTTTTAGTCCTGTTCTCTGAAATACATTTACAGCCCTCAGAAGCTCACGTTCATTCAAAGCCCATGGTATTTACAACGATCTTTTTTTCCCTTGTGTATATTAATTAGCTTATTAAAATCGACTCTGCCATACCTGTTTGATATTGTGCTATTTGATGGAGAAGAGCCTTGCTGAAATGCGGTACTAGAGTAACAATTCCATCGGGTGGCAATTCAAATTAACAAAGACTTATCGGGCACCTACAACGGGACAGGCTCCATTCTGTGCACCTGGGATACATGAATGAAAAGAACTCAGACAGAGATGTGTGCCCCCAGGGAGCTTACAGTCTACGATGAAAATGACCTTTGCTTTTGGAAGGATTTGGCTGGGGTTGAGATTCTGTTCGTGGGTAGGACCAGAGCTAACCTGAAAGGTTATTATCTACATGAATGTCACCCACGCCTCCATCACTGTTCCTCAAGGATACTTGCCTTCATTTGTTTCAACAATAGCTGACTCAGCACGGGCAGCATGAAAAACAGAATGGCCAACGTGTGCCTGGGCAAAATCCCACCATACCTTCCCCCTGGCCAGAGCATGAACTACATCAAGCAGCAAATAGGCCATGCTTAGGTAAGTCATCTCTAGGATTTCCACTGCAAAAATAGTTTAAGCTCTTCTCATTTGCTTCCAGGATACTTTGGGTGACTTTTGAGGGGAATGTGAACAAGAGAGCAAAGGTACTGGGGTTGGCAGTTTGCTCTAGTGAGAAGGGAGCAGAAAGTAGGGCTGATGATATGGGAAAGAGTCAGATGAAATAAAAGGGATGGGAGACTGGAACATGAAAAGTTGGAAGTAGGTCAGATAAGTGACACGCCAAAGGCAAGAGACATTAAAAGGCTCTGAAAAATCATGTGATCTTGTTGAATCTGCTTCTGGAGAAGCAGAGGGGACACAAAGTTGGTGTAGCTAACATGTCACTGGGATCCATGGGCTCTGAGGAATTCACCTAATCTCACTCTGAAATAGGGTAGAATGATGTCAGTGAAGCCCTGAAGATAAAGAGCAAATAGAACCAAGCTGAGGGGGCGCGGAGCTGGCATGTGGAGCTAGAGCCGCTCTTCACCCCCAGGTCATTGTCCTGTCTCGGGGCTCAGATGGCTGGTCTTCACTCTGAAGATACTTTGGGCAGCTCCAGGGCTACAGAAATTAGGCCACCAACACACCCAAGCATCTGCCTTCCCTTTGCTTTCTCCACCTAGAAAAATCTTACCGCTCCTTGTTACCCTCCACACCTAGAACCTTATCCTTATCTGGCTAAACCTACTCCTTAGTTCTTTAAAAAAAGGGAGAAAATCTTCTTGATGTTCTCAGGAGGATCCAACTCAGACTTTGCTTCAGGACCTTTTTACCTGAGATGTCACTGCACAAGCAACTAAGAACTATAGTGAAAAAGCAAAAATTATGTTTCTTTTTTTCCTCGACATCTGAGGAAGGCGAAATCAACCTAAATGAGTTACATCATTTGTTCAAGAGAACAAAATCATTGTCTTATGACGTGGTAATGCGGTGACTTCTTTCTCGTGCACTCAGAAGCTGCAAGCCGCAATATTTTTGTCAGATGAATCGCTTATCTCTTCTCCCAGTGAATGCTATGATAGACAACAGTATAAATATCCTGTAGCCTGGGCCCTTGGTTCTGTAAACAACCATGATATAAATAAGGCATTTTGCCTGATGACCAAGGCATACTCATAAATAGGTTTCTATAAACAGAGGCCAATTGTAAAAGGCAAAGAGGAAAGAATCCATGGCTTGGTCCGTGCTTTATATATTCTGCCCATTACACCTCCCAGAAGACCCTCTCAGCCCAGACCTATATTTTAAAAAAAAACAGACCTATTTATAGTATGGTTAGGTTCTTCTAGAGTCATACAGAATACATGAGGTATATTATCTTTTGTGATTTTGTCCATCTCCCTAAAGGCAGTTACCTCCTGTAGAGTAAAACTGAGAATCATCAGCTATCGGCTAGTAGGCAAAGCTCTTGATGGCAAGAGCCAAGGTACTCTGTCTTAGGACTCCAGCTCTTAAATGGGGATAATACGTCCCGTTCATTAACTGGCAAGCTGCAGTTCTTCAGTTAAAAGCTTAGGGAATGGGACTTCCCTGGTGGTGCAGTGGTTAAAAATCCTCCTGCCAGTGCAGGTGACACGGGTTCGATCCCTGGTCCGGGAAGATCCCACATGCCATGGAACAACAAAGCCCGTGCGCCACAACTACTGAGCCCACGTGCTGCAACTACTGAAGGCTGCGCACCTAGAGCCCGTGCTCCACAAGAGAAGCCACTGCAATGAGGATGAAGCCCACACACTGGAACGAAGAATAGCCCCCGGGCTTCCCTGGTGGCGCAGTGGTTGAGAGTCCGCCTGCTGATGCAGGGGACACGTGTTCGTGCCCCAGTCCGGGAGGATCCCACATGCCGCGGAGCGGCTGGGCCCATGAGCCATGGCCGCTGAGCCTGCGCGTCCGGAGCCTGTGCTCCGCAATGGGAGAGGCCACAACAGTGAGAGGCCCGCGAACCGCAAAAAAAAAAAAAAAAGAATAGCCCCTGCGTGACACAACTGGAGAAAGCCCGTGTGCAGCAATGAAGACCCAATGCAGCCAAAAACAAACAAACAAATAAATAAATAAATAAATAAAACTTAAGGAATGATTATAACTCACTATCTCTAGCTTAGCAAAAAAGAATTTGTTGGGAATTCCCTGGCAGTCCAGTGGTTAGGACTCCACTGCACTTCCAAAAGCAGGGGGCTCCAGTTCAATCCCTGGTTGAGGAACTATGAGGAACTAAGATCCTGCAAGCGGTGAGGCACAGCCAAAAAAAAGAATTTGTTGAGAGCAGGACACATAAAGGCATATATCCATGTGTGTGGACGCATACACTCACCTAATATGCGTGAGAGCCCAAGTCCCAGAGAAGATAGTCTTTCTTCATCTTCATCTACAGAGAGGTTAGAATGGGGGTTACATTGTGGTCATTTAATTTCTCCAGACACTTAGGTTCTTCATTTTTCCACAGACTCTCTGACACAGAATTCTCTATCTTGTAATGTGATCGAACAGACTAACTAAAAGAAGACCAAAATGTACTTTGTGAACACAAGTGCAATAAAGATACTTTGATGATCAACCTTGCATGTTATCAAGTACTTGAGGCCCTTTTAAATCAAAACAAACAGTGGTAAATGGCATCAGGAAACCCAAAACATTAAAATTCAAGTAAATTTCAATTTCTACTAAACAAATATATTATTGTTGTATGAAAAATTTTAAAAATAATAATAGCTAACATTTATCGAGTGCTCATAATAGGAGGGACACTGTTCTATGTACTTTACATAAATTTTTTCATTTAATCCTCAAGAAACCCTACAAAGTAAGTACTAAAAAATGAAATTTGAAGAGTTTTTGAACAACGACTTGATTATACAATACCGAGATAGAAAAAATTTCACCTGTACAGAGTTCTTAGGTAATACATTTCAGGTCACAGCTGAAGTTCCACTTGTGTGATATATTTCCATTTGTTTCCATTCCTCAGCATTCCAATTCCCCATAGACATGTGACTCTCTAAATGTTCATGTCTTCTTGAAGAAACAGAAAATGCAAAGCGACAGGCCTTGAGTATACAGAAATAACTGTAGAGTTATTGCATCAACAGCAAGTCCAACATGACCACAACCCTTCTAGTATGGCCCAGGGAGAAGCACCACTTCCTTTAATTTCCCATCCACAAAGTTTCCAAAGGTGTGGCAAAAACAATCCTCACTGGTCAGGTGAAGTACCTCCTTTATTTTCCAAGGTCTCAGCAAATCCTAAGAACTATTTTACCTACAAGATAGAGAATGGGTTCAAGGGTGGCTGAGCTCAGAATAAGCCCAATATAAATGAGAGAGAGAGAGAGAAGGAGAAGGGGAAAGGGAAGAAGGAGAAGAAGATGAAGAAGAAGAAGACGAAGGAGGAGGAGGAGGGGGGAGGAGGGGGAGGAGGAGGAGGAGGAAAAGGAGGAGGAGGCGGCGGGGGCAGCCACGGGGCGGCTGCCAGTCCAGAACAGAATGATGGGCAACTCTCACCACAAGCAACCGAGGAGTAAGAGCCAAAGCAGGATGCATTCAGCAACAGGTACTCTCTTCCCTAAGAGGGAGAAAGAGGGAAAGAGGGAAGGGGAGGGGGAAGGAAGGGAGGAAGGGGGGAGAGAGAGAAAGAGAGAGACTTAGAAAGGGAAGAAAAAGCAGCAGCTCCTGCAGAGACAAGGCATGTGAGGCACAGGAAAGGAAACCAAGAATATTCCAGATCTATTCTGGTTAGCTGAGTTGAGCTCCTCCAAGGCTAGTGATTGGCCCTAAGGAAACAGATCACTTGTTGAGGTACATTCCTCACCTGGCAAGTTGAGTCAAATTAAAGCATTTATACCTGTTCATATTTATATGCCTGGTCCCCTTTGTATTTCATAAAGACCACCACAGTGATCTTTAACCTTCAAACTGACACAAAGCTGCCCTCATTCACTTTATCTTTTTCTTGACTAACTACTTAGTTCTTGGAAACATTCAAGGACATTTAACTTTGATTTCTGTTTTTACTTTAAAAAAAAATCTTTTTGGTTCAAAAACTCTAGAAAATCATTAAACTGGGCCAGCAGGCATGAGGTCTGAATGAAGGATAGAGAGTGGAAAGGGAGAAAGCCTTTTGTCTCTCAAAGTTTCCTTCACAGGCAGTTGCTCACGTAGACACATTAGAATCACTTTGACATTAAACTTGGAGAGAAGCAGTTCGGCTAATAGATTTCTGATCTCCATTCTCCAACTGGGAACACAAAACGTTCTAAAAAGTTTGAGAGCAGATTTTCTTAATGAAACGTATGCTTAATGAAACGTAAAAATTTTCTATGTGCAAAAATCAAAATGCAGTTTTCTGGCTCAGTGCATTCCAGTTCTTTCTTTGAATGTCTGACTTTTCACATCCATTTACTAATGAGAACTAAGAGTAATACTTCATATTTGTAAGTGCTTGACATGTAAGGGAAGAAAGATGGTTTTAGTCTCTTTTGATTGAAAGAAACAGGAGCACTCAAGCTACTTCACAAAATTAGTGGAAGGAGATTCAGATAGGGGTAGGGGCGGTTACAGGGATACAAAGCAGGGACCAGAACTGGAAACACCCAGGATCGAAGGCACCTCTAAATACCAGTGTCTTAGTGTCTTAGCTTTCTTTCTGTGCATTGTCTCTATGCTTCTTTTCCAACCAGCTTCCTCAACCTTTACTCTCTATCTGTTCTGCCCCTTCATAGTTTTAGCGTCCATATGGTTCATGGCATCCTCTCACAATCTGACTTTGCTGCCAACTGGCCTGGTGCCTTAGTTTCCAATTGCTGAATTTCCCAGAAAGGCAACTAATCGGCCCAGATCATCATTTTAAGCTAGTCCATCCAGATGGCTGGCCAGGTCACAGAATGTCTGTCTTCCAGCAAGCATGTACCCCTTGGTCCACTCATCTGAGACAAGAGGCAAACACACAGTATAGAGCACCACTGTGTAGAATGAGGCCACAAGCAGAAAGATTTCCTTAGAGGAGAATCTGGATGGGACAGGTTGAGATAAATATCTCTAGTTTGCTGGCAGATTATGTGGAAACCAGTTCATTCATCTTCTTTCTTAGAGGAGCTAATCTCAACCAATCACAATGGACCCGGACCATCCTTTATACAGCATGTAAGAGGACCAATGGCAACTTCTTTCCTCTCACCTCTCCCCCAACTTTATCTCCATTACATCCATCACTTTACCTTCATGACTAACCAAGTGCCTAGGAATCATCAGACTTATATATCAAAACATTTGGCATTTCAACTTAGAGTGTCAACAAAAGTATTTTTCACATCCCAGGATCATTCAGTTTTATTTTAGAGTAACATGTCAGTGGGCAATAAAATATTAGAACAGGGAATAATGTGTATTTCTTTTCCTACTCCCATAGCATTGATCTCAGTAGGAATCCAACTACTGGAAGTGCCCACACTGTATTTTGTGGATGTTGGGAGATCTAAGTCAGTGGACCTCACAGTTTGGTAACCTAACACAGAGAATTGGTTCAAAGAATATTTACAATATTCTGAATGTACAATGTCAAGGCAGGATTGAATAATACTATAAACACTGGCTTGATCAAGCAAATCTGTGTTCAAATCTCAAATGTCTTATAACAACTGTGACTTTGACCAAACTTTTAATCCCTATAAATCATTTGAAAAATGGAGATAATAATAACCATTTCATAGGCATTTTATAAATATTAGGTAAGATAATGTATATAGGATATTGCAAAATGACTGGTACATAGTAAGCATTCAGTAAGTGATAGTGGTTGCTTCTATCACTATATCTATTATGATTATAGTATCATTACCATGGATGTTGTGGGGATTAGAGAAAATAGGTTAGAGATATGAGGATTACCTTCAAATACTTTAGTCTTAAGAGAGATAAAATAGATGTACCTCTTAGAAATGGTGCCTACATTTAACTTGCACATGCACAGATGGAACTCATCATGGTGGTGGCCTGAGTGAGAAACGTCAAGTGTGAAATAATGATGTTAAATGATATTCTTTAATCTGGAAAAAGAAGTTAAATAGGGATAGTGCCTCTTAGAAAAAGAAAGGAAGATTGCTCCCAGAATAAAAGTTTGTCTACTGTACTGTAAAAAGTCAGGATTCATAGGAGTTTTATAACTGGAACAGGAACTATATTAAAAATGAGAATTGAAACAACAAGAAGAGAGTTGCAGATGGAAAGGACCTACTGGCTGGAATATGGTGGAGTCACTGTCAGAAACAGTGGACACCCTGCCATTTGGGTTTCCATTTTACTTCCTCAGGGAGGCCTGGACCAGGTTAGATTCCCCTGCTCTATGTTCCCTTCCTGTGTTTTCCCTACTATAATACTCATTACATATTGGCATTACTTGTTTGAAGTCTATCTTCTCTGCCAGATTATCTGTTCTGTAAGACCCTGACTCTCATGTTTATCACTTTATCTCCATGGCTAGCCAAGATCCTGGCACATGGTAAGTACTCCACAGACATATGTTGAGGAAATTAATGTGTGACTGCAGGAATGAATTGAGTAATGAACCTGGAATTAAAAGGTGATTTCATTATATACTCTTCTGTATTGTTCTCTAGTATTTATAAGGGTTAATCCTATCCTCCTGTTGACATTGTAAATTGCAAGGAGACACAGAAAGAATTCTGCATCATGTGTCTCCATCACTACCACTAAAGCATCCAGTTACAGGCATAAATACTCAAAGGACCTTTCTGAGTTCTTTGCTAATAATTCTCTTACCCTCTATTCTCCATTTTCTATTTATCTTCTACACTGCAGAGATTATACTCCAGTCTCACTATTAGATTATAAACTTATCTTTTGTTATTTTTTGTCGCCAGGACTTACTACTTGCTGAGGGTCCAATAAATAAATGAGCAAATAAAAGACTATCTGTACAGCATGTATTTCAAAGCATACTCTTCCAAAGTTGCAGTCCAGAATCTTACATGATGCTATTGTGATTCCAAGTTTGCAGCTCATGTGGGAATGCCAACATTTTATCTTTGAAATTGCTGTGTTTGTTACATTTATATAATTGTTGAAAGTTGCTTCTTGCTAACAAGGCAAATTTTACCTTTGCATGAAAATCATTTTACAGTTTTAAGACAACTTGGGAACTTTATTTAGTAAAAATATGTGTACTCACTTTCCAGTTAACAAACTCTTAATACATCCAACCATTTCATCCAACAAGCTTTTTCAAGCACCTCCTCTTAGGTTCCAAGTACTTGAAGTACTCAGATGAATAAGACTCATCCCTGAAGATGCTCCAAGTCTGTATGTAATTGTCACTTTCAGAAGGTCTGAAAGTTGAAGTATAGACTGTTTCCTTCTAAGGGTCCCTTCAATCCCACCTTAGTTCTACATGTTGATTTCCTGCAAATCCTTCACAATAGAATACTGTGTCATCTAAGATACCCGAGTCTAAAAATTATAACACTTCTGTGCTCTTATTAATTGGATCCTACTCCCAAACTCCTTCACTCTCATGTGGATTTTTGTTTTATTCACCCACTTTCCTTTCTAACACCCAGACAGCCAGCATACTTCACAATGATCTTTCCTTAAAACATATAAAATTATTTCTCTATCTCAGTTTCCTTACATCTGAAAGAAGGATATTGAGAATTGGGGAGAGTGAATTTAGATTATCAAGGAGACGAACAGACTAACAGAAGAAATAAGGGAACAAAGGAAAACCAAGGCAACTTTGGGGATTTTTGAGACTAGAGTTGCTTTTACTTTCTCCCTGCTTACTTGCAGAAATTCTCCTACTTCTCCTATCCTACTAACCCTGCTTGCACTAGATTCTCATGGAAATCCTAAGACAAAACAAATTCACAGAATTTTAGAGCTTGGAAAGGTCTTTGCGATTCTCAGACACGGATTAACAACAAATTTAATAAAATTTAAACTTTAGTGTCCATCACTAGCACTGGCCCCTTCCAAGGCCCTTGGAGAGGCCAGAGCAATGTGTTCACGTGGTCATATTCTTAATTAAATTTCAAAAGCAAGCTATTTTAACCATTATTGGTAAAGACCACAGTCTCTTTTCACTCAAGTTACCTCTTTCAAACTCTCCTTCATGCTGGAAGAATTGGGAAGCCATGTGTATTTTTGTTATTCTGGCTAAGGGAAAGTTAAGATGCAGACACTTTAGCTTGGGTTTGGTGGGTTATATAGGGAGAGCAAGATCACAGTCATTTCAGTGTGTGGTTATTGTTTTGAGTTGTCCCAACGTAAGAATGGGTTCTAGGAATATTTCTATCGCCCACCAGGCCAATTCACATGCATCAGATCACAAAGATGTAGGTTGGAGGACATTTCATGATGCATAAGTATCCTAGGGCACTAGACTAGAGAAAAAAATTGAATTACCTTTCTATTTTCTCCATAGAAGATAACATTTCAAAAATCATTGTCATATGAAGAGGAAATCAAAATATACAGCCCAAAATATGTAGGGAAAAAAGTAATACAGGGTTGTGTCAGGTAGTTAATTAACAGAGATTTGTTATTTATTTGGATTTTGTGATGTTTATAGTATTTTCAACTTTTTTAAGTTTTTTGATTCTATTGCTGATTTTAAATAAGTATTTGCTTTCATAAATAATTTTGCATCCATAGTTTTATATTCTTTTATTAAGGAAGGTCCCCATGTTATATAAGCTTCAATTTTCCGACAATCTGGATTTGGCCCTGACCCTACTTAATCACCCTTCCACATTTAATAGATAAGAAAACTGAGACCCAAAATCACATCGTTTACAGCACTACTGAACTAAACCCTGGGTCCTCTGACTTTCTGTCCATTGCTATTTTCTACTACCCTACATTACCTTTTGAGAAGTACCTTGAAAATAAAAGATCTTCACAGAAAAAAAAGAAACAAATAAAAAAGATCTCCTGACCACAGTATATAATAATAGGAAATATTTATATAGCATTTCTTATATGCTAGGCATTGTTTTACAGTGCTTTACATATAGCTCATTTAATCCTCAAAGCAACTCTATGACTAAGCTAATATTAATATCCTCTTTTCAGATGACAAAAATCGAGACAGAGAAAAGTTAAGTAACTAGACCAAGGTCACACAGTATGTAGAGAACATAATATCCTTTGTATTGTGGCAGCTAGCAGCAAACATTTTCTGAGGGCTTGCAATGTTCTAGTCACTTTGCTGAACACTACAGTGCATTAATCTCATTCAATCTTCACAATCACTCTTTGAGGAGGTAGCATTATTACTCAGTCTTACAGATGAGGAAACTGAAGCCTAAAGACAGTAAGTAACTTGCCCAAGGTCATATATCTAGTAAGGGGCAAAGTCAGTGCTCAAATCCATATCTGACTCCAGAGCCCAGGCTCTTAGTCTCCATGTGATAATGCCCATCAGAGAAAACACTCTCATGGGCCTTCAACTATTGCCACATTCCCCTTGGTCCCTTTCTCCTAAAGCTACAATTAGAATGGGGATGCAGGCAGACTTAGAATAAGGAGTGGGGTGAAGAGTGTAAAGGACATAATAGTCCCTTCTTAGACAAGTGTCCTTCCCATTGTGTACATACACACACACACACACACACACACACGTGTCAGGGTACCTAGCTATCCATCGTGATATTACTTTTTTAAATACACTTTTTTATTGAAGTATAGTTGATTTACATATCATGATAATCTTTACATCTGACCCCTTTCCTCAACTTTTGCTATAGCCAAGAGATGACAAGTTTCTTTTCAATTCATATTCTATAATAAAGTTAAGAGGGACAGTCAGCAGATCAGTAATTTAGGTATTTAGGTGCTGGAGAAAGTTTATAGAGGTGGCGAATCCTTACAAAGATCAAGAAGATAATGTAAATAAAGTGGCAAAATAGAACCCAAAAGAGTGACAGAGATGCTGGTAAACTAGAAAGTGCATGTCCAAACCCAAATAGCAGGTACTGGGTTCCAGCAGACGGTTGCCATGTGGCAGGATGAGTCCAGTGTGATCAGATCTGACAAATTTTCAAGAGACGCCAGAAATCTAGATTTGGGTGGGGGTGGGGGGGCAAAATCTCCTAAATTATAAATATTTAAAGTAATTCAATGTTTAAAAAGCACTGTGCTGGCTAACATCTTGCAGGCCAAACAAACAACAACAAACCCACATCTGAGGGCCTCGCTCGCCTTTGCAGTCTGCTTTACATGGGGTTAAATGCAGGAAACTCTGAAATAGGAAGTTAGAAGAGAAAGCCGACAGAAATTTGGATGTTGGTGGAATATTTGTTCTTTGAAAAATGAGCTTTAGTAGGAATAATTTTCTCGGTGGAGGTGGGCGATGGAGTGGGTGGGATGGGAATGGGCACTCAAGCAGTGGCCTTTTTGGATCAGATCCTCTTAATTTCTCCTTTGGAGGAGTATTGGTCTTGGGCCGCAGGAATCTAATTAACAGCTCAAAGGGAGCAATCAATTTATAATTGTGTGAAGTACAAATTCCTTTGTGCACAAAACAAATTACAGTATTTGCAGATTTGTAAATAATGCAGTACTTTCCCTGAAATCCAAAGGCTTTGGGTGCCCCCAGGGGAAAGAAAAAGAAGTCTGAGGAGGCAAAACGTTAGAAAATGACCTATTGTCTCAAGAAATGGAATTTTAAAAATATCTTTAGTAATTGATTTTTTTCAATCGAATCCTTATTTAGGAACTATAAAGGGGCCCGTTCTTAGGTCAGTAGAATGAGAATATCTAGAGAAGTAAACAGTTTCAAGTCCAAAAGCCACAGCACGTTACTAACAGGGTATCTTCTTTCAAAAGCGCCGAACATAAAAATGTGCCTCAGCCCTCCCTCCCTACACCCTTGGTTTGTGGTAGGAAGTTTCATTTTATAAAAGAGATAACAAGTCCCAGTTATGATCATTATGTACAATGTCAGAGAAGGAATTGGTGACAGATAAGGACACGAATCCAATCTCTCTGCTTTGCAACAACAGTTGTTTTGAGCCATTCAGTTCACAACTATGTATTGGGATCCTTTTATAAGTTCCTGTAGCTGTTATTAGAGATTCAAAAGAGATGTTCTAGAAGAACTTATGGTGTACTGAGGAAAGTCAGAGTGAAAACTCCTTATTTTCTCCAAGATTTTTTACGCACTTCTCTTAAAGTTGGTTGAGCTAGGAGTTGGGAGTGAATAAGTGAATGTAGTCCATCCCTGCCCTTAAGGGGTTCACCAGTCTAATGAGAACATAGAATTTGAACCAATCATTTCAGTATTGAGCTTGATGCTAAGGAAGAGGTATAGGAAAGCACTTTGGATGCTTTGGCAAGTGCTTATTTCTACCAGGAGAACTTGCAAAGAGAAAGATGGAGGGCATTCGAAGTAGAGGTAAGTGGACTATTGACTGGCCTTCTGTAGGAGGACGGCAGATCAGATTTGTGCTTTCAAATGATTCTCTCCCCTGTGCTCTTATTCTCTGTGAGTTGGTTGCAAATTGGTTAAACCTTTCCACAAAATCTTTTAACAAATTGCATCAAAAGCCTTAAAACATATTCATATCCTTTAGGTTAGAAATTCCATATCTAAGAATAAAAGATGCTGCCAGAAACTTACATATGAGGAAGCTTATCAGAGCATTATTTATAATCATGAGAAACTGGAAACAACCTACATGTTCCATAGTGGAGTAATGGTTAAATAATTTACAGTACATCCAAGCCATGTGATTTTATGCACAACTAGGAAAAAAAAAGTCACATAAAAAAAATAGTTCAAAACAAGCAAAAACTATTTTTAAATGATGTAAAATGTTTAATGAAGTATCATTCTCATTTTGTAATTAAAAAATTAAGAAGTAGTGCTCCACATTGGTTGTTAATTTTCACCCAGATCTTACTTTCCTAAAGTTCTTTCTTGTTTTAGATCAACCAGACAACAAAAGGGGCGGAGTTTTTCCTTGCTCTGTACAAAGTTCAAAGAATGGGCTTTTGTTTCCTTCCCTCTTAACTAACAATGCGATCCAGGATTTGCAAGTCACTTATTCTCTAAGTTACAGTCTCCTTCTGGTATCCAGGCTAGCTGGGAAAGAAAGGGAGGTCAGGTGAGGAATGGAAGAGAAAGGAAGGGTCCAGAAGTTGAACATTACCATGAGAGGGAAGAAGAAGGATGATGAGACTGAGGGTGTGAGAACCAGAAGAAAGGGTGGTCATTGTGTATTGAGAATGAGTTACTGGATTGGAGATTTCAGGGGTGGGACACAGACACATATATCGTGGTTCAATAGAAGAAATGTTACAGTGCAGTACATGGTTGACTGCCAAATAAATGACAGTATAGACAATGCTATAACAGTTTGGAGGATTTGGTGGAGAGGGCCATCATTTGGTCACATACATGTATATGACCATGGATCAATGAAGAGATTCCTCTAAAACCTCCTTTTAGCAATCTTTGTTAGAGGGTATAATTGTATTGGGCTGGCCTCTCTTGGACTCCCTCTTGAGAGATTTAGTTATGGAAGAACTTAAAGGACTTCACTGTGAAAGAATTTTAGCTATTAAATAGAAGGAAAGGATATAAAAAGTATATGATAGAAAATAATTTGAAGTTAAAATACTGTTTGAGAAAACTCAGTCTCTGCACAAAAATTCACTTCATCCTTCAATTTTTCCTTTCCTTTAAAATGTATTCACATAAAATCTGCTTTACAAGCCAGGAATATAACTCAAGATATTTACCACTAAATGGGGACACATATGTGTTTCAGTTCTTAGGACAACTGAGACTTCCTTTCTCCCTGGATTTCTTGGTTCTCTGCGTTGAAGTGTACGTAGTAATTTCTCCCTTTGCTGAATCTTCTTGCTTTTACAGTTTCTTCTAACTGCATGTTATACACCTTCCCCACGCCATTGCTATTCTAGGCTCTATAAATCTGCACAGCACCAAGAGAACTTTAGCTATCACTAGTTAAATGGATCAACACATTTACCCAACCACATAACTTAGACCCTTTGGGGGTTTTCCAGTCTATTTTAATCTATTTAAACCTGACACTGGCAGATTTCCATTTCCTTTGTTCCTTGTGTAGACTTGGTTTATGCCTGTTGGTCTCTAAAAGGGACAGAGAGGAGGCAGCTGTCGAAAAATGAGGAGATTGGCAGTTTTAACCACACAATTTGGTCTAATAGCTTTGATATGCTAAACTTGCTAGCTCCTCCAAGTGTACCTTTCTGATTTTGCATCACAACACTACGCCTGAATCCCTAAGGAAACCAGGGTAGTTTTTTTAAAAAGAAGGGGAAGAAAAGAAAGAAATGCAAACCAGTGAAACCGTTCTTTTAAACCATCTCCACAGATTCATTCTGCCAACTGCAGGCCTTCACAAATCCTCGTACACCAGAGACCTTTAAAAAAAGAGAAGCAGAGAATACCGATCGTGTTCTCAACAGCGAAAACAGGTGATGTCATAACGCACAGTCCTATGTGGTCCCGGCCAAGGCCGGGTGGGGAGCTGGGGCGCCAGTGCGCACCGTGCTCCGCGCCAGTGGGCAGAGCAAGTTATCTCCGGGGTCCGGAGGACACCGGTGAGGACCGGGCACCAATCAGGTTCTCGCTCGGAGCCTGCCTTTGTTCTCACTGCGGAGCAGGTTTCGGGGCGTCTCGCGTCGGGAACCAGCATTAGACTAGCATGCGCGCTGCTAGCTCCTCGGGAGACCTGGCTCCCCCACTCGCCTGTCCCCCACACCCTGCCAGCCTGAGTTTTCCCCAATTACATCTGCCTTCTCTCCCCAGAGCGTGAACGCCAAAATCCTAAATCCATTTTTAGCTTCGGAAGAGGCAGGTCCAACCCAACAGTTTTAAATGGCAATTTGTTCTCTGAACCTTCGCTCCCAGGCAGAGCTCCATGCTCTGCGTTTATTTAACCAGCTGCCTCAGAAGGACTTTTGGGTGGAAGACAACCCTGTCTCTTTGGCCTTTTCGTGCTGGACAAATAAAGGAATTTTCGTTGCTGAGAGACTGCGAGAAAGGGCTTTAGATGGAGGAGGAAACCGCTCACCCACAGGTTTTGTGTCTTTTCTTCCCTCTAACTCGATTAATGGTGCAAATATACTTAAACATCTATCCCCTACCCGCTGCCGAAGCCTCAGGTAACTGGTCTTTTGCAAAACAGGGCTCACGATAAATGATGCATAAAGTTCTTTGAGATCCTTGGATGCAAAGTGCTACGTATTGCAGTCTTCTTTACAGCTAAGCTAAGATTTTGGTTAAGAGAAAGCCTAACCACTGCCCTGACGGTAAGAACGTTTTAGCTCCCCCCACCCCCACCCTCTTTCTCAAGAAATCACGAAATATTTAGCTCAGTCTTAGACCCACTAGCAAGCTCTAGCTCCCAGTTATTTATCTCATTCCCTCACCATTTCTGCAGAGACCTTGAGCAGGGGCTGTGCCTTGTCTTAGGGGAGGGGCTGGGCTTCACGGGGTTATTTGCATATGACACACCCTCTTCTTCCTATTGGTGGAGCAGCACACTGTATTCCCTCCCACCCCACTACCTAACTAACCCGCCATCTCCCTTCAGTTCGGAGCCTCGGAGACAAACTTAACTTGCCCAGAGATTCAAGGCCTCTTTGGCCTCTCTGATTGGCTGGTGCAGCTCCCAGCCGGGCTCTAGTTGCTCATTGGCTGTGGGCTAGAGCCCGGGGGGCGTGGCTGGAGCGGTCCGATTGGCGGGAGGGGGCGGTGCCCGAGCGTGGAGGTGGTGAAGGTGGTGGGGAGGCGGGGGCGGGGCCGCACTGAGGCGCTGCGGCGGTGGCGGCGGCGGCGGCGGCGGCGGCGGCGGCGGCGGCAGCGGTGGCGGCTGCTCGTCCTAGCCTGGCGGGGGCGGGGGTCTGGAGGATGGGGGCGGGTGGAACAACGGGCCGGTGAGGAGCAGCCGCCACCGTCTCCGCCGTCGCTTCGGCAGCTGCCGCGGTGGTCGCTTCGGGCAGCCGCTCGCTCTCGGGGCGTCGCCTCCCATCCCGACATCCCGCCCGGAGGACGCTGAGGCTGAAGCGCGGCCGGTGGCTGGGGGACGGTCCGGCCCCTCAGCTGCGCGGGCGGCCGCAGTGACAGCCCGGCCCCAGCCCGCCGCCCGCCCTCGCCCTCGCCTTCGTCCTCGGTGCCCGCAGCCACGATGAACCGGGGCAGCAGCAGCCCGTCGGCCGCCGCCAACTACCTGCTCTGTACCAACTGCCGGAAAGTACTGCGGAAGGTACGGGCTCGGCCTGGGGTCCGGCCCGAAAAGGGCGCTTCCTGCCGGCCGCGGCTCGGGCTGCTCGGCCCCGGGGCGCACTCTTGGAGCAAGGCTCAAAGGGATCCGGGGGAACCTTCCCTACGCCGAGACCCAAAAAGGGGGCATGGGTTGAGAGTGGAGGGTTTAGCCTGCTGCTGCTTTTGATCTTTGCCGGGACAGACGCTAGTCCCCTGGGGTTGGAGATTTGGGGGCGCGGGGGGGCGGGGGTGCCTGTGGTCTGTTCCTCCCTTCACCTCCTTACCTTGCCACCCCCGGCCTGCTCCCAGGGCGGAGGGAGGGACGGACCTGTTCGATCCTCCTCCCAGTGCTCTTGGTGGAGGTCGGTGTGAAATCAGAACTGCCTGGTCTGGTCCAGAGGAACCTGGCTCCCTCTTTGCTGTGCCTAACTCTTGCGGGTGTTGTTTTTGTTTATTCGGTTGCTTCTGCCTTCCTTGCACGCTTTTCCCGAACACTCCCTTTTTACATTCTTTGGATGGTCGTCTTGTGGCTGCAGTTCGATCCTGAAAGGAACTGGTAAAGCAGCTTGAACTTTATGCCCATGGGAAATGCTATTCGACGTTACAGTTTCTCAAGCTGGGGTTGGGGGAGGTGGAGACTGAGGTGGACGTGAGTTATCCATTTTTAGCACTTACTCATCCCCAGCCCCCCGGTGTTGCTCCAGAAAAATCAGACGCACAATCAGCTTATTGCTTCCCAGAGTGACTGATAGAAAGTTTACTCCAGTATTGTTTAGCTTACTTGGCTTAGTCGCTCCGTTAAGCGGGGTGGAGTGAGGGGGCTGTGAAAAGATGTCGTTTTAGACCGAGAAAAGCTTTTAATCAGACTTTAACAGCCGCCACTGGGTAATATTATAATCAGTTTATTCTTCTCGAGACTCTATTTTTACATTTCATTAAGTGGAAACAGTAGTTGAGGTGCTCCTGTTTGTCCAGTACAAATGAATTAAAATTGCTGAGCTGTGCAAATGCGTCGGGGCTGAAAGACTAAGATGAATACGGCACCGTTTTTAGTCAATTTCTCTAAATACAGTTCAATTGGGATTGTTCTTTATATATTAAAAAAAAAAAGAAAGCATGTAAGTAAGCAAGCTCAAATATTTGCGCTCTTTGTCCAAAAACTGTTTTTCTTCCTCTGTGGGTCAGGCCAAGTGCCAATCAAAGTTGTTTTTCAAGCCTCTTTTCCCTGCAGTAGGGCTGCTTCCCCCCCCCCCCATTTTATTTGAGAGCACGAAGAAAGCAAAGGGGTTGCATATTTGAAGTTAATCAAACAGTGAAATATGCCTTAAATTGTGTTTATCGGATATGTTTTTCTTGAAACAGATTTTTATTAAATGTGCATGTTGAGTATGTGCAGTTATTTTTTTCCATAAACTCTGGGATCAAATTACAGTTGATACTTGCTCAGCTCATTGTAGGGCAGCTCGTGAGAAATGTAATGGATCAGAAGCGCAGAGCAGCTTAGTTGAATGTTAACTCTTTCACTTCTGGGCCAGATGGCATCTGAACTTAGCTTTTTAAAAAATGATGATGATGATTTTCCAACTTTAAAAGTGATGTTATGTCTTTAACATGAAAAAAAAGTGTTGTTGAGACATGTTTGATTAAACTAAAGCCTGGTTAAAAAAAACAGCTAATTTTTTTTAACTGAATAAGGGAAAAACGAGCTGTATTGACTTGGATTTTTTTTTAATGGCTCTGGCAATTTGGTGGACTAATTAAATTTTTGGAGGTAGTATTAAGTTTCAAAATCTATTTTTCTTTTGAGAGAACCATGGCTGTGGATCCATGACCCTTTGCTAGCTTTCAAGACATCTTTATATCTTTCTCTTAGCTTTTAAGAAACTATTTCTATTTACCTAGAAAGAACATCCTCATTTCTAGCTATTATTAAAAGACAGAGGTAGTGTATGGAAAATGGATATTCACCATTTTCATATCTTATAATTGCTATGCACACCTCTGCTAATTCCCAGTTTTTAGTAACTCCAAGGTATTTAATATTGATTCATGCAGTAGCATGAAATAACTTTACACGGAAATGGGATTGTTTGAGCCAGTTATGGCATGACTTGGCAAACATTTGTAGCTTTTAAAGAGTGCCTTAAGTGCTCTTAAAAGATATCAATTAGTATTTTAAGTTCTTCATCATTCTAAAAATAGCATATAAGAGTTTTCTAATAAAGAAATGGTTTTCTTTTTGATAGAAAGTATATAACTCTAAGCAAAATGCATCTATAACGCTCAAAATGGGATTCTCTGGACTTATCTTGTGTTTTCCACTTAATAAAGTGTTCAGCAATAACCATGTGAGTCACAGCATTTTGAATTTTAGTTCAGTGTAGCTCATGAGGGAAGAATGAAAATCATGCACATCCAGTGTGAATTACTCTTTGCTGTTATAATCCTCATTAATGATGGGGGAAGAGTCACCTTTATTTATGTGGCATGACACCTTTTTCTCAATAAGTGGCTTAATTTGTTGCAATGTATTGAATTTGGGGGGAACTTCAAAAAGAACTGGATTCACCTTCAAAGAAAATAATTTGGTTCAACCCAACATCTGAAAATTGTATATTGTATGAGAATTACATTTATTCTTAGAAGTACCTTCATAATTTTTATTCAGTGTCTTCCAAAAAAGAGACTTCTTCATGTATTAAATATACCTAATTTGGTAACCTTAGGTCAGTAAAAAGAATGGAGAGGTAAACCACATAAGGAAAGAAATGAACAAACAAAACTCTCCTCAAATCTATAACTCCTACTTATTCTAACTTGCTCTGTTATCAAAAATAATTAAATAAATGTTATAATAAAAGAGGAAATGCTTCTATTTACTTTGGAAAAGTTAATGAGTTGTGAAGTGTAATACATTTTACTTGAAGAAATTCCACTGACTAGATAAATTTCAAAGTGGAGTGCCAAACTGCATTAAGAAAGGTAGGTAACTCTCAGTCACTCGTCTTCCAATAAATAAAAGGGTGCATATTACAATGTATTTTGAGTATTGAGCAGTTAGTGCTACTGAAGTGAATAAAACTCTGCACTTTAAGTTAGAGGATTTACCATTTTATAATTCTTAATATGTTTAGGTAGTTCCAGTGATTTATCTTTGTTGGATATTGCACTTTTTCCCCTTTGCTTATATGATCACTTATTTTGACAACTTTTTGATGAGTGAAGAGACTGGGAAAATAAAATGGGAAATATTAGGTTAAGCCATATGAACCTCATTTTTATAGTCAAAATTGTCAGTTAATAGCAGTTTTATATGGTTCAACCAAAAGAATGGTATTGCTTTGACTGTGGATGAGTAGCTGTATATTTCTTTGGTTAATCAGGTTTTTTATGTACATATTTTTGATTGTCAAAAGTAGTTTTTTATTTAGTTTTATCTGAAAATGAACTAGACAGAGACCAAGCAGTGAATTTATGACAGCAAGCCATTATGCAGTGGTTTTCAAACTGCTTTTTATGGAGCCCTAAGATGCTTCAGTGTTCAAAAATACTTGAGTTGGATTAAATTTTAAGTACTTTTTAAAATTATAATTTAAAAATACAACCACCCAAAAATCTTTTGTTACAAGACTATTCTTGTACAGGCCTTGAATTAAAATTTATTCTGCTCCCTTTGTACATATATTGGAACATTTTTGTTAATAAGACATTGATCAGAAAGATTGTCATTGATTATGAAGGCACTGGCCTTTAAAAAAACTTCCTTCCTGTGCATATCTACTCATGTTCAATTTTCACTTGTGAGAAAAACTTATCAGTAATTGTTCATTTATAACTAAAACACTTATAAAAATGCTTTTGTGTATTTATGTGTTTCATAGTTCAGATTCAATGTAAGGTTTCATTTGTAAAGGGATTCTACTGCTTCTATAAGCTCCCCACCACCAAATAAATAAACTGCTAAACTGTAACTGCAAATGTAGTGATACTGGGAGTCACAAAATATGCTCATCATTAGGTCTTTGATAGGTCTTTGAATTTCGGGCAAGTTAGTTAACTTGTTGAAGCCTAGTTTTCTCTGTAAAATGTACATCATTTCTACTTGCCTTGCAGGTTGCTGCATAACTGGAGAGAGGTAATATGTGTTAAAGTAGTTTGTAAACCATAAGGTACAACTACAAATATAAGAAAGACAAGTCTATGTATTTTCCCTATTCCTAGAATAGGTCCTTTGTGTGTTGT
Organism: Physeter macrocephalus; assembly: GCF_002837175.3. NCBI lineage: Eukaryota > Metazoa > Chordata > Mammalia > Artiodactyla > Physeteridae > Physeter > Physeter macrocephalus. The sequence goes on from NC_041229.1 coordinate 38,374,637, forward strand.
GGCAATATATTTCAATACATACGGAGTAATTTGGTTAGCCTTCACTTTTCTGTCTTGTCTAATTATTGCCTGTATGTGAGAGGTAAAGATATTATGCTTTTAATTAGTGATCAACATGCAGATTTTTATTTGCATATTATACCCCTCCCCCTCCTTAAATAGTAATCCAATGCATTGCTTTCGACGTTTCAAATAATTAAATAAAATAAAATTGCCTTTTGGACACCTCAGCAGATGAGGGATATTGGTATTAAGTTTGAAAAGACTAAAAGTTAAGTATGATTGTGCTTAATAGAAGTTGGGGCAAATCTAGGGTAAAGCAAAGAATGTTTCATTGTTTTAATTTAGGAGAAGAGCTTGGAAGTAAAAACATGTCTCAATCTTTTTCTCCCGATCTGATCATCCTCTTTTTCCCCTTTGAAGGGACTGGTTTATAACTTATGTTTGGGTAGACCTTCACAATTTTTACAGTGCTTTCACATTATCAGTTGATTCTCATAAACTGAGAAAATTTAAAAGGCATGGACTCTGTCATACAACTCGTATGAAGTCCATTTAATTCTTAATACCGCCTCTGTAATAAGCTAAAAACTACATTCGAATTGTCCCCTGTAGTACTGAGGCCATCAGGGAATATCCATCCCCCCCCACCCCCCAGCTTCAGCATAGGAATGCCTATAGGTACCTAAAACTCTCCAGGTAATATTAGTCGGAAATGTGACTTTTAGCCAGTCTTTGACACATTATTGCAGATCAACTGGAGGGGAAGGAGAAGAGTTAGCTGGCTATTTTTATTATCTCTTTAGCAGTAGTTTGGTTAATTCTTTAATGAGGTAAAGCACAGTTCTCAAATATGATCTTCAGACCCTGGGAGTATCCAAGACCATTTCAGCGGGCCTGGGAGGTTAAAACTATTTTCATGATCATACAAGACTTTATTTCTTTTTTCACTGTGCAAAAGCAGTGGAGGTAAAACTGTGCTGGCCCTTAGTGTAACTCAAGGTAGTGGCACCAAACAATAATCACTGTTAAATTTTGTTAAATCCTGACCCTTGAGTGATGAGAAGTATACTATGTGCTTCTACTGCACAGCAATCTGGTTGTCTCTAGGGAAAGAATCTGTGCAGTTGTTTCAGTTGCAGGCTAAACTAGCCACTTTTAAAATGAACCCCATTTTTACTTAAAAGAACACCTGTTAGGCAAACTTTGGTTTGTCAAACTTGGGTATTTGATAACAATTTTCTTAGGATTGAGTAATGTGACCCTGAAAATTGAAGGAAAAACACTGACAATATTTATTGCCAGTGATAAAATTCAAGCTTTCAAGGAATAATTCAAATTTTGGAAAATGTATATCTGTCACCATTAGCCTGAAAGCTTCCCAGTTCTTAAAGATTCTCCTTTTGAGAGCAAGGGTGATTAATGGGTGTGATTTTTTTTTTATAGCATATTATATTACAAAATGTGTCAACGTTTGGAAGATCCGCATGACTCAATGAGCCAGTATCTTTTAAATGACCAATGCATGAAGACATTGCTACTCAGGACCTTTCTTGCCTTTTCAGCTCAGAACCAACCAATTAGAGTACAATGGACATAATCTTTGCTATCTGACCATTCTTTTTACCACTGCCAATGAATATTGTCAGTTGTTTTCCTTGAATTTTCAGGATCACTTGACTCATTTTTGAGAAACTGTTTATCAGAATCATGCATGGGTAAAAAATCCATTCAAAATACAACATAGACAAATGAATTTTAATATAATATAGAAAGTTAAGTTTCCTGATTGGGCTTCAGATTCCACATTGTGACTCACCTTTCAGAAGCTCTACTTGTCAAGTTTTGGCGTAGTATCAAAGCAGAATATTCACAATTATCTCTTGCATTGTCCAACTAAATATCTGTGTGAGGCCAGATTTTCCTTCCATACCTTCAATCAAAACCTATCACAACAGATTGAATACAGAAGCAGATATGAAATCCAGCTGTCTTACATTAAACAGACATTGAAGAGATTTGCAAAAATGTAAATCTCTTCTATTTCTTTTGTTTTGAAAAATACAATTATTTTTATAAAAAACATGTGCCATGATAACATGTAGTGGATTTGTTATTATTTTAAATGAATTAATAGACATTCAAAAATTTCTGTTTTAACTTCTGCACTAAATCCAACAGTAAATATTGACAGTTATAACACACACATAAACAGAAGCTCTTTGGGGACCTCAAGAGGAGGTCCTCTTTGGAGTTCCAGGACCAAAACATTTGAGAACTGAGCCAGAGATCCTGACAGCAGTGTATGTTGCATATACATGTAATTCTCTAGAGTGTCTATGGGGGAAATAAAAGGCTAATATCACTGGCAGAAAATGTAGATAAACCCAACCCAGTCATCTCTGTTCTATGTGGGGATCACTTGCAGATGCTGCCTAGCACCTTTCAGTGACATCTTAGAAGCTTCTCTAGTACCACAGTACAGATGGTCCTTGATTGAGGAAGGTTCGACTTACAATTTTTTGACTTTATGGTGGTGCAAAGGTGATAGACTTTCAGTAGAAACTATCTTTGAATTTTGAATTTCGATCTTTTCTTGGGCCAGTGATGTGCTTTATGATGCTCTCTTGTGATGCTGGGCAGCAGTAACAAGTGGAGCTCCCGGTCTGCCATGTGATCATGAAGGTAAACAGCCAATTCACTTACAACCATTCCAGACACATACAACCATTCTGTTTTTCACCTTCAGTACAGTATACAATAAGTTCCATGATGTATTCAACACTTTATTATAAAATAGGCTTTGTGTTAGCTGATTTTGCCCAACTGTAGGCTAATGTAATTGTTCTGAGCACATTTAAGGTAGGCTAGGTGTATTAAATGCATTTTTGACCTAGGATATTTTTGACTTATGATGGATTTATTGGGATGTAACCCAATAAGTGGAGTAAGAGCTGTAGTAAGACTTAGACTAGCTAGAGATATCTTTCTGTAAGTATTGTGAGCATCCCTTTACCTGGTAGAAACCGGGGATGGACAAAAACAAAGCTCTTTGGCTCTAAAGGAATGCTCTCCTTAGTACTTACTATACAACAACTAAAGAATGGTCAGATCCAAAGATTATGTCCATTGTGCTCTAATTGGTTGGTTCTTGGCTGAAAAGGAAAGAAAGGCCCTGAGTAGCAAGGTTAGCCTTTTTTTCTTGAAAGCTGAGAAGTGTGGGAGAAGCAACAGAAGAAGGGACAAGAATCAGAAGAAAGAGGAGTATCAATGTAGACTACTGATAACTAGATTGTTTCAATAAAGAACAAGAAAACCACTACTGTAAGCAGGAGATAGGACCACTCTGAATGTGGAAGTCCCTAAATATTGCAGCCCTCTAAGGTATAGGGCATTTTCCACTTAGTGTGTGTGTGTGTGTGTGTGTGTGTGGTTGGGAGAGGGAGTGGTTACCCTGTACACAAAGCTATGGCAGCCAACAACTACCTGTAATTCAGTGTGGTGTTGAAGGCATGGGCATAAGGATCTATCTGATTACATCTGGTGAGACCTACGAATGACTACCAGTAGCTGACCTGTCCATTAGACATCTCTGTGGTAGGAGTGGGGATAGAGGGAGGAGGTGGAATTCACAATACACGGTACATACGTTGCCAAGCCAAAACATTTAGTCATATATTGTGTTAACAGTTACGTTAAATGTATAAGTAGGTGTGCAAACTATTTGAAAATATCTATCCTATACCATCTAAACCTACAGTAAATATGTAGAATTTCTATTGTTCAAAATTTTTCTTAACACCTGTGACATCTCTAAAAAGTCTTTCCTAATCTTCAAATGTTTTTTTCTTCTGTCTTCTGGACTGCCATGCTACTCAAGTATACTGCATTTATTGCACTTTGCATGTTGAATTATAATTAAAATTTATATATATCTTTCCCCTACTAGGTTGCCTCTTATTTGGGATCAGGTTAATGGAAAGTTTATTTTTAGCAAATATTGGCAGTACATTTATATTGAATACAGTGTAATCTAGCTAAGAAAATGACAACTCTTTTCTCACTTTCCAAGATTTGTCTGTTCTTTATAGCCATATTTTGTCCTCTTTATTGATAAGATTTATCTGAACACTTTGAGAAGTTTAATAAAAAAAATTATTCTTTCATCTTTGTGACCATGACAATGTTTCACTTAAATATCATACCACTTTTTGGAGGGAGTTCTGATAGACAGCAAGAATGTTACTTCACTAAGAGGATCAGGACACTGGCCTTAGCAGTTGGTCTCTCTCAGAAATGTAAAATGGCCATTGCTTTGATAGGGACACATGCTTCATCTCCTGGAATCTGCTGGAGTTCTCTAAGGGAAGACTACTTTAAAGGAGTAACCTTTAAACCTCAGTTTCTCTGCAGGTCTCCTCCTGAGGTTTGTTTCACCAGAGAATTCTGGCTAAGCCTTTCCCTCTTCTACCTCCCCCAAGTCTTTTACTTTGGAATATTCCCAAGCCAGCTGTGATCTCCTTGGTGACCAAGGAGATCACGCTTGGTAACTGTTAACCAGAGAATTCTTCATAGGCCTGGACTACCTCTTAGCTAGCCTTTACTTTTTGGATCCTCCCAGAAGTTATTTATTGGTCTATGGGCCAGAATACTGACTGCCCCCCTAAGGGACACATGAATATTATGGGTTATTCAGTGGTGGGTTGCATTTTGCTGCTCAAAGCTAATAAGGAATGACAGCCATTTTACCTATGTTTCACAAAGAATGTATTAAACATAGCATATGCGTAAGTATGACCAAGTGTAAAACTGGCTGACTAAGGCCATGTTATTTCTTGTACCAGAGATTTTTTTAAAGTATAGATTTGAGTAAAACTTACTTTCTCTACTAATTAATAGCTACTTGTACTGCAGGTATATGTTCTCATTTCTAGATATATATTTTATTTTTACATCTTCTTATATTGCAAAGATGGAACTAGGCCGTTGAAGAAATGAAATCTTTCTTTTTTTTAGATATATGCAGAATTAGAAATGTCAAATTTACCTCACAGGTAACTAAAACTGGATTTTGTGGAAGATTATGGTAATTATCTGAGACTGTAACTCTTAGTTTTGAATGCATTTTATAATGTCTATAACAATAGTAGCTTCTATTGAATACCACCTATGTGCCATGGACTGTGCTAAGTATTCAGGCCCTACATGTGTATTATTGTATTTAATCATCACAACAAAGCTATAAAGAATTATTATTCACACTTTATGGATGAAGAAACTACAACTCAGAGAGCCTTAGTTACTTGCTTAAAATCATAGTCCAATAAGTGGCAGACTCAGGATTTAAAACCAGTCTAACTCCAAAGCCTGGCTCTTTATACAGCTATAAACACTGCATTCCCTTGTACTCCATATGTTTTCTTTATGTACAAGATTTAGAAAATGTAAAATTAATGAAACAATAGGACTTGATTACTTGAGATTAATAGGAGTGATTTCAAGTTCAGATATTTTCTACTACTTTAATTTTACATGAAAAATGTAATTTTTTCTCTTTATAAGATTAAATCAATGAGAATCAAATTGAAGTTCTCATTGAACAGTTTTGACCTATTTAGTTCATTGTTTTATCTATGTAAATCTATTGTTAATTTTGTGACCATTCTTATCCCAGGATATATTTTTCCTCATTTCCCAGCAAACTTTGACAGACTCCTTTTGCCAACCAGCCATACATTAGTTCAATAACACTGATTCATTCAATACTGCTATAATGTCTGTGACCAACGACACTGTCTAGAAACATTTTACGTATTGTGTCTCATAAAGAGGACCTCTAGGAAACATTCTCACTTTTTGGTAAATTTTTTTTTGAAGTAACAAAGCGTTAATTTATGAAGATAAGAAGTAGCATGAATGATTATTTCCACTATTCATTTTATTTAATTAATTAATTTTTATTTTTGGCTGCGTTGGGTCTTCATCACTGTGTGCGGTGGTTCTCTAGTTGCGGTGAGTGGGGGCTACTCTTCATTGAGGTGTGCGGCTTCTCAGCAGCAGCTTCTCTTGTTGCGGAGCATGAGCTCTAGGCATGTGGGCTTCAGTAGTTGCAGCACGTGGGCTCAGTAGTTGTTGCTCGCGGGCTCTAGAGCGCGGGCTCTAGAGCGCAAGCTCAGTAGTTGTGGCACACGGGCTTAGTTGCTCCGCGGCATGTGGGATCTTCCTGGACCAGGGATCGAACCCGTGTCCCCTGCATTGGCAGTCAGATTCTTAACCACTGTGCCGCCAAGGAAGTCCCTCCACTATTCATTTTGTCTTCCTGTGTTAAGGCAACAATGTTGATGAAAGAAAATGAAGAAACCCTGGGACTTCATCCTTCCACTGGCCTTCCCCTACCAACACCCCTACAATACTGTGTCTACAGAAGAGTTTTTTGTCTTACAAAGGGAGAGAGATTTGTGGGAAGACGTGGTTTTGCTATTTGTTAATTGGAACTCTTGAGAGTTTTCTGTAGAAACACAGTTAAGATAATCTAGTTAGGTTCTGCAGTACTATTAATGTAACTAGTATTTTAAATAGCCATTTACTGATTAGGCTGGAAACCTAACTACTAGGTATAACATTGTTTCCAGGGGAAGATACATTGTGAAATTGTAAGTAACTGCTTCACTGGAGCTATCTTTCCTAATTTGTATGCTTAACACTAAGAAGGGTAATGATTTTGACAAAAAATATTTTTAAATATGTTCACTCTGAGGATATGTTTGATTATTGGTTGTTGTGTCTAATAGGAAGACTGCAGTCTCATCCAATATTCCAGTAGGAGTTGATGGAAGGGATAAAAATTGGATGATAATCAGGATGTTGAGATAACCAAGGGCCAATATCAAGCTGGCCTATCTTTGTTCACTTTGTGCTCAGTAAGACTCTAGTCCAGAATGGTGCATTTTAAGCTGTTTCTACTACCCATTGTTGTCTTTAAGGTAATATAAATGAAAAAAATAATCAATTTTAACTCCCCAGCAAGTTTCCTTTTTATTTGAAATTAGGAATTTAACATGTGTGTCTTAATTCTTTTGGTATAAATTAATAAAGAAAACAAATTAGCCCAGCAAATTTACTCCACTCAAAAAGAATTAAAACAAAACAAAAATCACCTAAGCTAAAGGTACCTTAGCGCTAAACCCCAAGTGATCCTCAAATTCTTTTATCAAAGCTTTTTTGTATAATATATTACTTGAAATTAATGAATTCTCAGATGGCGTGTGGAATCCTATTTGTGTTATAGTTTTATTTTTTTAAGTATGACATAGTTAATAATCTTGTGAGATATCAATTGTTTTATATTGTACAACTATTAAAATGACTACAAGGTCTAGGTTCTAATATTCTTTATACAAAGTACATTGATTATTGAGCACCCAAGATTAACATGAACTTATAAGTATTCTTTTGACTATGCAAGGGACCTATTTAATATTTAGCGCCCTTAAAAATGAGGGGAAATATATATTTTGGTAAATAGGATTGTAGAAACAATTTTCCTTTTCTGGTAAAAATATATGGATTGCCATTTTACTCTCATTCTGTGTCTCAATGCTATCACCCTTTAATGGCGTTCATATTCTTAATCAGGCAAGAAATGTAAAGGCTGTAAACATTTATAAACCACTCACAAACTTTGTGAATATCTTTCATTCATTTATTCATACAACAGACATGAAGTGCCCCTGCCTGTTAGACGCAGAAAGAACACTAAGTGAGGACATCAGGGTTCTTGCCTAAGCAGTGTGATGAGTTGCAACACACACCTGGATCTCACAAAGAGCTCTTCAAGATTATGCCCCTCCCTTGGCAGACAGTATAGATCATGTTTGGCAACTGTTTCTATAAAGGGGTAGATAGTAGGTATTTTAGGCTTGCTGGCCCCAAGTAAGGGCTAAGTAGCTGTCTCTGTAACAGCTACTCACTTCTGCCTCTGTATTGTGAGACCAGCCATAGACAATTCATTAAAGAATGGATTCAGTTTTATTCCAATACAACTTTATTTAGGGGTCCTGAAATTGTAATTTTGTATAATTTTCACATGTCATGAACATTCTTTTTATTTTTTTTTCAGTCATTTAAAAATATAAAACCCATTCTTAGCTCCCAAGCAGCAGAAAAGGAGGTGGCAGGCCAGATTTAGCCAGCAGTCAGAAGTTTGCTGACCTCTTGGTATAGAAGCAGTGCAAGGCATTTTGCATCAGAGACCTCAGTTAGTTAGGTGACCTTTCTGATAGACCTATTAAAAAGTTTTTTCTATGTAATTCTATCTACTTTCATTGGTGTACAAAATTAATCAAAAGCCAACTATGTAATAAACATTACCATTTGTAAAAACTTCTAACTGGAATGACCTGCCTATTTAGTACCCGGATAGATAGCGTGTAATTTGGATGGATCCAAAGTAAAACTTTAAAAATCTGTAGATACTGAATATACTTGAGAGCACATTTGTCAGGTCATTTAGCACCTATAAACAGTGTTTTTTACCTCTTTTGAAATTGTCACACCTTGCTTGAGTTCAGTGGAAGTGCCGTTAGTATTACAGAGGCTAACTTTTTTTTTTTTTTTTTTTTTTTTTTTTTTGTGGTACGGGAGGGAGCCTCTCACTGTTGTGGCCTCTCCCGTTGCGGAGCACAGGCTCCGGACGCGCAGGCTCAGCGGCCATGGCTCACGGGCCCAGCCGTTCCGCGGCATGTGGTATCCTCCCGGACCGGGGCACGAACCCGCGTCCCCTGCATCGGCCGGCGGACTCGCAACCTCTGCGCCACCAGGGAAGCCCCCAAGAGGCTAACATTTTAATTAAAGTTACATTTCGAGAGTTTTCCAAAACCTAATATGAGTTGTTTGGATTGATATGTCGCAGTGCACAACTAATCACTTAAGAATCTGTTTTTGTGCTGGCCAGAGTCCCCGTGTTAGTATCACAGAGCTCTGTTACTCATATTATCTCTGAGTTCTCACATGAAGAGAATATACAGTAGTTCCATAGACATTCCTTATGACTACAGATTGGCAGTGCAACAAGCATTGTAGTTTTTATAGTAAATAATTTTAAAGTGTTGAACTCTGTCTTATTCCATTAAAGTCCTAATTCCTTATCTACCTTCCTCAACCAACATTCACATAGCGGCACTCAAGACCATTAAGTGAAATGAACACATGCTCCAGAGCTGACAAGAGTAGTACCTGAATGCAGAGATACGTGAATGGTGGTGTTGGAGGGTGTGTGTGAGGGGAGGATAATTCCATGGAAGCAGACCCCTTTCTGGTGAGTAGAAGTGATGGCTATCAATAATTTAAACCTGGAAAACCATTAGCTATTCAAAATACTTTTTATGGAAATGAGCTTTAAAAATTTCACGCTGAGCATTTAATCAGTGAATATAATATGGCACCATTTATCCAGGTCCCACATTTGTAAATGCATCAGTATATGATATTTTCCATGCTTGAGATCTAATGATACCCAGAGCAATGACACAGCTAGTGCAATGCGCAAGATTCAAACCTAGTCAGTCACTCAGAATTTTCATTGAAATGAAGATCGGTAACTATGCATTTTAATAATGTATCCTCCAAACTAGATCTGGTAGGGAGTTCTACTGACCAACTCTTGTTATGATTGCATATGGTTATGATTATACATGGGAGAATTAAATGTACATAACCCATGTATTGATACGGATGATCATTCTTGTTCTTCTATCTTATGAAGTAATCACCAATCTGTTGCACTTGGTTTAAAAAAACAAATTTCCATAATGTCTAAGCAGCAGATATTAATGGAACACATTTTACTTTTAATTGATGTTAAACTTCTCAAGGTAAGTACGTGACATCTATGTGTTTTTCTATTGTTTCCTTTACTAATGATTTGGATCAAAGCTATTGCAGAGAACGTATTTGTCACAATGGCAAATGGAAAGATTTGATAATTAATGAATACCTGGATGATAAGTTTATTTAACTTCAGATATTTTTAAGAAACAATTTCTTACTGAGTAAGGAGCTAACTCAGGTTCCTGCCATCAATGTGCTACAGGGTGTTGCATCTTTTAGAGTGCCAGTAAAATTTGAACCTGTGTGGCAGTGTGCATTTATTAATTTTAGCATTTAACAAACCACTGTGTTACCTTTCATGAAAGGTACTCTGATGTCATGAAAATGAAGTAATTTGTCCTCTAGAACTCCTAACTTGTCCTTCACTTTTTTTAGTGACAGGTATGCATTTCATGACCATAAAAAATGAGAGGAGTGCAGTGTGACTATAAAAGGCCATTTCCTTTTATTCTATCTTTATAGTCATTTTAATGCATTTTAGTGTTTATGGGTAATTAACTATCTGACAGAGCTGTAGAGCACTTGAAAACTAAAACATAATGTGCTGTCAGTTTTGGATCAATCAATCCAAGATCAAGGATTTCTAAAAATGAAGATGTAAGTCAATGGAAAAGCTAGATGGGACTCAGAAACTCGATACATATACACTTTCTGGAGCATATGTAATTGTCATAATTGATTTACAGTTATTTCTAAGAAAAATTTACATTCAAGTACTAAGTTCCTCTGCACAATTTAATAGTAGATACTTGTTTTTCAAGGATTCACAGGGGACACAAGCCATTTATTGCTGGTCAGGGGTTTATTTTCCTGAATGTCATTGTAACCTCACAGCAGTTATCCAACCACTAGATAGCAATTTTTTTAGGAATTAACATAGTCTTGATTGAATTAATAGCCTTTCCAAATTGCTATGATTTACTGTTTTCCCCGAGGGACTGAAGCTATTGTTTTCTTTAAAATGGTTCATTTTGGGAAAGATTGAAGTAATTTATTAACAAGGAATAACAATTCTCTAGTCTAAGGAGTTTGTATAAGGTCTAGGACAATGGTTCCTGAAGTGTGGTCCTGGGGCGAGCAGCATCAGCATAACCTGGGACTTCGTTAGAAGTGCAAATTCCTAGACCCCATCCCAGACCCGCTGAATCGGAAATTCTGGGGGTGGGACCCATCAATCTGTATTTGAATAAGCCCCCCAGGTGATACAGATGCACTCTACGGATTGAAAATTACTAGTCGGGCTTCCCTGGTGGCGCAGTGGTTGCGCGTCCGCCTGCCGATGCAGGGGACACGGGTTCGTGCCCCGGTCCGCGAAGATCCAACGGGAGAGGCCACAACAGTGAGAGGCCCGCGTACCACAAAAAAAAAAAAAAAAGAAAGAAAATTACTAGTCTAGGATTCTTATCTAAATACTTCTACAAGTCAAAATTTATACATCCATGTTATGTTCAGTATGCATTATCAATTATTTGAGAAATATGGTAAAGGAGGAAATAGTTTCCAATTAAATTGATTCTAAAGCTCTACTCTTTAGAGATAATAATGGCAAGTACCAGCTCTAGAATCAGGAAGATTTCTTTTGCCTGTTTTAAAAATACATATTTGAGATTTTCAGGTACAATTTGCTCTTACCTTGAGAAAAATATGTCATTATATTGTTGCTAGATTCTGAACTTCAGCTTAAGGAAAAAAAGAGATGGGTTTTGGAAACTTGTTTATGACTGAAATCAAGTGAAAATATGTCCTGGAATTGCTTGTCTACATAAAAATAGGTGTTTTAGCACTAACACTGGTAGACTCTGATGGGTTTTATCATCTTAGGTGACTTTTATTGCAAGGAAGGTTGATGTTTTAAGTTTTCATGGAAAATAAATTATCTTAGACATTTTTTTCTTAAATAGAAGGATAAATGAATATATGTGTCTTAAAGACAGATGTAGAATTGCCACATTGTCTTTTTTTAACTATTTTGAGTTTCTTAGATAAGATTAAATATGTATCTAAATTATGAGTATTCTTTTTTACCTGTAAACTGGTAGCTTACTTTTCAATTACAAATCGGATGTCAGGAAGCCTGAAAATTAAAATAAAACAAACTTAAGGAATGTATATTACACATGGGCCCTAGATAAAAAGATAAAAGATTGCTCTTTGGAAAGGAAAGATAGTTCCAGTTAGTTGCAGTTCATCTAGGATAGTGAATATAAGTACTTTTATTTTGTTGCATCTAATTTTGAGGTAATGGGAGTTTTCTTCATATTGTCTCTACCTTAGTACTAAAATTTAACCTGTGTTGCCCTTACTCAGGAAAAATAATGGGCTGTATTAAATTGCCCCCTCCTACCCGACTCCCAAATTTCTCTTATGTGTTGGCTGCCCAAGAAGCATTTTTAGTGACTTAATTCTAAACCATGGAGATCGATGCTTTTTTATTGACCACTTTTTTATCCTCCTTCTGTGAGGAAAGGACTAATGTAGTACCTTAAATAGAACTGTCTCCATGGCAATGGGCAGTCAGCTTTTGACTTTGAGACTTATAAAAAAGGAAATTTTAAAAGGCATTTTCATGGTCTAAAATAGCAGTACAGCAAAACTAAGGTATGAGACTATTTCCTGTCAGTTATTGCATGACTGATTAAGCTAGCATAACATATCTTTTTTTACATAGCACTTTTTGTCTGAGTATTTCAAAATGCTATACAACAATTCCTTCCCTTAATTAATGAGTGATAATTGTTGTCTTCAGATTAATAGAAAATTTGAGGAGCTCAGATATAAGATTAGAATTGGGTCCCTGAGAAAACAGGGTTGCCTTGGTCTGGCTGTAATTTTATTCTCATAAAGAATAAAAATACTGACTAAATTATGGGCCATTCTTGATTATAGTTAAACAGAATTATCTCTGAAACACTGGAAACAATGACAAGATTAAAAATAAAAGCTTAACAATTTCTGCCATCTTTTTCTAACTGGTTCCTACAATTGGGGATCTGTGCATTACTTCTCCTGTTAAAAGACTTCCCTGGCAACCGCCTCCCTTGTTGCCTCTTGCATCCACACCCACTTAAGAGGTAAAGCCCTGTAGTTCTCACTGTTGGGCCACCTAGCCTTCCGTAAATGTCAGGAGTGTGCTGTATATTAGAGGCTAAAGAGTAAGACCACATTATCTTTTGTAATCTTCTTTTGTCCTTTTCTTGTCTGTGTTCATTTCCTCCTTGACTAAGCCTTATCTTAGTATGGGGTTAATTTCCAGTTGAATCATCTCTCAACTTAAAAGTATCATCAGTAAAAACTTAATACTCTGATGTTACCATTAACAAGGGAATTGATTAAACAAATTATGTGACATAAATACAGTGGAGCACTAGACAACTCTCAGGATGTAGATCTATGTGTTGATGTGAACTGATGTCCATAATAGGTTATTGGGTGGAAAAAAAAGAAACCTTTTTTAAGGATATTAGGTTTCTCCTTTTTTAAAAAAAAATAAAAAGATAATACAGAAGGAGAGACTCCAAAATAAATAGTATTTGTTTCTGGGTGGTGAGGTTACTGGAAATTATTTTTACCATCTGTTTCTCTTCATTGCCTTTTGTTTGTTTTAACAATAAATATGTATTTTATAAAAATGTTAAGAGCTCTTAGCATTTTGAAATAATAGAGTAGAACAAATTAAGTGAAGGATAGTGCTGAGAGCAAATCCAAGTGAGATGGTAAATTGAAGATGCCTTGAGATGAAAACAAAAGTTCATGCATTTAATAGATATCCATCGAAGCTACAGATAAACTGCCGAGGGAATAATAATGTGTGTGTAGGTGGCTAATGAGAACTCAGATATGTAGACACAGATGTCTACAATCTGAAAATGAATGAAGGTATCGTAGCTGTTTCTATACCATATTCCTTTATGTTATCATAGCAATCATTCCAGGATTTCCCTTTAGGAACCTTATGTACTTACTAATATTTAATTAGAAAACTAGTTTCTTCTCTTTAATTTAGAATTCAAAAGATAGCTGCAATTGTATTCTTTTGCTTTTATACTGTATGGTAGATGAGACTTATTATATTTTCAGAAGTGTATCAAATCTGTAATTTGAACATTATATATTAATCTAGAGGTGTTTTCAATTAAGACCTGAAGATAGGAAAAGATGCTTAATTTGTGAAATAATTTAATTTACAGTTACTTAATTGGTATTTATGTTCTAGGGTTTTTGAAGAATACAGCGGTATACAGAATATGACCTAGATTTTAGAGAGCTTACTGTGTGGTTGGAAAGGAAGATCTTTTTTAAATTATTAGGAAGGGAGGTAAAAATGGAAAACATATACCCTTTTGGCTTTTTATAGATAATCATAGATTATTATTTATCTTTAACAATTATGAAGGCATGAATAAAACTTCAATCACCCAAATATGCTAGTGTATCGACAAAAAGGTTAATCAAGTATTAAATATCAAATACTTGTTCTTATTTTTAAGGCAGAGTGATGTGATCTTAATGACTTTCTGCATTTTGAATGATTTTTTTAAATCTGAATTTTAATTCTTGAAAATGATCATCACATTATAGACTATCTATAACCAATTATTTTGGAAATGAGTGTTTCTCACTTAAGTAGCTTTATTTTCTAATTTTGTTTTCCAATTTTAATTGTCTGGGTCATTTGTTGAGCAAAATATTGAATTAAGGGACTACTGTGAGTCAATTAATAGTTTTCTAGATCCAGTCTACTCTATAAATCTTTTCTTTGACTTGTTAGATAATGTTTAAACACTTTGACTAGTTACACTGAACTTTATGAACTTGGTGTTGCATAATTCTAATAATAGCAAACACATGTAGTAGATAATATGGCACTGTTTTAAGAGCTTGACAGGTATTAGCTCATATAATGTTTTTACTATCTGTTTCAATAGCCTTTTATTCACCCCATTAGTGAGGAAGGGATTCCTAGCTTTGGGTCATGGGGATCACCAAAGAAACAACACTGAACACTGGACAGGTGAGATCAACAGTTTATTAGTTACATATACCACAGCCCAGGGAAAGAAAACACCACATGCCACGCAGGTCATAGGGAGGTTGCACTCAGGAGTGAGCAATCAGGGGCCGTGGGAGGGAGGTTTTGTAGTATCAAGAAAGTGAGGTACCTCCTGGTTCCTGTGGGAATCTGTGATTGTCTTGCTTGAGTAATTCCATGGCTGGTGGGGAACTGAAACCTGCCACTCAGAGATCAGCAGGAATTGCACCTGGTCCATTTGATAAGAAGGGTTATTTTGCCAAGGGACCTTATCTGCATGAGCAGAGAGGGGAGAGGAACTTGCGTTTGAACCATTTGAGGTCTTCCTGATTTCATCAGATGTCTAGGCAGCACGTAATATTGAGCCTTAATTTTAGGCTTAACACTATACGACCCTATGAGGTAGGTACAATTATTAACCCCATTTCATAGATGAGGAGATCAGGTACACAAGCTAACTTGCTTAAAACTATGATGACCACACCTCCAACTGTTGTCTTATATGTTTACTTTCCCTCAACCTAGATAGAAATTCTCAATATCCAGAGATAAAAGGAAGGCATATAGAAATTCAATGTTTTACACCCATTTCTATCTCGTAAATAGAAGTGAACTGCTTTTGTGTATGTTTGTTTACTAGTTGTCAGGAGTTTTCATGCATGTGCCCTGATGATTTTATTTCATTTCCCTTTATAAATCTATAAACTCTGATATAAGTGAATACGTTTGCATTTTTTGATTGAGAGTTGTTGGATATAGTCATTATCAAGAGAGGTAATATATTTGGTTTTTGTCTTCTAAGAGCCTTTAAAAGCAGAAGAAATATTAAGACAATTTGGATTTTATTCTGTCTAGCATGGGAGGGAATCGTCTACTGATCTAGTGTTTCTATGAGTAACTTAGCTATATTTCTTATAAATATTAAAAAAACTTTTGGGTGATAGAAATGTTGCTGGTTTACTTGATTCCAACTTTGGAATTTGCAAATGTGATTTGTCATTATATTTTTAAAAACATACTTTAACTATACAACAGAAAGTAATGGTTGGTTATCTGCGATATATATCCTGTTTTATCACTCAAATGATATCAGAACATCTCATTCTTCTTGATAAAATTGGGTATCTTTTTCTGTGGATTTGGTCTTCAAATAATGCAAATCAAATTATAAACTGCCTGAATTAACCCTGGTTTTGTTTTTACTTTTCTTTTTTATTATGGCTAAATCTTTGATATAAGGAAGATAAGTATTTATTTATAGAGTATTACTTATCATGAACTATATGACAATTAAAAGCAGAATTTCCACACTTGAGTTTTTCTCATTGCCTTCACCTTGCCTGTGAACTTTGTCAAATTAACTTTTTTTTTTTAAATAAAAACAATTTCACATCTATTTATTAAATAGTCTTGAGTCGTCTGGTCCATAGGGATAATAAACTTTTTTAGTATTCCTTTCTGTCTTATTGAGAGCTGTGCTTCACTGATGTAGTGTCACAATGGAACATGCTGTTAATTCTGCTATAACACTTATGCAGATTTGTTCCAATTGATGTATTAGGGAATAATTTGAGCATGATGGTGAATTTTGCATTTGCTTATGGGCAATTTCATCCAAGAGAAATACTAGGTGAATTCAGAAAACCACACCCAGTTGACCTGAACTGCCTAGGAATACCCTAAACACACATGTTGCTCAAACATTCACCCTCCACCTCAGTTCACCAGTGTGTTTTGAGCTCTGTCCATCCACATCTGGTGTCACAACTTTCCATCCAATTTCAGATCATCTTCCTTCCACTGCTTCATAACTCACAAGCTGTAGGCCCTCCAGCACGTACCTCCATAAACAATCTTCAGATCTTTTTCAAGGTAATATGCCATATTTACTGTAATGCTTATATATTTTTTGGCAATTTAATGTGTGTGAAAATTTGATACTATTTTTTATTAGCTTCCTTTTTTAAAGTGTAAAACTGATGCATTTATTTTAGTATTGTGCCCTTAACTTCACTTTCCCCATAAGCCTGTGGTTTTATTGCATGATTTTGCACAGTGCAGTGAATTTTTAGGGGCACATATGTTGTGTTATAGCAGAATGACTGTAACTGAAAAGGTTATCCTCTTTTTTTTTTTTTCCCAAATTACCCTTGGCTTTTAGTTAATTCATTGTAATAGTGTGATTAGCTTAGTAAATTTACTAATTATAAATGTGATTAATCAGGCATAGAAACTCAGTAGATTTTTTAAAATAATTAGATCATTAGAGATCACAGACATCTTTAAAATATGTCACCTGTGAGGGCCCCAGAGGGAACTGTCATGTGCTCATCACCTACATTCATGGTTAAAAGCATAATTTATTATTGTAACATTATTAAAATTTATGTTTGGGGGAAATTATAGGGAAAAGGAAATTACAAAGTTGTAAAAAATCATGATCTCTAGTAAATTTATATTTATGCATCTATATATGTATGCTTAGAAAAACATTGGAAGGATAGAAATCACCATGTGAACAGTGGTAGCTTTTGTATGAAGAAATTATGAAGAATTTTTGTTTGTCCTCTGTGGTTTTTTTTATTTTCCATCATGATTAAAAGTTAAGCTTTATAATGAGAAAAAAAGAAAAACTACAGAGGGGGGAAGAGCACACAAGTTGTGGGGTGCAGTATAGTACTAACAATAATGTAATTTATTTCTTAATGAAGCTCTTAGGAAAACATAATCCAGAATGGAGGGAAATTAGTAAATCTTGCCAAAAATTCTGTCTAAAATTTGAATATAGGGCTACGTTTCATTTTGTGCCCACTATATTCTTGACACAGTACTAGATTTTTTTTCTTCATACCTTATCTCATTTACTCCTTATAACATATCTTATGAAGTTGAGATACCATCCCCACTTGATGAAAGAATAAATTGAGTCTTGAAGAGATTAAATATTTACCTGCTGCCTTGGATGCTGCACTATTATCAATATAATGCACTACTTTTTCTCTGAGGAAATGTGTATTTTTGAAACACTTTTGTTTATTTTTTATTTGTAATAAGAAAAACACTATCATATTGTTCTCTAAATTAGAAAAAAAAACACTTATTTGGGGGGAAAGTGATGTTAACTTTTGTAGAGAAAAGGACCCCATTGCCTTAAAACCTTGTAGAACATTGCCACTCAAGGCTTATGAATCTGTATTTCATGTTTTGCCGCTAAAGGAATAAATGTTACTTCAAGGCTTATCCGTGAAATTAAACTGGGCCCTCTGTTCCATATAGCATTCTTATTTGATATTTTCATGTTTTTCTCTGAGAAATCAAGTAATAACATTAACAAAATACAAAAGAAATCATTGGCTATCGGAAATGCAGATGTCCCTTGGTACCTTGCAATTATTTAAAAAGTATTTGCCAACTAAATTCCGATGATTCAATAATCACACGTCTATTCAAACTGTTATTTAAAATAACATGTATTCACATGGGTAAGAGTGTCAACTTCGTTAAGTTCACTTCTGCTCTTGAGTATAACAAAATCACCATTTAATTCTTCTTTAAGTCCTCTGAAAACTATCATTGGACTAGTTTTATTGATTTGGAATTGTACTTTGTCATGTGAACTTAATCCTTAGGTCTTATAACCACTTATATAATTGTGCTGAGAAAACTCAAGAGTTGTTCCCACTGTAATACACTCCTCTTAGAGAAAAGATAGTTTGGAGCACAACTAGGGAAAAAAATTCTTTGCTTTAGAAAGTAAAATTTAGCTTTGAAGGGCAAACAATAAAAACTCATGGGGAAGATCTGCAGCTTCAGCTTTTCCATTTGTATGCTTCTTTTTGGACCCACTGCCATACTTGGAGGAAGCAAAAGCATCTTCTTCTCCATGTGGAGAAGCAGCAAGACACCCATGAGACAGCCAGCACCAGCTGCCAGCATTTGAGTGAGGCATCTTGACCTATCAGGCAGTCTGTACGTGCTGATAATTATATACATGTCTGGCATAGCAATGATCATGTGGCTCTTCTTATAGAGGAGAAAAATCTTGTATCTTTCGGAGACTGCATTCTAGGGAAGAAACAGCTGTATCTGAAGACCTCTAAGATTATATAAACTCCCTAAAAATATGTTAGGGAAAATTAGAACTCACAAATATAGACAGGCCTAGTAATCCTTAATGCTGAAGCTAAAAATCTGTAATACATTTTTAAATAGAAATATCTGAGAACAACAAGTCCATACATCATTTTGTGATGACTTTGAAAAATTATTTATGATATTTATAAAAGATTATAAAGATTATTAATCTTATAAAGATTACTTACAATGCTTTCATCATTCACATAAAACAGCTTATCATAATCCCTTGATTTATTTGGGGGGAAAAAGAAACGAGAGAAAGAAGAAAACCTTTAAGCAACATGGATCCTGACAAGAAATGGATTTTTTAATTTTTAACTTTTTTGGAGTATGGTATGTTTTCTTAACTGGATTATTGAAAAGAATCTTAGATATACTTAAAATTAAAGTCATTCTGTTTTAAATATGTATACATTATATAATATATATTTATAATATAGGTTATCTTCTAATCTTGGCTTTATAACATTTTACCAAAAACCCTTTTTTAGTTTATTAATAGACTATAAGTAAAATGGTTATTTTTAAAATAACATTTATTTTAAACTAGTTAAAACGATGGAAAGTAATTCTAAAACAAATTGGTTATTTTGCTTCTGAAAACTTTCTACCAGCATTTAGAGCCCCTCACAACATTGTGTATTACTGGAGAATGTTAATGCAAAAAGGGCCTTAGAGATCATCTATCTCATTTTTTATTTTTCAAATGAGAAAAGTGATGCCCCAGAAACTGATCAGAGTCTCTCAGTGCTTGAGAAGGGAAAAGAGCTCAGGTTTTTTGTACCCTTTTCTTTATATTACCTTGCCTATACCATTCAGTTACATACCATTCTGTTTATTATTCTTTGAGGTATATATGTCTAATTTCACCAGCTAGGTTGTAAGCTCCTTTTAGGTAGATTTTATATTGATACTTTGTATATTCTTAAGAGAGCTATTACATAAGCTGTTTAACAGTGAATAATTCAGTGCATAACTGAATGGTTATGGATGGTTGTTTGATTTGAATATGTGTTTTTAACTTAGAATGCTTAGTGCAGTGTTCTGGTTCCCATCAGATGTCCTTTTATTGCTTAAAAATTAGTAATGCTTAAATCACATGAATGATCGTTATTTATTTTGAGTTAACCAGAAGACAATTCAGTATGCTAACACTGAAGCCTTAAGTACAGGCCATCCTTAGTTAAAATAAGTTGTCAGTTAAAATAGAATAAGAAAGAACAGAACATTGCATGGATAACATCTGTATGTAAGCTAACCTGGAAGGTGGGAGGAACTATCAAGAGAATGACAAATTAAAGAAAGTCTTCTTGATTATTAGAAAATAATTATTTTCACAGATCTCAATTGTAACATAATTGCAGCATGTTCCTTCAATCAAAAACTACACTATGAGAATTTTGTTGCCAAAACAAATTCAAAAGCTTTGGATGTTGTGGAACAGCAGTCCCCAACCTTTTTGGCACCAGGACAGATTTCATGGAAGACAATTTTTCTGCAGGGGAGGGGGGATGGTTCAGGCGGTAATGTGAGCGATGGGGAGCGGCAGGTGATGCGTTTCGTGCTCTATGGCCACTCGCCTCCTGCTGTGCCGCTGGTGGTGGAGGACCCCTGTTGTAAAATAATTCTATTCATTTATAATAGGAGTGGTGTGTGTGTGTGTGTGTGTGTGTGTGTGTGTGTGTGTGTGTGTGGTGTTTTTTAGGACTACCATGAGTCCAGGATGCCAAGAAATGATTTTTAAAGTGGTTGTTGTCCAAAAATTGTTACTTAGTATCATTAAATGTGTAATAGGCTCAGAAATACATAGGAAAATTGTGATCAATCAACATTTATTGAGCACCTGATTTGAATTAATTATTCAAGTTAATTAAGATGGAACACTTCTTTTATAATCAGATTGGTGATAGAGAAGATAAAGACATGTGTAAAGGCATGACCCAGAAAGGAGAGAGTTCACTGGATTTGAATGATTCAATATAGTGTATGTAGGATGTAGGAACTCAGTTGGGCCTTATGAGATGAGTGAGCAACATTGTAATAAATATGAAGAGGGGACATGGCATTCCACATGGAGGTTCAGGGATGAAGGAACAGAAATATGCAAAGGAGTATTTGGGAGTCAGCAAATCAGTGTAGCCGAAGTGAAGTGTTCAGTTGGGGAACACTTGGAAAACAAACACTGGAAAGCTAGGTAAGGGCCAGAATGTTGAAAACCTAACCTTCTTTGTTTCTACTGTACTTCCCCCAATCCCCATCCCCCACCCCCACCCCCACCCCCGCTGGGGATAAAGTAATAGCCTAAAATCAGTAGTGGTGATGGAAACAGAAAGCATAATAGAGTCACTGAAAGAAAGTTTGTGAGCAGGCGGTATTAGAACCTGGTATGAAGTTATGAAATGTTATGGTGTTATGCATGATAGGAAGTTTGGGTCTGTAAGTGCAGGTTAAAATGATAAAGCACTTGACTCTTGCCAGCAGTTTCATCTCCCTGAACCCCATATCCTTCCATATACCTGCCTTATAAACGTATATCTCTGGATTATTAGAATCAACCTCAATCCAAGCTGCCTCATTCTCCTGATTTCTTTTATACCAGTTGGTGTCACCATTATTCATCCATCCATTCATCCAATTCCGAATTCTGCAAGGCATCCTAGACGTCTCACTAACCTCATAGCCAATCAGTCACTCAATTCCGTTTATTCTACCTCCTAAAAAGCTCTCAGCATAATTCCTTTTCTTAATCCATACTGCTTAGTTAAGCCAAGTCATCTCTTTCCTAGAACTTATAGTAGCCTTATAATGGGCTTTATTTCCTCCAACTTCTCCACTGTCAGAAATGCTTTCTCAAAAGACAATATCCTTTTAATATTGTCTGCCATTTATATGAAGTCAAAACTCTTGGCATTCATGATATGGCTCTTGCTTATGTCTCAAGTCTTATTCCCTGAGAAATATTCAGGGATCATATAGAAACAGCATGTGGTTCTCCAAATGTGTCATGTCTTTGTATTTTCTTTTCTTTTTTTTTTTTTTTTTAACATCTTTATTGGAGTATAATTGTCTTTGTATTTTCTATTCCTTTTCTCTGGGATGTTGTACCCTCATGGACCTAGCCATCCTTTTCTAGGTAGTCTAACAAATCTTTATTTCTTTGTAAAGAATTGTCCCATCTGGAGGGCAATTTTGATCCATCCTCTTGCAGAATTAGGCTTTCCTATCTTGGTCATCTCCATTAAAGCTCCTAACAGGTATTGTAACTGTGCATCCAAACTTATTCACCCCCTGTTTCCTTGAGGTCAGCACCTATGCTTTATTTATCTTTATACTTCCAGTTCTTAGCCCAAGATCTTCCAGATAACAATCTTTAAAAAATCAAACAAAAATTGTTGTATGAATTAATAGTTCTTCTTTATAAAAGTTACAATGCTTAATCTTAGTAACGTTTAAATATACATAACACATTTTTTCCTCTTTAACTTGTAAAGTACCAAAACTTTATTGTAATAATTGCCATTTATTAAATGCCTGTTTCATGTCAGGGACTTTGCTAGGCACCTTTAAAAAATTATCTTGAAAAATGTCACTCTACACAAAAGCAGAAAGAACAGTGTAACGAGCCTCCAAAACCTATCACCAAATTCAATATTGGCAAGATTTTGCTACTCTTTATCAATCCTATGTTGTTGTTATTGTTGCTGAAGTAATTTAAATTAAATCTCAAAACTCATTTCCTTTTACCCCTACATATGTTAGTATGCATTTCTAAAATATACAGACACATTCTTGTATAGCTACAATGCCAGTATCACACTTAACAAAATTAGCAATAATTGCTTGATGTCATTTAATCCAACAAAAGTAGCAATAATTGCTTGATGTCATTTAATACCTCATCTTATTCAAGTTCCTGCCAATTGTTTAATGTCTTTTTCGAGGTAACTCTTTCTGAATTAGGTTCACCATTACATTTGGTTGTTAGGTCTTTTAAGTCTCTCTTAAGAGTAGTTCCTCCTTTTATTTTTGTTTTCATTTTTCATGGCTTTAACTTGTTGTTTTCAGCTGTCCTCTAGAATATTTTGTAACCTGGATAGTTTTTTATGCTTCCTCATGTTGTCATTTCACTTGCTCCTCTAACCTTCTATTTCCTATGAATTTGAAGTTGGGGCTGAAGGCTTGATTAAATTCAGGTTCAAATTATTTTTGTATATAGACATTTTCCTCATCCTATTTTATGGTTGTATTGATAGGTTAGATTCCTACAAGTGGGATTGCTGGGTCAAAGGGTAGATGAATATGTAATTTTTCTAGACATTGTCAAATTCCTATCGGTGGGGGGGGATTGTTTGATTTTGCATTCCCACAGTTTTTGGGAATGCCTGTCCCCCTATAGTCTTGTCAATAAATATGTTGCCTAACTTGGATTTTTGTCAATCTGGTGTGTGAAATATAATATTTGCTTTTCTTTTTATGAGTTATTTCTTCTGTTAATTGCCCATTCTTTGTTCACTTTTTGATCTGGTTGTTGGTTTTTCCCTCATGATTTTCAGGAGCTCCTTATATAATTGATATATTAGCCATTGTCTGTGTTAAATTGCAAATATTTGTCTTCTGATTTTGTTTATTGTATTTTTGTACCATACAAAAGGTTTTTTTTTTAAGTGTGTGTGTGTGTGTGTGTGTGTAGTTGAATTAGCAATTTTTTATTGTTTCTGGATTTCGAGTCATAATTAGGGAAGTTCCATTGGTTTGTCTATTTATGTGCTAACACAACTCCTTTAATTATAAAAGTGCTATGTTTTACTATATGGTAGAGCTTGCACCCCTTCTACATTGCTCTTCTGTTATAGGGTTTTCTTGATCGTTCATGCTTAATTGTTTTACAATTAAGTTTATTTTACAAATAAGGAAATGAACACTTCCACAGAAGTTCTATGACCATGTAGTAATGAGAAAAGTAAAAAATAATAATTGTTCTTAATGGTTTCTTAACACTTTGTCTTCACTTGAAGGTTACTTTTAGCAATCCTTTTGCAACTGAAACCGTTTATAAGGATACGTAATTAAAAGGAGGAAAGACGAGAGTGTATTGGAAACATTTATTTCAATCAGTGGTTCCCAAAGTGTGGCTGTGGACCTCTGGCTTTTAGCACAAATCAAAGCAGTGGCATTACACTGAAATAATAATCATTATTTAACTCACCAGCCTGTATTCACACACACACACAAAAGTCAGTTTCGCTGAAGAATATCCTTGATGAAACAGTAAAAATTATGCATTTTATTAAATCCTGACCATTGAATACTTATCATTTTAATAGCCCCTGTTTCAAAATTAAGAATAAAAACAAAAGCTCTTCTCCATGCCAAAGTATGGTGACTGTCTTGAGGAAAAGCAGCTGTGGGACTGAGTTGTGAGCCAAACTAGTCATTTTTTTGAACACCATTTTTATATGAAAAAATGACTGACTCATAGCTATGGTTATTCAGACTTGGGTATTTAGTAGATATTTTTATAAAAATGAACAAAGCGAATCCATCACTCCCGGGAAAACAACTGATAGGATTTATTGCCAATGATAAAATTTGAACTTTGAGGAGAAAAGATTTTGGAAAACAGGTATCTCGACCATGAGCTTGACCACTTCTCAAAACTTAAAGATTTTTCTGATATGAACAGTGCTGACATTAACACATTTTATTTTAAATAATATATTCAATGTGTCAACTTTGGAAAACCTGTCAAATGCAGTGATCCACTATTTTCTAAATGACCAATGGTTAATAATACAAAATCATGCATGGGTAAATGATCCCTTGAAAGTATAAGATAAACCAATGGATTTTTTTTTAATTTTTGAATTTTATTTTATTTATTTTTTATACAGCAGGTTCTTATTAGTTATCTGTTTTATACA
>NC_041229.1:38399643-38399916 GCF_002837175.3 Physeter macrocephalus
ACGATATTTGTTTTTCTCTTTCTGACTTACTTCACTCCGTATGACAGTCTCTAGATCCATCCACGTCTCTACAAATGACCCAATTGTGTTCCTTTTTTATAGCTGAGTAATATTCCATTATATATATGTACCACTTCTTCTTTATCCATTAGTCTGTCAATGGGCATTTAGGTTGCTTCCATGACCTGGCTATTGTAAATAGTGCTGCAATGACCATTGGGGTGCATGTGTCTTTTTGAATTATGGTTTTCTCTGGATATATGCCCAGTAGTG
>NC_041229.1:38400519-38402921 GCF_002837175.3 Physeter macrocephalus
TTCTTCCTCTGTTTTCCTCTAAGAGTTTTATAGTGTCCAGTCTTACATTTAGTTCCGTTATCCATTTTGAGTTTATTTTTGTGTATGGTGTTAGGGAGTGTTCTAATTTCATTCTTTTACATGTAGCTGTCCAGTTTTCCCACCACGACTTATTGAAGAGACTGTCTTTTCTCCATTGTATATCCTTGCCTCCTTTGTCATAGATTAGTTGACCATAGGTGTGTGGGTTTATCTCTGGGCTTTCTATCTTGTTCCATTGATCTATATTTCTGTTTTTGTGCCAGTACCATATTGTCTTGATTACTGTAGCTTTGTAGTATAGTCTGAAGTCAGCAAGTCTGTTTCTTCCAGCTCCGTTTTCTTCCCTCAAGGCTTTGGCTATTCGGGGTCTTTTGTGTCTCCATACAAATTTTAAGATTTTTGTTCTAGTTCTGCAAAAAATGCCACTGGTAATTTGATAGGAATTGCATTGAATATGTAGATTGCTTTGGGTAGTATAGTCATTTTCACAATATTGATTCTTCCAATCCAAGAACATGGTATATCTCTCCATCTGTTTGTGTCATCTTTGATTTCTTTCATCAGTGTCTTATAGTTTTCTGAGTACAGGTCTTTTACCTCCTTAGGTAGGTTTATTCCTAGGTATTTTATTCTCTTTTTGTTGCAGTGGTGAATGGGATTGTTTCCTTAATTTCTCTTTCTGATCTTTCGTTGTTGGTGAGTAGGAATGCCAGAGATTTCTGTGCATTAATTTTGTAACGTGCTACTTTACCAAATTTATTGATTAGCTCTAGTAGTTTTCTGGTGGCATCTGTAGGATTCTCTACATATAGCATGTCATCTGCAAACAGTGACAGTTTTACTTCATCTTTTCCAATTTGTATTCCTTTTATTTCTTTTTCTTCTCTGATTGCTGAGGCTAGGACTTCCAAAACTGTGTTGAATAATAGTGGCGAGAGTGGACATCCTTGCCTTATTCCGGATCTTAGAGGAAATTCTTTCAGTTTTTCACCATTGAGAACAATGTTGGCTGTGGGTTTGTCATATATGGCCTTTATTATGTTGAGGTAGGTTCCCTCTATGCCCACTTTCTGGAGAGTTTTTATCATAAATTGGTGTTGAGTTTTGTCAAAAGCTTTTTCTGCATCTATTGAGGTGATCATATGGTTTTTATGCTTCAGTTTGTTAATATGGTGTATCACATTGATTGATTTGCATATATTGAAGAATCCTTGCATCCCTATGATAAATCCCACTTGATCATGGTGTATGATCCTTTTAATGTGCTGTTGGATCCTATTTGCTAGTATTTTGTTGAGGATTTTTGCATCTCTATTCATCAGTGATAATGATCTGTAATTTTCTTTTTTTGTATTATCTTTGTCTGGTTTTGGTATCAGGGTGATGGTGGCCTCATAGAATGAGTTTGGGAGTGTTTCCTCCTCCTTAATTTTTTGGAAGAGTTTGAGAAGGATGGGTGTTAGCTCTTCTCTAAATATTTGATAGAATTCGCCTGTGAAGCCATCTGGTCCTGGACTTTTGTTTGTTGGAAGATTTTTAATCACAGTTTCAATTTCTTTACTTGTGATTGGTCTGTTCATATTTTCTATTTCTTCCTGGTTCAGTCTTGGAAGGTTATACCTTTCTAAAAATTTGTCCATTTCTTCCAGGTTGTCCATTTTATTAATGCATCAATGCATTTCTCTATCACGTGAGCATGAGGAAATATTTCATAATTTGCCTGTGAAGCCATCAGGTACTAGACTTTTGTTTGTTGGGAGTTTTTTAATCACAGTTTCAATTTCAGTATTTATGATTGGTCGGTTCATATTTCTATTTCTTCCTTGTTCAGTGTTGGGAGATTGTATCTTTCTAGGAATTTTTCCATTTCTTCCAGGTTGTTCATTTTATTGGCATATAGTTGCTTGAAGTAGTCTCTATGATCCTATATATTTCTGTGGTATCCATTGTAACTTCTCCTTTTTCATTTCTAATTTTATTGATTTGAGTCCTCTCCCTCTTTTTCTTGATGTGTCTGGCTAAAGTTTTATAAATTTTGTTTATCTTCTCAAAGAAGCAGTTTTTAGTTTTATTGATCTTTGCTATTGGATCATCATGTTTTCATTGTCATTTGTCTCTAAATATTTTTTGATTTCCTCTTTGATTTCTTCAGTGATCTCTTAGTTATTTAGTGACGTATTGTTTAGCCTCCATGTGTTTGTGTTTTTTATGTTTTTTTCCCCGTAATTTATTTCTAATCTCATAGCGTTGTGGTCGGAAAAGATGCTTGATATGATTTCAGTTTTCTTAAATTTACCGAGGCTTGATTTGTGACCCAAGATGTGATCTATCCTGGAGAATGTTCCATGCGCACTTGAGAAGAAAGTGTAGTCTGCTGTTTT
>NC_041229.1:38402949-38404763 GCF_002837175.3 Physeter macrocephalus
ATCATTATGTAGTGTCCTTCCTTGTCTCTTGTAACATTCTGTATTTTAAAGTCTATTTTATCTGATATGAGTATTGCTACTCCAGCTTTCTTTTGAATTCCATATTCATGGAATATCTTTTTCCATCCCCTCACTTTCATTCTGTATGTGTCCCTAGGTCTGAAGTGGGTCTCTTGTAGACAGCATCTATATGGGTCTTTTCTTTGCCTCTATTCAGCGAGCCTGTGTCTTTTGGTTGAAGCATTTAATCCATTCACATTTAAGGTAATTATCAATATGTATGTTCCTATTACCATTTTCTTAATTGTTATGGGTTTGTTTTGGTAGGTCCTTTTGTTCTCTTGTGTTTCCCACTTAGAGAAGTTCCTTTAACATTGGTTGTAGAGCTGGTTTGGTGGTGCTGAATTCTTTTAGCTTTTGCTTGTCTGTAAAGCTTTTGATTTCTCCGTTGAATCTGAATGAGATCCTTGCTGAGTAGAGTAATCTTGGTTGTAGGTTCTTGCCTTTCATCACTTTAAATATATTGTGCCACTCCCTTCTGGCTTGTAGAGTTTCTGCTGAGAAATCAGCTGTTAACATTATGGGAGTTCCCTTGTATGTTATTCTTCATTTTTCCCTTGTTGCTTTCAATAACTTTTCTTTGTCTTTAATTTTTGTCAGTTTGATTACTATGTGTCTCAGCATGTTTCTTGTTGGGTTTATCCTGCGTGGGACTCTGCACTTCCTAGACTTGGGTAGCGATTTCCTTTCCCATGTTAGGGAAGTTTTCGACTATAATCTCTTCAGATATTTTCTCGGGTCCTTTCTCTCTCTCGTCTCCTTCTGGGACCCCTATAATGCAAATGTTGTTGTGTTTAATATTGTCCCAGAGTTCTCTTAGGCTGTCTTCATTTCTTTTCATCTTTTTTCTTTATTCTGTTCCATGGCAGTGAATTCCACTATTCTGTCTTCCAGGTCACTTATCCGTTCTGCCTCAGTTATTCTGCTATTGATTCCTTCTAGTATATTTTTCATTTCAGTTATTGCTTTGTTCATCTCCGTTTGTTTGTTCTTTAATTCTTCTAGGTGTTTGTTCTTTAATTCTTCTAGGTGTTTGTTAATCATTTCTTGCATCTTCTTAATCTTTGCCTCCATTCTTTTTCCCCGAGGTCCTAGATCATCTTCACTATCATTATTCTGAATTCTTTTCCTGGAAGGTTGCCTATCTCTACTTCTTTTAGTTGTTTTTCTTGGGTTTTATCTTGTTCCTTCATCTAGTACATAGCCCTCTGCCTTTTCATCTTGTCTATCTTTCTATGAATGTGGTTTTTGTTCCACAGGCTGCAGAATTGTAGTTCTTCTTGCTTCTGCTGTCTGCCCTCTGGTGGATGAGGCTATCTAAGAGGCTTGTGCAAGGTTCCTGATGGGAGGGACTGGTGGTGGGTAGAGCTAGGTGTTGCTCTGGTGGGCAGAGCTCAGTAAAACTTAAATCCACTTGTCTGCAAATCCACTTGTCTGCTGATGGGTGGGGCTGGGTTCCCTCCCTGTTGGTTGTTTGGCCTGAGGTGACTCAGCACTGGAGCCTACCTGGCTCTTTGGTGGGGCTAGTGGCGGACTCTGGGAGGGCTCACGCCAAGGAGCACTTTCCAGATCTTCTGCTGCCAGTGACCTTGTCCCCACAGTGAGACACAGCCACCCCCCGTCTCCACAGGAGACCCTCCAACACTAGCAGGTAGGTCTGGTTCAGTCTCCTATGGGGTCACTGCTCCTTCCCTCAGGTCCCGATGTGCACACTACTTTGTGTGTGCCCTCCAAGAGTGGGGTCTCTGTTTCCC
>NC_041229.1:38404776-38413629 GCF_002837175.3 Physeter macrocephalus
GATGTGCACACTACTTTGTGTGTGCCCTCCAAGAGTGGAGTCTCTGTTTCCCCCAGTCCTGTCAAAGTCCTGCAATCAAATCCCGCTAGCCTTCAAAGTCTGATTCTCTAGGAATTCCTCCCTCCGTTGCCAGACCCCCAGGTTGGGAAGCCTCATGTGGAGCTCAGAACCTTCACTCCAGTGGGTGGACTTCTGTGGTATAAGTGTTCGCCAGTTTGTGAGTCACCCACCCAGCAGTTATGGGATTTGATTTTATTGTGATTGCACCCCTCCTACCATCTCATTGCTGCTTCTTTGTTTTTGGATGTGGGCTATCTTTTTTTGAGTTCCAGTGCCTTCCTCTTGATGATTGTTCAGCAGTTAGTTGTGATTACGATGCTCTTGCAAGAGGGAGTGAGCACACATCCTTCTACTCCGCCATCTTGAACCAATCTCAAACCAATGGATTTTTATGTAACAGAGTAAGAAGTTTATTGATGTGGTTTCAGATTCTACATTCCAACAAACTTAAAAGCTACTACTTGTCAAGTCTTAACGTAGTATCTGTGAGGCTGGATTTTCTTCATGTTGTACAACAAACAGATTGAATACAGAAGTGGATATAAGAATCCCGTTTTCTTTAAATAAGCCAGATATTTGCACAAATGTATAATGATTCTACTCTTCTTAGTAAATTTGTTTTGTTTTGTTTTGGAAACTGTAGTTGCAAAAAAATTCATTTGTGTTAAAATGTAATGGGTTTATTACTTCTATTTTTATTTTTAAATGAATTAATATTTAAATTTTTTCTTTGATTTAACTCCTAATATAATAATTATTGATAGATATCACTGACATTAACAAAAGCTTTTGGGGTCAATAATTTTTAGCAATATAAAGAGGTTCTGATATCAAAAAGTTTGTGAGCCATCTACTTACATAAGCATAACAACTTGTTTTAATTCTGATTATAACAGGTTTTAAGTTTACCTGTATACATTAAAGCACAGTTTTGTAGTTCTCTGTTTATAGATTTAGGGATTGACAAAATAGAGATGAAGAGATGAAGTTCATGAGACAAATCCTATTTTCTATTCTAGGCAAAAATTAAAACACAATTGTTCCTTTCAAACTTCTATTCTTTTCAATTGTATTGAAACTGAACTTTAATATAATTCGATGTAAAACTGAACATACTTTAATTTGCTCAGTTGTGTTCCTGGCAGGCTGTGTGAAAAGTACTTTCTCAATTTAAATAAGAGCATGAATTTTTGTTATTTTTGACAACTCAGTGTATAAAGAAGTACTGGTTTTTCAAATGGCTAAATGCTTGTTTTGAAAATCTCTAGAAATCAATTGTATTTAATGTTTTTTTCCCTGATTCCTCTAAGCTGAGCAAGTGACCTGTATTTTGTTAATCATTGTGTTTTGAAAAACCTGGAAACTGTCCTGTCATTCTGTTTCATTAGAATAACCTAGAGGCCTTTTGATTTCGTTACAACATGGGTGGTAGATACTAAATACAGATGTTTGACTTAAAACTCTACTTTTCCTTCATATACCAGGTAACTACATTCACAGCATATTTTTTGTTTCTCCAAAAGACTAGTAGCTATCAGCCATATATTGAGTAATATTAGAATGTTCTGTAACCGTGATTGTCTCTAATAGCAGTCTTAATTTCAAAAAATCCCAATTTTTATTTCTTTTAATCTAATTGGAACATAATTTTAATAGGTAAAGCTTTCTAAAATTAAAAGCAAGTTTTACTATTACACATTACAGAACATTAAAAATTGTTTGAGGGAATTCCCTGGTGGTGCAGTGGTTAGGACTCTGCACTTCCACTGCCAGGGGCCTGGGTTCAATCCCTAGTCTTGGTGAACTACGATCCCACAAGCCTGCGGCGCAGCCAAGAATAACTAAATGAATAAAAATTGTTTGTATGGAAGTAAAGCACTTCTTAATGCTTTTGTGGGACCTGGAGAGTGATCTTATAATTAGTGGTAGAAAAGTATATTGTCTGTATGTTAATAAGGAAGCATTGAGTTAAGTAGCTATTATGAAGTTGCATTATCTCAGGTACAAGGCATAGTTCTTATCTCATTTTCTTGGCCTTAGCCCCAAATTTTACAGCATGTTCAACGAGTATATTTTGTCATTCTGCATCTCTAAAGAATGTGCTTAACACTTAAAAGCTTTTATAGGAACCTTTGTTGCTCAAGATCAGTGTCACAGCATGCAATATTATTACTGGTTTTTAAGAAAGTAGTACAAATTATAGGAAGTTGAAGGTCTTGCTTGTTTTAACAACATAAAAAGATAAACAAATGGAGAAAAGTGAGTATTTGTCACATAGGGAGCCCAGAGGGTACAAGGAAGGTAGTGGATTGATGTCCATGACTATGGTTATTAGTTTAATTTCTTGGTATTTCTCAATAAGAGTACAGAGAACTGCCTCGAGTCCACAGGATGCTCTTCCCTGCTGAAGGAAGAGAAAAGGGATGGAAGAGCCTGTACCAGACTCCTGTCTCCTCAGTTTAATTCAACAAATGTATGAGCGTTTACTATTTTCATGTTGCTGTACTGTAATGCTATAGATACCATGTTAGAAATTGATCCTTCTCTTTAAGGAGCTTACTTATGGTCTGAAGGGAGTGTTAAGATAATGATATATGTTAATAGCTATAAGAGAGAAACAAAATTGAATTGTGAATCTTAAGAAGAATAGATTTAAATTACTAGAAGAGCTTGAGAGTTGGTGGGAGTGGAGGAAGACCAAAAGAATTGGTATTTGAGCTGGGTCTTAGAGGAAGAATGGGTAGAATTTCATTAGAGACAAAAAGGGAGGGCAGAGCCTCAGGAAATGCGGGTTCAAATCTATCTAAATTCCACAGGACACAGAGAAGATATGCCATGTTAGAAATACCAATTTTTAATTTACAAGTAAACCTAACTTAATTGATTTACGCTACTCTGTGGTATTACATGGAAAGTGGAAAACGAGGTGTATTCTTTGCTACTTGCCTCCGGATGGCACTGGACTTGAGCATGATTTTAGGTTTACTTTCAGTTTAAAGGATTAGCTAATGGTGTAGTTTAAAGGCTATCCTAGGCCCACATTTGTTCTTCTTTGTAGGTTTGTGTCACTCCGTGGTTGTAGAGGGTACTTGTGGTCCTTTGTTTTTAGATGTTTGCTATTTCATAGACAGGGTGTAAATATGAAAACTTGCCTGCACTTTGAACAGGGTCACCCATGTGTTCTAATGAGTAAAATCTAAGGGATTTTGTTACTAGCCAAGGGGAAGCTCATTTAGAAACTCAAAGTTTAGAAACTTTGCTCTATGGATATTCATTTTTAATTCTTTTAGTGCTAGGATGAGGTCCATTCATCTTTGCGTACTTAATTGCATCTACTACAACAACTACTGCTGATGTCTACTAGTAGTAGTAGTACTCATGGCTACGGTTTCCAGAGTACTCGGTAGGTGAGTTTGTTTATCTTTAGGCCCACAAGTTAGTAAAACAAAATTTATCTAACTGTTCCTACCAAATGGCACACCAAGGTTTTTTGGTTTTTTAGTGAGAGTTGCTTAATTCATTTCCTGCAACTCATTTTTTGAAAAGAGATGCTGTTATTCAAATGGCCATTATGTAAAACTTTCAAAAATGGACCTGAAGTTTACCTGACATCATACACCATACTAAAGTTGAAATACTCCAAGCTGAACAACGTACTGTCCCAACCCACTAGCACCTGACAGCTTAGTAGGGGAATGAGGAGGTAGGGAAATTGATAAATGCAGTACTTTTAGTGGAAATGTTTTGAGATTTTAAGTTAAAAATCTTACTCAGTATGTGTTGTTGAAGAAGGCTGAAATTCATGTTATTAGTGACAAGATCTTTGCAGTGTTCCTCAAGTGACTATATGCAGCAGTGGAGCCGTTGCAGGAAGGGCTTGGTAGCCTTGGTTTTAATAGCTTGGTTAGAAGGGGAACTGAAATCTCAGGATCTTGGAGACAGGAGACAGGATTCCCCACTTACAAAGGGGAATTTCAAGTGCTCTTAAGAGTGTCTGCACATTTCTGCCACACCCTACATGTGGGGCTGGGCTCCTGGTGCTCTTGGGGTCCCTATACCACTCTAGCTCCAAGGAATAGAAGAGATGTTGTGTGATTTGCAAGATTCTTGCCCTTGATGCTATTGCTGTTTTCTGCTTACCAATCTTTTCTCACTAAATGACCTTAGATCTCAGTTAGTTATTATAATACATATCTTTATTGTATTGTAGGTCAATACATATTTTAACCTAGAGTAGGAGAAGTCACAATTTTATTAAATAGTCTTTTAGGCCACTTTGGGTGGTGGGAAGTAATGTATATTCCAAGTAATGACAGACATTTAAATTTGAGTTTACTATAAAATTAAAAATCTATTACAATTAATCTAATTTAAAACCCATCCTTTTCTCATTTAGGGATAGACAGTTTTTAGAATATCTCTGTGTTCTTTTCCATTTGCCCTTTCCTTCTGAAATATGTAATGTCATCAATTTCTATAAACCCAGTCATTATTCCTGAGATTGCCTGCTAAGGAATAAAAAGATGACATCAGCATTATTTCATAGCATAGAGCCACCTGCCCATCTCTGCCCTTTCTGCAGTGGTTTCTGCCAAAATGGAACATCTAAAAAGAATAGGAGAGTCAACAACTGTAATTTACTGTTTGTATTGATAATTGCAGTTAGCTTTCTTATAGTCACAATTAAAATTTTTATTTGGGGCATGCGTTTTATACTTAAGACATTTTGTCATTACAGTATGTTAAAAAATGTTGAAGCTATTGAACTATCTTCTAAGGATACCTTTAAAAATCTTCAGAAATTGAGGGATTAGTATGTTAAGTGGAGTCAAATTTCTGTTTTGCCAGAATTTTTTATATGTTGAACACATTTTTTTAACCTCTTAATGTCTGTATGTAAAGTTAATTATACACATTACTCTCAATATTATTGTCTCCCATAGATATAAATTCATAAGCAGCTTTTACATTTTAATGGATAGAATTTGTATGTTTTTTGCTTTTCCATTTTTAATGAAATAAACTAAAGAAGAGAAATGTAAAAACTAAATTGAATAATTTATTTTAAAGATATTGAGTAGCTTAAAATACAGCAATTAATTCTCCTTAGCAGTTGGCCTTTTAGGGGCAAGTAATTTGCTGATTACCTCTAAAGTCTCATAATTTTAAGAATTCCTAACTTCTACGTAATTTTCTAGTGGGGTTAATTTATATAAAGTGATCTAGTAAATTGCCTAGCAGTTAAGTGTCAAAATAAGCAATTTTCTAAATATAATTCATCTTTATCCTTTTAGTGTTTTGTTTTCCAGCACATAATTACTTAATAGGCATAATTTCACCTGATGAATTTCAAACATAACTTCTTTCAGCTATAATAACACATCTGAAAAAAGAAACTTTCCTTATGTAGCATTCTTGAGATCACAACCCTTGTAAAATAATCTCTTAAGACACATGGAACTGATACATAAAAAGTATCAGTTCTTATTTTATAGCTAGTTTTTCTCTTGATTAAAATTGTAGGATTTTTTGGAAAAAAGTTAAGCAAATACTGTGACTGCTGTCTAAGATATTTGAAGACAAATCACAATTAAATTTACTATTGTTTAAAATTTCTTAAATATTTTATACCCCCTTTTATTTTTAACATGAGTCAACATTTTAGAGAATTTCCTTTCTTCTTTTTAAGTTAGTGATTTGAAAGTTGTCATCAAATTAAGACTCTGAAGAATGGCATCTGCCAACTTTTCTGCCATTGTCGTTAATTTGTTGGTTTTATTGGTTTTCCAGTCTTACTATCCAAATAATTTTTATATTTCTATGAAGTTACCTTAATACTTGTTTATTCTGTTTATGTTCATTCCTGAATTTTTAACCATTTTGTATCTTTGCATTATCCGAGTAGCTGAAATCAAGACTAATCAATGCTATGGAGCAGTGCTGTACCATAGAACTTTTGGCAATGATAGAAAAATCCAGCTTGGTACCCACTAACTACATGTAGCTATTATACACTTTAAATGTGGCTAGTACAATCAAGACACTTAGTTTTTAACTTCTATTTAATGTTAATCAACTTAAATTTAAAGAGCCACATGTGACTAGTGGATACTGTAATGGACAGTACGGTTTTTAAAAAATCCAGGACTTGTTTTTTGGTTTTATTTTTTCACAGAAATGGAACAAGGTATATGATTTCAAGGTCATTGTGTAAGATTCACTAGTATGATCAAAGTCACATATTCCCCAGGATAAGATGTTAGCTTCATACTTAAGAGAGGAAAACATGGCAATATTATTCCTCAAAATTAGTGTAGATATGGGTTATTTTCACTTCTAATATAGAACAACCCTGGAATTCTTCTATTAAGAGTAGCATCTGTTGAGAAAGTATATTACAGCTGTTACAGTTTGGGGTGTTTTATTATGCTTTAGGGAAAATTGACAGAAGAAAAATAAAAAATGAGATATTATTTTGTCTTGTACTTTGCATGTTTTTTCACATTTTTATGTGTTATCTCCTCAAAAGCAAGGGCCTGGAATTGACCTGATTCTCAACTGTGAGGGGAAAATATTTCTCAGCATGAGAGACACTCTTATGGTTGAGATGGAGCTGGGGAAAGGGTAACTGAAAGATTTTGTTGGGAAAAGGCAATCAGGATTTAGCAGCTGTTTGAATGCAGATTCCTAGGATGAAGAGTCAAAGATAACTCTGTAAATCAGAGCCAGGGTTACTGGTGTTGTGTGGTGATTTATAACTTATAGAGGAAAGTGAGGAACAACCTGTTTAGGGTAGGAGATTAGTTTGAAACATGTTGATTTTAAGGTTCCAAAATGCCTCAGCAGTTCAAAATGCCCCAAAGCCAGACAGAAGGGCAGAGCAGAGCTAGCTCTGAGCTCAATAGCAAAGATGCAGCAGTCAGTCGCAGGGCTTGCTTGTTTTTCACATCACATGCCCTTCTCTCTCCTTAATCTGCTCCACCCTCCTCCCTCCAATATAGTGAAGCTTAACAGTTCAGTAGAGTTTTGTTTGTATCAAGAAGATGGAAGCTATGGATGAGAACACTAATTGAGAGAATTAATGTCAATGAAGGAAATGCAAGGAATGTCTAGGAAGAGTGTAGAAGTGTTCAAAGAAGTCAGTGAATTGGATGGTTCAGTGCTAGGAAAGCTGAGCTAGGGGAGAGTTGCCTAGCAAGAAGCAGATGTGAATTGTCCATGGAGGTGAGAAGGCCGGTGATTTCAGGGGTAGCATCTCAGCTGGGATCTGAAGAGTGTGGGCAGCTGTTGTTCAGTGGGTGTAAAGTTTCAGTTATGCCAGATGACAAAGTCCTGGACATCTGTTTTCAGTACTGTACTGTGCACTTAACGTGTTAGGAGGGTAGAGTTCATGTTATGTGTTTTTTTACCGTAATTTTTTTAAAGGGGAAAAAAAAAGTCCTTGATTATTTTTTTGCAAACTGTAATATGTGCAGACATTGAGACAAAGATTCTCAGAACTGGCTGATTTTGTATTTTTTCTTTTCCTGAATTGTTTCTGTCTGGATTCACTCTCAATTCGGTTGAGAGGATTTCTGCAATTACATTAAGATGCTTGGTTATGGGATTCAGTAGGTGTGACCATCAGACCAATAACTCTGCAGAGCAGTCATTTAATATTTCAAAAAGGCATTAAAATGCCTGAAGATGTGATTAAAAGAAAATCAGATGTAGTCTCGAGCAGCATTTCTGCGATGGTGGAACCTTCTCTGATGGAGATGCCTGCACAGGCCTGTACAGTAAGAGCCAGAGCCACATGTGGCTGCTGGGCACTTGAAATGTGACCAGCGTGATTAAGCAACTGGATTTTGAACCTTATTTAATTTTAATTAATTTAAATGTAGTCACATGTGGCTGATGGCTACCACATAAGGCAACAGAGGTCTGGAGACTTCAGAAAAGTGAATCAAGGCATGAATAAAGTAGGAACCCAGTCCTTGGGCATTTTAGATTTGAAATAAAAGCTGAGGAAAGGTATTACAGGGGACCAGAACTCCAGCTTATGGTTGTAAAGGGAATCTTTTGGATATGGTGCTATCCTATTTCTTTTGTGTTTTATTTTATCAACTTTAAAAATATACAGAAATAGAAAGTAGGTGGGGAATAAACTTTCAGGAAAATGAGTTTTAAGTAGAATTTACAAGCTGCCTTGATCGTTAAAAAAATTTTTTTTCACCTTCATATAAATATGCAAAACAGTCAACCGAGACAATAGTAGAGTCCTCATCAGAAAATATGCTTCTTTTACAGAAGCTGGAAGTAGGCTGAGCCTTTCAATAGTGACGCCATTTTAAAAATATAACCGAAGAAGGATACATGCTGGTATAACTTTAAAATGTTAGTTTTCCCTTCTCTTCAGTGTATAAATAGCTGTCTTAGGTGAGGCCACGTCCTCTCTCCCCTGGACTATTGCACTAGCTTCCCAGCTAGGGTTTTGTTTTATTTTTTGTTTTAGGGTGTTTTTTTGTAGTTTTTTTGTTTTGTTTTGTTTGTTTGTTTGTTTTGTTTTTGTTTTTTGTCTCTGGCCCAGGGACCACATCACTCCCAGAATTGTATTATTAAAAACACTGATCTGATCACAACTCTGCTTAAGGAATTTTACCTCAAATATGTATACAATTAAAAGTTTCAAACACATTTTTTTTTTTACTTCTTTATTGGAGTATAACTGTTTTACAATAGTGTGTTAGTTTCTCCTTTACAACAAAGTGAATCAGTTATACATATGTTCCCATATCTCTTCCTTCTTGCGTC
>NC_041229.1:38413893-38443587 GCF_002837175.3 Physeter macrocephalus
TTTTTATGGCTGAGTAATATTCCATTGTATATATATGCCACATCTTCTTTATCCATACATCTGTCAATGTACACTTAGGTTGCTTCCATGTCCTGGCTATCGTAAATAGAGCTGCAATGAACATTTTGGTACATGACTCTTTTTGAATTATGGTTTTCTCAGGGTATATGCCCAGTAGTGGGATTGCGGGGTCATATGGTAGTTCTATTTGTAGTCAAACACATTTTTGAAGGCTGTTTTTCACTTTTGAAGTTAGTGGGTTAAGTGAACATTTTCTCAGCTGATGAAAATAGAATTGGTAAAACATTTCCATTAGCATATTGGTAGTATGCAACAAGAACTTTAAAGATTTATAACCTAAACCCTAGTAAATCCACATCTGGGAATCTTTCTAAAGAAACCATCTTAAATACCAAAAAATGTGCCCCCAAGTCTCTTTATACGAAGATATTCATCATAGAATTATTTATAATAGTGAAAACTGTACATAACTTTAATGGAAAATGACTAAGTAAATGATAATTAATAAAATGATGTCTTCCCATATCACTTTGTATATGCATCTGCTATGGACTATATCATATGATATAGTTAATGCATTTTTGCCAGTCTACTCCTTTTTTGTGTCCCCACTGTGCCTAGCACATTGTGAATGCTCAGTGAATATTTGCTGAATAAATGAACAAATGAATGTTGACACAAATGAAATCGTGTCAGTTGCTTCTTATCAATTGGTTAAAATTAATAGATGTTATATTCTTTTAAGTGCAGTAGTGTGCAGTTCCATTTGTGATGAAACTGTATTTCAGATTTAATTCTCTGCTATTCCAGAAAATATTTTTGTAGACAAAATAACTATTTCAGACATTTAAAGGTAAATTCAGTTGATAAATATATCAAGTAATGATTTTTATAAATAAATCATATTAGTAATAAATCATTCTCTTTCTCCAAAGTCCCTTTGTACACTTTCAGTTTATTTTTCTCTCCCTATATTTTCTCTGGATTTTATGTATTTTTTATGCACATAAATAAAAGCCTCCACTTATCTCCCTATTGATATTTTTCCCCTCAAACCTGTGATTTGTCCTCACAATCAGTTCCTCTGACTGCTTGGTTTATTTGAAATGATCAATTGTCAAGGAAATTGCTTTTCACATACTAGCACATTAGGCTATACTATATAGAGAGTATTCAAAATTTTATTTTCTATAATTTACTAAGGCTAGCAAAGGGAAGTAATCTCTTATTTTCTTTTAAATTATTTTTCCAGGTAAATCTAGGCGGTAGTTGATGCAGACAAGAAATACCAATATGAGAAATTCTAGGGCTTCCCTGGTGGCGCAGTGGTTGAGAGTCCGCCTGCCGATGCAGGGGACGCGGGTTCATGCCCGCGTCTGGGAAGATCTCACATGCCGCAGAGCGGCTGGGCCCGTGAGCCATGGCCACTGAGCCTGCGCGTCCGGAGCCTGTGCTCCGCAAAGGAAGAGGCCACAGCAGTGAGAGGCCCGCGTACCGCAAAAAAAAAAAAAAAAAAAAAAGAAATTCTAAATTATTCCTTTTTACATGGAATCCTCTAATGTACTTCACCAGTATATAGAGATCTATTTGTCATCACTTCACAAATATAACCTAGATGACTACTTGTTTCTGAAACATTAGCAGTTTGAGATGATCATTATTTAATATATTTATTTCAGTAGAACCCTGAAATTGTTGAAGACTGTGTGCCAAGCTCTCGAGGGCAGGGACCATATCTGTTTTGCTCGCCCTATGTCTTCAGTCTATCACAGTATCTGATTAGGTTCTCAAAGAATTGTTGAATGTCTGACTGCTTCCTAATGAAGTAAGGATTTAAATAACCATTTTGTGTTTGGTAGGCTCTTGGATTGTAAGGAACAAAAAAAATTCACAGGTTACCTTGTGGAGAAAAAAGAGGCAGGGGGAAGGGAGAGAAAGAAGAGATGATTAGGCTCTTCTCTTGTGAATCTGTAGAAACTCTAGTGGTTTTCCCATAGAGGCTGGTATCTGTTGATGCCACTCTGCTGCTACTTCATTGTTTTCTCTTTGCCTCTGCTTCTGAGAGCTATTTTGTGTCTCTTCTCTGTCAGATTACATTACTTTCCTATAACTCTAGTACTCTAGAATCTTACTGGTCCAGCCAATTACCCTCAGCTCTGTCTGGGTAGAACTTTTTTCATCAAGGCACTCGTGGGCTGCAGATCAGCTTCTGTGTTGATTGGTCTAGTTGGCTGTGGCCAGGACACAAGGTCATGTGAAATAGTTATTGCCATCCTCAGATAGGAACCACCTAGAGCTGCTTCCTCATTTTAGCAGTTTCCTGAGGAGGGCTTGGTGGCAAGCTTAATATTAACACTCCTTTCCAGCAGACATCTGTTCCCATGTTCTTCAGTTTCCCAGTCTTTATAATATTTATAAACCATGGCATAGTCCCTATTTTTATGTAATGACTTTGGAGGGCTTCTATTTCAGAACCTTAGGCTATCACTTTTATTATAGAAAATTAAGTGGCCATTCCTCCTATCTCTTCTCCTGGTTAAAAAGGATTTCAAAGCCTGAGAGTTCTTCATCATGCCTACGGAGAAGGAAGTTAGTCCCTGATTGGATTTTCCTGGCTTAGAGATAAATGTACTTGAATGGGGACACCAAAACAATTTAACAAAAAAATTAAAAACTTGAAAAAATAAACAGACATACCACTGGCAATCTAGCAGTTGTTAATACTAAATAGAATAGCAGTGGAACAATAAGCATTGCTATAGTCTCCATTTCTTAGATTAAATTAACCTCTGCTTCTCTAAGGTTTACATTTTTCTTACTTAAAGCTTCAAAACTTTATATTAAATATGCTTATTCCTATTTTATTCAGAAAGAAGAACACAAGTCAGATCATTGCTTTGGGTAGTTGTATGTAATCCTCTTAGAATTTAACCTTTCCTTTAGCTTTCAAATTGAGGTCTAACAGTGTACTAGTATACTATTAGATATGATTTTATTATGGAGGTTGATGGTTTTCAGTCACGTCAAGTATGGGCTAAAAAATCTATGGTGCTGTAGAGTGTGACTGAGGGAAATGACATTTGGGGAACCTACTGTGTACCCAGCACTGTGCTAGGAGCTTGTCTGTCCCATTATCTTGTTCATACAATGGCCATATGGGGTTTTTGTTGTTGTTTGTGTTTTGTGGGGGGAGAGGGGGAGAACCAAGACCTAAACTCTGATTTTACATAATTCTATTTATTTATTCCATTTATTTTAGTACCTTAGCAGTCAATTTGCACCAATTTAACTTTTCATAGAAAGTCATCATTAATACATAAAACTTTTCTTTTAAAAACAGGATAAAAGAATCAGAGTATCTCAACCCTTGACAAGAGGACCAAGTGCCTTTATTCCAGAGAAGGAAGTAAGTTGATCTGTCTTAATATACATAAAGTGTGATTTAAAAAATAGCTTAATTATGTCAAAGAATATCTCCATTTTTTTAATATGGAAGTAAACATGTGTTTTGCTCTTATTTCTTATTTATGTGTCAGAAAACCACAGAGGTATTTTCTTTTCAACTTCACTTAAAAGACTGTGTGTGTAATAATCTGCCTTCTTATTTTGGTGTTAGGTAGTACTGCAAA
Source organism: Physeter macrocephalus (assembly GCF_002837175.3). NCBI lineage: Eukaryota > Metazoa > Chordata > Mammalia > Artiodactyla > Physeteridae > Physeter > Physeter macrocephalus. Next base: position 38,417,544 of record NC_041229.1, read on the forward strand.
GTTAGAATAATATAAATTTTACCATATTTGATTTCAAATATAACTTTTCTGAACAAAGCTGCTAACAATTATAAAACAATATTATTTTGAAGGTTTAAGGTTTTAAAATGGCTACTGTTTCATGGTGATTATAGGTTACATAAATGTTAAAAAAAGACACTTTGAAATGAAAGAGTGAGCTTCCCAACTAAACCTGTTGAAGAAAACATGATATTATTATCACTAGTAGTTAATCTTTTCGTTTGGTTCTAAGTCTCTGGTGGGATAGAATGTCACAGAATCTCCACTCCAAGCTGCACCTTTGATGAGGGTGGGAAGTTAAGATGGTAAATGTTGAAAGAAAGGATGTAAAATGACACAAAGGAGATTATAATCAATACAAGATTTGTGTACCTATTTAATGGGTATATATCTCTATGAAAGATCACAGCAATCTTTAGGACCTGTAGATTCCTAGATGCCTCTAAGTTATACTTGGGCTAAGAAAAGTTTAAGGACTACTAAATGAGTTTTTCTCTGCTTCAAGGAGTTATTAATTCATATTAACTATGGTTATATATACTGATTTACTATTGGCTGCAAAGATATCATTTATCTTAAAGCACCGGCATTATTCCTTTCTTGTTCAGAAATTAGTCAACACATATTTATAGAGTACCTATTATGTTTCAGGCAACGCTTAAAAGAAGGGATGAGTAGAATTTGAATAATAATACATGCCAAGGGCTTCCCTGGTGGCACAGTGGTTGAGAGTCCGCCTGCCGATGCAGGGCACGCAGGTTCGTGCCCCGGTCCGGGAGGATCCCACATGCCGCGGAGCGGCTGGGCCCGTGAGCCATGGCCGCTGAGCCTGCGCGTCCGGAGCCTGTCCTCTGCAACGGGAGAGGCCACAACAGTGAGAGGCCCGCATACTGCAAAAAAATAATAATAATAATTAAAAAATAATAATAATAATACATGCCAGGCCATTGCCACAGTCAGCAATTCCATCATGTTCATTTGCCTTTTTAGTGACCTTACCATTTACATGAAACTCCAAAGTTAACAAGTAATATTTCAGGAGCTCAGTGACTGTGGCTCATCTAGGTGGTGACCATGCATTAGAGAAACTGCTGTGCTTGTCCTATTTCCCTCATAGAGCACAGGGCTGCTCTTAGTGGAGTGACTGCCTCATATATATATATAAAGACTTCCTGAAACACAGCCATTTACACAGTATGTATTTGAAGACAATCTGGTTTGCAGAAGCAGCTGCTGTTTTCAGGATCTGTTGCATCATATGAATCTATTAATGTATTTTAGGCATCAGTTAAACAGAAGAATCTGCTGCTGGAAAACAAAACAAAAACAACAAATATTCTTTCCCTAATTATATGTAGTTTATCTTGATCCTATCATATTTTTAACTATCATCTTGGTTCCCTGTAGTTGACAAAATGGGAGGAGATGGGCAAATGGAAATATATTTGGTTTTATAATGAGCCAAAGTGGAATTGCCTCTTTTTTACACCATTGTAATTAACATTTCCTCACAATTTACACTTTTCAAACATTACATTTCCTTTGGGATTAAATTTTCCAAAGTCAGTAGTGTCTTTGTATAATTTGTACTTATTTTCAGAAGAGACTGTGAAGCCAGCCCTGAAAAGTAAACAGAATTTCTTAAGAGCAGTGTGGATCTTTGGAAAGACCATGAGTCTGGACTTTAGGAGATTAGATTTTAGACCGGGCTCTGCTATTAAATAGCTGTATGAGTTGAATTTACTCTTGAGTCTGTTTCCTTATCTAAAATAAGGGACACATTCTTCTTAGGTCTAGAACTCTAATTCTAAAATACCAATAAATAATGAACCAATCTGAGAAATACACATCTGATGTGTATTAATTCCCACAGAGCAGGGTCCTTCTAAGAGGTGCTAATAAGCTCTTAACACCTTCGGGGCCAATTCTTGGTATGACGCCCGAGCTGTCATTGTTTATAAAGCTATATGTAAATAATCTATTTTTGAGAAAGCTGTTTTGATTCTCTCCAATGCAGCATGTTCATTGTAATAATTTACCTTGTTTTTAGTAATTAATATGATAGGCTCAAAATAGGAATTCTAGTGTCCTTATTAATTTTTCAATTAACACTTTCCTACAAATTATCATATTTTTATTTGTCGCTAAAAAGACTGCAGAAAGCTTTTTTTATGTTGAATAATGAAAACAAGCAAAGGATCAGTGAAAATACTTGTCTTAAGATATAGTGATTAAGTATCTTCATAGGCTACTGAGATAAAATTATAAATATATGTAATCAGATGCCAGTGCTTTTGCCTCCCCAGTTTTGCCTTATGTGCCTGGCAAAGCAGATGGGAGCTTCTTTTCTTCAATTTCATAGCTGTGTGTATAATGTTTGATAATTTGCCATTTGTTGTTTAATAAATTGTGGTCCCAGAGCCAAAAATGCATGGGCTTTCTTTTTCATTTCTGTTTCTAATATGAGCAACTACATAATTTCAGTGTCTGTTAATATAAAAAGAACATTCATTTGCTTCAATCGTGGCATAATGTATGTAAACCAAGGGTGTGTTTACAAAAATCATGATATTGTTTTGTTTGTTGATTGGAAGGTTGTCCAAGCAAACACAGTGGATGAACGTACTAACTTTCTTGTGGAAGAATACTCTACATCCGGTCGCCTGGACAACATCACCCAGGTCATGAGTCTGCACACACAGTACCTGGAGTCCTTCCTGAGGAGCCAGTTCTACATGCTGCGCATGGACGGCCCCCTTCCTCTGCCGCACCGGCACTACATCGCCATCATGGTGTGCTGTGTTCACGTGACATCATCCTCACTTGATCCCTCTCCCTCCTAGTATTATATGTGTGTGCACAGCTAAATATAATTAGGTAGAAATAAGAACTGAAAAAGCCTGTGGACTTTTGGATCCCAAGTCCATTGGATACATTTTGAATGCTTTAAGCCACTTAATGTACTGAATGTTTCTCATTTAATTATTAGTAAAGTCATTTTCCATGTTTAGTCTCTTATGATTAAAGATGCTTGTAGGGGCCAAAGTAATATCTCTAGTAGTCCACAAGTTTTGTTTTTGCTCCTGATAGCTTTCTTTTATTATTAATATAAAACAGGTTGTTTGTGCCATTTTAGTCATTCTTTATAAGATGAACATCACTAATTTGGCCAAATAAGAGGAAAGTATCAGCCAGCACCAAAGGAGGCTCTGGATAAAAGAAGAATTCTTAAGTGAACTCTAATACTTCTAAGTTTAGTACTTGGTACAAACTAGTTAGCTAGTTAATGTTTGGGGGTGGGGGGAGAATGATAAATTGGGATGATAGGAGGCAGGAGTCAGAAGGGTAGAAGCAGTGCTACAGTTGGACTGTTGCTGGAGGAAAGAAGAAGAAGACAAGATGCAAGTGCTATATATCTGGAGATGTTAGTGGAACGGCTGGGCTGGCAGAGTGAGCAGAGCCAGCCAAGAGTTAGTTTTTATCCAGTTTAATTTGTTTATGCTCTCACTGAAGTTTTAAACAACAAAAAAGGGCTGCATCCTGTGTTTTATTAAATGATGAACTTGACAAAGATTACTCAGCTTAAGGTTTTGTTGACAGTAAGGCCGAAAGCCAACTTAGAATGGTCACCAATGAAGAGAAAAATAAGATGTAGAAAATAGAATAAAACAATACTGTTTAGCTGAGAAGCAGCCTTGAGGAAATGAGACGTGAAAAGTCTGTTTTGCATGGATTTATCAGAATCAGCTTTATCAAGGCTGATTCTGGCTTGCATATGAAAGAAAGGGTCAGTGAGCTTCAGTTTCACCTCGATAGGAGGATGGGCACAGATAAGGCTGATTCACAGTTATGTCAAAGGGAATACGAGAAATACTCAAATTAGCATGCATTCTGAATTGGTACAGTACAAGTTAATGAGATTTTATTGCTTTTTAAGTAGAATACAGTTGATATCATTTACCATAATGAAATGAACATGTATTTCCTTAACATAAATAGAAAATGGGTTCTAGGTTGACCCGTTCCACTTCTGGATGGGAAGTAATTGGCTTCTTGTGACATTAGCTTATATAAAGTATCAGCTTTATGTATTGATTCAAGAATCTATGACAGCATTGTGATGAAAGTTTTAGGAAGAGGATTCTGTAAGAAAAGAATTATTAGCTATAAAAATTAACTCTGTCTTAGTGATTGGCTTAGTAATAGTAGAATCAGACCATACCATGACTACGTTATCCGCTAACTTTTTTCTTTGTGTTTTAGGCTGCAGCTAGACATCAGTGTTCTTACTTAATAAACATGCATGTGGATGAATTTTTAAAGACAGGAGGTATTGCTGAGTGGTTGAATGGTTTGGAATATGTACCACAAAGACTGAAAAATCTTAATGAAATAAACAAGCTGTTAGCACACCGACCCTGGCTGATCACAAAAGAGCACATTCAGGTACTGAGTGTTTCTTTCAGGGAAAAAAAATAGTTTACTGATGATTCTTACTAAGAGTTAATTTTTCAGTTAAGTATTTTACTTAAGACTTAATTTTAAATACTTGCATATTAGGAACTGGAAAAATAAAAAATAGTGTATTAATATGTGTAGAAAAGATAAATTTAGAAAGTCAGTGGGTTTAATTTAAATGTAAATGAATATTTCTCTTCAAGTAATCCGTAATTAGCTTGTACTAGTGCTTTAGCGAGTAGCTATAAGAAAAGTTGATTCCGATTTTCAAGCCATAGATAGAACAAAGAAAATGCACTAGCAGGATAAGATACCTGGGTTCTAGTCTCTTAACTCTGTTACCCACAAGTTTGTGACCTTTAGTAAGTTAACTTCTGTGGGCCTTGGTAGTTCACCCTTCTATAAAATGAGGGACCTAGATTAAATGAGTTCTAAACTCTTTTCCAGTTCTAACATTTCATAATTTTAAGATTTTGAAAAAGTGGTTTTGCAAATAAAAATGATTTGCCAACTGGTGTGTGTATGCTTACGTGCCTCTAGAAACTAGAACTTAGATAAGAAAGAGAACTGTGATTTGACTGGAGCACTTGCCCTTCAAAAGGAGTGTCTGTGAAAGGCCTCCAGGGTAAGGTTGTTGTATAATACGCTTAGCACTGTGCTTGGCACTTGGTCACTATTCAATAAGTAGGATTCATCATCTAAATCATTATCAGTAGAAGCCTTAGGTATTTAAAATCCCTGCTTCTAATGCATAGAAATATCCTTGGTTTGGTTTTGTTTTGTTTTGTTTTTTCCTCGTTTTGTTAGTTATTTACCCAGTTAAACCAAACTTAGCTTTTGTCAATATGCATACTCTCAGACTTTTATTATCTATTAGGGATTGTTTATAAAAATATGAACAAAGTTATAGCAATTTGAACGTGTAAGGGAATGGAGATGTAGTTCTGGGCTACAATATAGCCCATGCTTAATAATTAATAGAAGACAGTGGAGCCTCATGAACATCGCACTTTTCAAAAAGTTTCAAAACCAGAGAAAAATGTATGTATACTTGGATTATATACTACTACTTATAAAAATAAAAGAAGATATGTAAAAGTTACATTAGAGTGGTAGAATATGACTGATTTTCCCTTTTTTTCCCCTGAGCTTTTGGTAATATATTAGATTTGTATCTAGTTAAATAATGGAGAGTAAGGCAAAAGCAGTTTTTTGGTTTTGGGTTTTAGCTGTGAAGTGAAACAAATGAAAGTTTTACATTTGTGGTGGGGTGAGGGGGTGAAGGCACAGCAGGACATATCCCCACGCATCCACACGCACTGAGAGACAGACAGACAGATAGACAGAGATGGATGGGAGAGGATCCCTGACGGATTAACAGCTGGAATTGGTATTGGAGGGATTACTGCTTTTAATGGCTTCACTTATGATTCCATCATTCATCTGGAGGATCCAGTAAAATAGCATATAAAAAAGTGCTTTGATATTCTTTATGTCCTCTCAAATGTGAGCTAGTATTCTACAGTTTCTCTCATCTGCTATAGGTTCTTCCTCCGTCAGAGAAGATATCTAAAAGATAACTAAAAGTTAACTTACTGAATAAATTTTTATGTGATTTTTAAGGTAGAGTCTCTACCTTAAAACCTTAAAATGAATGATTTTGCTAGTGAATCTTTAAAGTCCCTTCCCTACTTAAAGTAGCTTCAGTGTTCTTGGATTCTCTAAAATACCTTATTAAAATAGCATAATATGTAAAAGTGCTTTGGAAGCAGAAATTCCATTGTATATATAAGGAATTTCAGAGAAGCCACAACTTACTTCTGCTGTTAGGTATGATAGGTTTAATGTAACATTGTTTGAGCAAAGCTGTGTCTTTAATATATGAAACATTTTTAAAGGGAATTTTAAGTATTATAAATGGACATATGAAATTTTATAGATTTTTCCATACTTTCTAAAATTGCTTTGTAGCATTCTATGATTTTCACTTTTACTCTGATTTGCTTTCTCATTTCAGAAACTTGTCAAAACTGGAGAAAATAATTGGTCTCTGCCCGAACTGGTACATGCTGTGGTCCTACTGGCACATTATCATGCTTTGGCAAGCTTTGTTTTTGGTAGTGGCATCAATCCAGAAAGAGATCCAGAAATCTCCAATGGATTCAGGCTAATATCAGTCAACAATTTCTGTGTGTGTGATCTCGCTAATGACAACAACATAGAGAATGCATCTCTAACAGGCAGCAACTTTGGGGTTAGTTTTCTTAACTGTTTTCTTTACTACTTTGCCTTTTAACTTGCTACATTAAAAATATCTAGAGAATTTATCTGATTAAACAGGATATTATGTACTTGAAATATTTCGTATAATTTTTATTACTGTAAAAATTTAACCTGTACTTGAAGTTCTGAATTGTCTTAAGGAAGCTTTTCAAGCAAATAGATTACAAATCATATTACAAATCATAAGGCTGCCTCAATTTTCAAAATAAGTGATAATATAATTTAATATATACCAAATTCTAGAATTCTAGATTAAATAAATCCATTCATATAAACTTTCTGTATTTATAGCTGAAGCAAAAACCCTAAACTTCTGAAAATGTTTGATTTTGTCATATGATTTTCTTTGGAGTTACTGGAAAACCCACTTAGGAACTTAATAACTCTGCTAGTGCCACTATGCATAAGGTGACATTGGGAGATGGAGATATTGACTGGAACAACTTTTAATATTAATAACACCCAATATTATCTTCTCTGGCTCCAGATCGTCGATTCTCTAAGTGAGCTAGAGGCCTTAATGGAAAGAATGAAAAGGCTTCAAGAAGAAAGGGAAGATGAAGAGGCATCTCAGGAAGAAATGACCACTCGCTTTGAGAAGGAGAAGAAAGAAAGTCTTTTTGTGGTCTCTGGAGATACTTTTCATTCATTTCCTCATTCAGGTGCTTTTTTATTTCACTGTCTTTGCCTTTTAGTTGTTCTTAGAACACTGACAGACCACCTTCAGTATTTTCCATATGGATATGTCCAAACGATTTTACTACCACGTTCCTTTCATTTAGTTCTCCTCTACCTGACCCTGATGCCATTGCTTCCCCTCTTATGTTGGTGTATCTTTGAATATATTTCAGATTCAGTTGAGAGGTACTTCAGTTTTGTAGTTCATATTCTATCCTGGATAAAATGTTTTTCAGAGCAGACCAGTTGCTTATAAGGTTAGATAGGAATATTTAATCCATCCTACTTTTGTAATTTTTTTTAATGATAAGTAAAATTCTGTTTCGACAGATGTAATTTGTAAGAAATATCTCTGCCTTTTTTGTGGGTGGGGAGTTATGTGGGAGGATTCTTCTCACACTGCCACTTTTTTCCAGATTAGTTCTAAAATTACACTGCACTTGCATTTGCATTTCTTTGGAGAAACTTTTGGAATTTTATAAAAATATATTATTTAGGTCATTTTCTTAGATTGAATTTGGAGGAATTAATTCTGTATTAAAAGCTAAGCTTCTTTGCTCTAGTCTTAAAAACACATTTTTTTCCTAATACTCTGAGAGACTTTGAAATAGGAGGGAAACTTTCCAATTATGACTTAAAAAGATATTGAACACCACATAGTAAATGTTATTAAAATAGCATAGACTCAATAGACTTTGAAAGCTTAAACCCTTCAAAGTCGTCAATCTACATAACTTTTAGAGTTCCCTTGGTTTAAAAGAGGGCTTCAAAATGGCTAGTCATAAAGCTAGTCAGTCTCATAAATCCTGAGGGTAATTGATTTGGCCATGACTTGTTTGTTAAATATAGCATTGACCAATAGCTCTCCGAAGTTTTACCAGGAAGAACAAGAACCCCTTTTATCATTTCCCTGATGATTTCTTTTTATGAAAGATTTTATCTACCAAATTGAGTGTATTTAGTAATAATTTCTCAGAGCTTCTAACCAGCAGGAAATGCCAAATATAAAGAAGCTTATTGTTTTGGTTATTGATTTACTATTCATACTACAAACATTTATTGTACCCTATGTAATCTCAGCAGAGTGGTAGGTACTAAGGTTTCCAGGCTAAATAAGGCATGATTCCTGCCCTGTGGGGGGTTCTCATTGCTAGTGGGAGAGAAAGAAATAATTACAATACATGGCAGAATGTGAAGGGTATATGGACCCAGTCGTGGTGGGGGAGGAGTGTGCACAGAAGGGGTACTAGAGGAGGACTTCCTCCAGCTGCTTGGCTCGAAGCTAAATCTTAGAGACTTGAGTGCAAGTGAGTCTGAAGGTGGCTGGGGGATGGGGAGTTGGTGGTGAACAGCATACCTGCCTGAGCCAAGGCACGGTGGTAAGGAAACAGGATGGTGGGTGCAGAAGCAAGTGGTTTTGAATTAGGACGTAACTCATGAGGTAGGTAATGTGAGGAGGAAGCTGATTAGGTAGGTAGAGGCCTTATCATGATGACCTTTCTAACCTTAAACAGCACGTAACCTGCTCTATTTTGGACATGTTGAGTTGCGATGTCTAAACCTTCCAGTCTGGAGACATCTAGTACAGTGCTTCTCAAACGTTAATGTGCACTTGAGTCACTGAGGAATCTTGTTGAAATGCAGATTTGTATTTGGTCCATCTGGGCCAGGACCTGAGAAGCCTCATTTCTATCATGTCTCCAAGTGATACCCCTGCTGCTGGTCAGCAAACCACACTTGGAGCAGCAAGCATTGAGCAGGAGAGGGTTTTAAGCTCAAGATAAAGTTTTGGAAGTTATCAGCATATATTTGGGAGTTAAAATCAAAAGCGTTGTTTATAAAAATCATCCAGGGAAAACAAATGGGACAAAGGAAAGTAATGAGCCTTCTAGGTAAACCAATATTTTAAAATGTAATTGTATTAAGGTTAGTAATATCGATTCGCTTTTAGACATTAATTTTTGTGTGTATGTGTGAAAATTTTTAATATACATCTCTTTATAACTGAAAGAGTAAGTAGACAAAAATCCAGAGAGTATTTAAACTTATTTATCACACTTTAGCTAATTGATATATATAAAACACTATATTCCAAACGGCAACATATACCATTTTTTCAAGTGCACATAGAAAATTTCCCAATGTCAACCATATACTGTTAATAAAACAAATACCAACAAATTTTGAGATTAAAATTTCACGGAGCATAACTTTTGACTGTAATGTAAGTAAGCTAGAAATCAGTAACAAAAATAACTGGAAACTTCTCAAGTGTTTAGAAATTAAGCAGTATACTTCTAAATAGCACAGAGTGAAAGAAAAAGTTACAATGGTTAGAAAATACTTGGAGCTGAATAGCGGTGAAACATGGCATAGACATTAATTTTGTAAAGCTTCTCTAAGACCATTAGAGCTTAAAGGACATATAAATGTTTTATTTGTTTTAGGTCGTCTTTTTTAGTATTGAAAATATATTTTAGAATCCCAGTCTTTACCTTCTTGGACCCTTGAGCAAGGACTTCTAGCTTCTATAGTGAATTTTGACCAGCAAGTCTTAGACCCTAGCCAAAAATTATGTTCTGATTTTAACAGAAAAGGCTGCATCATTTATAAATTATTCAAGGAAATAAATTGTTTCATTATTAACTCTTCACCATTCCCAGTACTAAATTTGCTGGTCACACAAAGATAACAGAAAAATGACTCAGTATGTGACTAATTGAGTTATTTTTATAGACTTACTACATTTTAAAATGGAAATAGAAATTTATTTTTCCCTATAACAAGTTTCTTGGTTTGATCAGAGTGATAAAAGCATTTCAGATTCCATGCAGAGATTCTAAGAATAGTTTTGCAAACCTCTTGGAGAAAATAAACGTTTAAAGTGTTCTACAAGGGGAGAATTCTGTAGCTTGATAACAGAGTTAACTAACTTTTATTGTTTTTTTTTTTTCCAAGTTAGAATGGTGTTCCATTACTGTAACATAGTATTTTCTGTAGTATATTAGTAGCCACCTCTTAGGAGCAGAAGAATGCAGATAATATGTAAAATAATATTTTGAGTCCAGAGTTTAAAATATTTGTTTAGATAGAATTAAGATTAGAGTTTTAGATTTGTCGATCAGACACATTTTTTTTTTTAAATTTAACTTCTTAAGGTAAATTTAGGAAAAACATATTTGTAGTGTGAGAGAACTTTGTACATTTCCTTCTATGGACAAAATTGTCTAGAAAACAGATCTTGACTGACTCCTAATTTGAAAATGAATAGATGGATATTATTTGTAGGATAAATTGTGTCATATTTGGTTTTACTCTTTATTGTTTATTTTAAAATGTTTAAAGTTCCTGTGACAACTTAGAAATATATATGAGCAAAACAAAAGCTAAGAGCAAAGTCAAAGGAGCCAGCTGTGTAATAGTCAAGTCCAGGATCGATGTCCGCCATATTAGACCACCTGGTTGTACAGTGTGGGGGGAAGTTCACTTCAAGAGAGGAACTATTTTATAGAACTTATTTATCAGTTCTATAAAATAAGTTTATTTTATAGAACTGATAAATAAAATAAGTTTATAGAGCTTATTTATCAGAGACTTACTCACTGGTCATGGTTTAACCCACAAGACTCCTAGTTTTCATAGCAGCCTCAGTGATTGCTACTACATTTTACATTTTTGGCTTCATTTATATTTATTATGCGATGGACTGAATTAAGGAAAGCATAACCTCGTCCATACATGTTAAGAGATAATGCATTGAAAACACCATTTTTTAAGTGTTTCTATTTATCTGAACAGAGGCTGGAGCACAAGGAGACAGGGCAGTGGCTGTGGGGTTGGGTGGGAAGAAGCCTGAGCTTTCTCTTCGGAGAACTGCAAGTCACCTAAAAGCTTCAGATCAGTTTAAGTAGTTTAATGTTTACAGGTTTCCCTCATCATCTTAAACTAACCCACACTGTATTCATTACTGACACTCAGTACTGATAATGGTATTAGTAACTTACAGTTAGTTTTATTTCTTAAGTATATATTTATTTTCATATTATTTCTTAAGTATATATTTCTTTTCATATTAATGAAACAATGAAAAAATAGATATTAAGTACATAACATAGTATCTGGTATATTGTAAGTACTCAACAAATGCTTGTTTCTTCTTTTTATGTGTAATAAGTTATGTAAGATTTTAATAAGCTGTTTCCTAGGTTGGGTAGCCTGGGCACTTGAGCTTTCCTGCCTATATTAAGCACCCTAATTAGTCCATGCCAAGGGAACTAAGGAAGGGTCAAAACTCATGAGAAAAGAATAATTGCTAGGATTTTCATGAATAGCAAAGATTAAAGGTAATTCAGGTACTACTAGTCAATTAGGTCTTTCAGATGAATTACTGTAATTGCACTTGTATTTTAAGCTTCTCAAGACTGTCCACTTGAGGATTATAATTTTTATTATGTCACAAAATTGTTTCATTAACTACTTATTTAATATTTATTTATTTATTAAATGTTAAATGTATTTAATATTAATTAAAACACTTATTAGGAAAATACTCTTCTTTATGTGGAAGAAACTAGTGTTTTATTTTGAAAAATATGTGTTCATTATCTAGAGTAGAAGGTAGTAAATTAAGGTTGTTCATTCCCTTTTAGTGGTTGAAATCAGAAAAAAAGTAATTACAAAGACAGACTAACCTAGAAAAAAAAAAGTAAGTTAAAAAAGAATTCTCTTTAAACCAAATTAACATGCATTGGGCATTTACAATTTTTCAGTGGTAAATTTTTAATATTATCAAGTATACAGAAGTCAACTGTCTTAAAATATTATTATAGTCTTCTGTCTTTCTGAATGCCATTTTGATAGTATTCTAATCACAGTCTCAGAAGCACATTGTTTACTTCATATGTTGTATACCTTGTTGTTTTCATGTACACAGAAAAGCACATGTATCTTAGGTGTAAAACTTAATGAACTTTACACACAAACTGATCCTTCCTGATTAACTAGCACCCGAATCAACTAAGGGAATAAGAGTGGTACCCAAAAGTCCACCTTCCTCCCTGTTGTGAGCCCTTACCAGTTCTCCCTGGATGCCTCTTTGTAAGCTAAAAATGAACTCTATTGAACTAATTTTCACTGTGAATACATCCAGATGAAACACCATCTAATTTTAATAAAATTCATCTTAACATTAAGCTCAATTTTAAGTGGTCTTTCACCTTCATCCCTTCTCTTTCCCCACATCCTACTTCATCCCCTGGAGAGATCAAAAAATTTTTTAAGCTTTATATTCAAAGGCCTGTGCTGTCTTCCTTTTCTAAATAAGTAAAACACATGTATTGATCCTTGACTACTACTATTTAGATATTTAGTCAATTTTTTGCCTGGGTAACTACAGCTGAATGTTACGATTGCCAATATTTGGTAATGAAATTGTATTCAAAACTTCAGCTAAAGATATTTTATGTGAGTTTAAGCCATGTAGTCAATATTGTCACTTTGGAAAGCTGTGGAAAAGCTAAGCAAAAAAGTGGAGGAAAATGAAGCTGATTCATTTGTTCTAACTCCGTATGGTTTCCTTAACACTAGATTGTTCATTATTGTCCTCAGATTTTGAGGATGACATGATTATAACATCTGATGTCTCCCGATATATCGAAGACCCTGGTTTTGGGTATGAAGACTTTGCCAGACGAGGAGAGGAGCATTTGCCAACATTCCGAGCTCAGGTATGAGATGCCTTTAATTCAGAGAAACTGGAGAAGAGATACTGTCATTTTAATTGTGAAATGCTGAAATGTAAATAAATTGACTTCTAAATAAATTAATGGAGCATTTCGATAGAATCTGTAAATATCTTTATTTAACCTAGTTTTCGGCCTTGTCTAATTTGATGTCCCAGTTGATGGATTATTATTTCAACATTAACCCCCTTAGAAGGCAAAAGGAAACTGCTTTATTCAGTTACTTGCATTATTACATGATAGTTGTATAATGTCCTTTTTTGGAAAGGGCAGGGAGGAAATCGAGTGATATGTTCACATTTATAATAAAGGGGCATTTTGTAATAAGATCATATACATCAGTAGTTACGGGCTTAAGGGCCACCCCCTCCCCAGCCCTAGAAAAGAGCCATAGTAGTGATGTGGTTCATAAAAAGAGTATGAGTGTGAATAAAGACAGACTCCTCTGTGCTTGCTTCAGACGATCTGCTAACCATCCATGTCACTGAGTAGGTTTAGTCACATAGGAATATTCCAAGGTCTTCTGGGGTCCTTCCAAATGAGGGCATAGTTTGCATAGTACTTGACGACAGGAGGTAACCAGAGTTCATCACCAGTGTGCCAAACCCTGGACCCACCGAGGAAACAGCACAGCACTCCCATCTACAAACTGATGTGAAGCGTTCTTGGTAAAGCTACAAACTTGGAATTAGTGAAAGAATTACGGACTTGGAAATATCTCCACTTACTTGCTTCAGTAGTTATACTTAAAAACATAGAATGGAGAGTGACCGTTTTGTAATTGGAGATACATTTTATTTTTTTAGGACTATACCTGGGAAAATCATGGGTTCTCCCTGGTGAACAGACTTTATTCTGACATTGGACATCTTCTTGATGAGAAGTTCCGCATGGTCTACAATCTCACCTATAACACTATGGCCACCCATGAGGATGTTGACACAACCATGCTGCGCAGAGCTTTATTTAACTACGTTCACTGTATGTTCGGAATCAGGTATGGTCGTCATGGAGACAGTTTTATATGTGTCCAAGTGAAAATTCTGGCATGCATCTTACTTCTATCCCATTGAGGAGTATATGCTTCTGGGAAGAAAATATTACATGTGGACTTCTGATTTTTAAAAATTAATTCTGTCTTATAGAAAAGCATTTTTCTTTGTTTAACTGTTACAAATCTTAACATGCATATATAACTGTAGTAGTTAGAATTTACTAAGGAGGGAAAAGAATATCAGTAATCATTGGGGATAGGAGAGAATCACTCAATTTGAGAATCCTTAGTGGATGAACTGGACATTTAAAAATATATATATTATGTCCCTTTAGATAGCAATAAGAAGTGCTGGTTGGTTGGTTGGTTGGTTAGTTTTTGGAGGAATGGTAATTAAGGTATAAATAAAACTAGGGTAGAGTCCTCCCTCATAAAGCTCACATAAGAACGCTGAAACGAAACTGTAAGTCAATATAAATTAGTGGGCTCTAAATTTAGAAAATTAGAATTGAGAGGACAGGGAGTCAATGAGTGAATGAGACTGAATGGTCTAATCAGGAAAACTTTTTAGGAGAACATCCTTTTTGAGCTGGGTTTTGAAGACTTTCATGGAGAGGGATTTGCAGAAAGAAAATCCCCTTCAGTCAACTGAATGAATACATTCAGTTGACTGAAGAAAATCCTCATTCAGTCAACTGAATGAATACATTCAGTTGACTCTATACTATATCCTTTCTGATATAGTATCAGAAAGCCTTTATGGAATGGAATTAAAATTTAATTTGTTAAGCAATGTGGTTTCTATGACTTTTTAAAAAATCCCAAATTTCCTGAAAAACCAACTAGTAGTGAAATAGTCCACCTGAAGGACACTGTTAAAATGGTAAATAATAAATCTGCTATTTGCCCATTTACCATTCTAGAAAGAATCATCACACTTTAAAACAGATATTATACCAACCTAAGAAAAATAAACACTAGTAGATTTTAATTCAGTTGCAATAAATATTTATTATATTCAAGACAATAAATAACAAATATTATGGTGATTATATTTCTCTGTTGGATGCCACTAAATAAAGTTTATATAAAATCCTGGAGGCTTTTTTTTTTTAAACTAAGTGTTATGTTTGGGTTAGAAAGTAACAGAAAATATAGAAGAGAAATCCCACAAGCTCCCACTACTACATTTACCCTTGTATCTGCCTCTGTGCCTGTTTGCTCTTTCTTCTCTCATATTATGGATGAACTGTCTATACTCCTGTGCTCTTGGGCATAGAATCCTATCTCCTCTCATCTTCAAAAGATCCCTGTTCTAGCAATTCTCCCTTCTCCCTCCTGCATAATCAACTTTACTCTCTTAATCAGATCTTTCCCATCAGTATATAAACATGCTATTATTTCTCTCATCATCTCAAAAAAAATAATCCTTTCTTCATCCTTCTTTTCCCTCTGGCTACTGCCTCATGTTTCTGCTCCCATGCACAGCAAATCTCTTTGAAAAAGCTTTGTATGTCTGCTGTCACCATTTTCTCATCTCCCATTCTCTTGTGAACCGACTTCAGTATCAGGCTTTTACTACTGTTATGTCAACAAAGCTGCTGTTACTGAGGTTGTCCGTGACCTCTGCATAGCACCTTGCTGTGGTCAGTTAGTTCTCAGTAGCATCTTTTTGACTAGTCAGTAGCATCTTCTTTGACTAGTCAGTAGCATTGGACGCAATTGATTATTCTCTCTTCCTTGAAATGGGAAGCCCTAGACTCCTGCCTTAGGGCTCATATGTCAGCATCTCAGAGAAGCCTTCCTGCCCACTCTATCTAAAATCACAGTTCCCCTCCCAGCCTCCAGTTGCATTTTATCTCCATAGCAGTTATCACTATCTGATACATTGTATGGTTTTCTTTTTCATTTCTTTCTTTTTTCTCCAGTAGAATTTAAATTACACGGGTCCAGTGATTTTTGTCTATTTTGTTCATTTGTGTATCACCAGTGCCTAGGGGAATAACATGGTGGCATATAATAGACACTCAGTAACTATTTGTTAGGTGAATTAACGAAATGAGCTTTTGGTATTTAATTACTAGATAATTATTGTGTCTTGGTATAATTTTAGAAATCAGAAATTTTGATTCTGTCAGCCTAAAGCTTGTTGTCATATTGCTTATAGGTATGATGACTATGATTATGGAGAAGTTAATCAATTACTTGAACGAAGCCTGAAGGTTTACATTAAGACAGTGACCTGCTATCCTGAGAGGACTACCAAGCGCATGTATGATAGTTACTGGCGTCAGTTCAAACACTCAGAAAAGGTATGTTTCGTGACTAAACCTTTTACCGTAGACAAATATTCAATATAAGAAACAATGATTATGAAAATATTATACATGAAAATATAAATAAATTAGCTCCATCAAAGAAATGGAAGTGGCATCATCTGGCCATCTGTTTTTCTTTCAGTGATTTTAAATTAGGGTTTACTGAGTATTAACTAAATTTTGGTTATGTGTTTTGTCCAGTGTGCTGTATAAAGTAAAAGTTTAGCATTGGCCTTTGAAAGATTGGATCTGAATATTGATATTTTAAAAGTACATTTGGGAAACTGTCCACCATCCTACTGGTAGAAATCAAACCTTCAGAGATGTTGTGTGAGCTATAATTGTATATTATTGTATGCCCAGAAGGCATATCCATTTAGAGATTCTTTCACTCTAGCCGTTACAGTTAACCTCTCAGAACAAGGATTTCTCATTCCAATTTGGTAATTTGGTATTTTGACAGTATAATGGATTTGGATCTTTGAGCCAAATGTGTTATTACATGAGGATATTTCTTTGGGTTGAAATATATAGGAATCCTTATTTAAGACCTAATAAATGTTAAGAATCTTTACCAATATACTAGTATAGTATAAGTATGGCTATAAATCCTAGGTCTTTGACCTTAAAGTCCACGAATCTTCCATTTATATCACAGTTTCTAAGCTTGAGAGTAAGAAAACCTTTTTAGGGTCCTAATATTCACTCAGTAACCATATGACTTTGAGAAAGAATGTTATGACCTCAATCCCTAGCAGACTTTCTTGAAGTCTTAGAGCCGATCACACATCAGATAAATACCCATTTGCCTCCAGCATCTCTCCGAGATGGATCGCTATGCTCTGCTTACATGTTTGCATTAGATTCTCTCCCTTTACTAGGTGGTATCTAGAAATTCTCCTCACTCATCAAGAGAATAGATCCAACAATACATCTGTCTTTGATATCTTTGATATCTTTCTATAGAGAAAAAAAATCAAAATAATCTGAATATATCACAACATATTTCTTTGTAAAAATTTTGAAAATATGTGGGTATATAATTTAACCTATCGGATGAGCTGTATCCCCCCCAAAAAAGTTAGGTGCTTGTTCACAGCTGTATCTGAAAGACTCTAGGCAAGCTATGCATATCTGAGTACCAGACACTAATTCCAAACTGCTTTAAGCTTCACATTTTCACTTTGATATCTCCCAAGTACAGGCATACCTCAAAGATATTATGGGTTTGGTTCCAGACCACTGCACTAAAGTGAATATCACAATAAAGGGAGTCACATGAATTTTTGATTTCCCAGTGCATATAAAAGTTATGTTTATACTGTATTGTAGTCTATTAAGTGTATAATAGCATTATGTCTTAAAAAACAGTGTACATACTTTAATTTTAAAAAATACTTTATCACTAAAAAGTGCTAACCATCATTTGAACCTTCAGTGAGTCATAATCTTTTTGCTGGTGGAGGGTTTGAAATGTTGTGAGGATTCCCAAATGTGGCACAGAGACACAACGTGAGCAAAGGCTGTTGGAAAAATGACGCCGATAGACTTGCTTGAAGCAGCGTTGCCACAAACCTTCAATTTGTAAAAAACACAGTATCTGTAAAGTGCCGTAAAGCAAAGCATGATAAAGTGAGGTATGCCTGTAAGTAGTAAGAAATGTTTTTAAAAGCTTTGCAAAGAATAAGCATAGGCTATAAGAAACGTGGGGCTGAGTTTTAGCCATATAAAATTTTACAACTGGAAGAAAGTATAATTTGTAGGAAAATTGTGATTTGTAAAAATCAGTTTTATTTTATAACCCAGAAAGATTGGCTTTACATAACATCGATCCTAACAAAATTATTGGACTTTTTAAGACTTTAGGGGTCATTTTTACTGCTCACTTTTTTTATAAATGCAGTTTTCTTACGAGTATTACATCATGTACACGCATAAATATGCCCAGGCATGTGTGTTGGTATATGTGTCTGTAATACCCATGAAAAACATCTGTGAATGTCTGATATATGAAAAAAAAAATTAAAGTTTTTTCAGTTGTTTATAATGGTCACTAAATTGGTAACACTTTCGTTTCTAGGTTCACGTAAATTTACTTCTAATGGAAGCACGGATGCAAGCTGAGCTTCTCTATGCTCTTCGTGCCATAACTCGGCATTTGACCTGAAGCATCGTCCAGGGAAAATGTCATATATGTGTAAAGACCTTTTCACATAGGATATACATCAGAAGCTGTTTGTGATGTAGCATCAAACATTATTCAATTCTCTAGTGTCAAAGTTTTAGCCGTTTTTTTGGGGGCGGCTGTAATGTGCAATGATGTATTTTCTTTTTCTTGATGCTTAACATGACTAACAATTGCAAAAATAATACTGAGGAGCACTACTTGGCATTGTTTATAGTTGGGTTTTTGGATACTGATCATAAATCATGAACCTGGTTTGTTAATGCTTAACTTCAGTGCTTTGGGGTTTGTGTGTATGTGTATTTTTGTTCTTTCCTTTTTTTTTTTTTTTTTTTAAATATGGAAAAGCGCTTAACAATCTGCTCGAGCAATTGTTTTTCAGATATCGGAATTCAGCAATGAATGACCTCCTCTGGCCATTCTAGAATTTTAATGTTGTGTCCTAAATCTGGTGGAGGAGAAGCATGCGCTGTTGAACTAAGCTGCTCACAGGACACTCATCTGTGTCCCCAGGAGATTATTTGTCAGGCACTGTTTATTTTTTTTGTTTGTTTATTTGTTTGTTTTTTTTACTGCTATTGGCGATAACATGAAATGTGATACAGCCATTGTCCATAATTTAATGTGAAATTGATCATGATGAATTCTATAGCATGCTACTGAAATGCCAAATTCAGCTAGTTTCTTTCTCTTCTGAAAGAGAAGTTTCCGTTTTCCATATCAGATGTATATATTAAAAGTGGAATTATGCACAATCCTTTCTATCACTGACAGTAATCCTCAGTCATCAGAAATAATCAGTGCTTGCAGGGCTACTTACAGTTCATTTAGTTGGCACATATAAACATGTACCCACATAAGACTGACCAAAAATTTTCTTTGCACATTTTTCTTTTCTCATAGTGTTTTCTATATTGCAGTAAGCGGAGGATGGTTAATATACCTATATTTTTTCCTGTTAGGCTTTTAGAACTTATTTTCCATGGTTTTTCTTATGATAGGTTAAACAGTTTATTATTCAAAGGTAAAAATTGTGTTTCTATGCATTAATGTGATTGAACGACAACAACAAAAGAGTGCAATATGTTAAAAAAAATACTCAACAGACTTTCCCCCTATTATGTCACTGCAGAAGTGTCCTTTTAACACAGAGCCATAAAGAAATTTGGTTCAGATTTCTTTATCGCCCAAGGCTTTTGCCTTCCTGGGGTTGAACAATGTTCCTTTCATAATGCCAAAGCATCCCCTTCCCCAGAAAAATCTCTTTGGACAACTGGTTAAAAAAAGATCTCAAGTCTTAAGGGAAGAAAAAGCATCCCAAAAGTCACATTTTTGCATTGGTTTATGTTGCTTGATTAGATTATCTTCACAGAGCACAACGTTATGTGTTTATAGCTTTAATTTATATTATGTTAATGAACCAGTGAAGTGCCTAAAGAGATGCTTACAGCTATCCAGTAGGACACGACTGCACTGCTTAAACACTTTTTGGTTAACTAAGGGTGACTTGAATTTTACGCAAACATGCTAATTGTTTTAAAACAGATCCATTTTTTCATAGTGAATAAGATAGTTAAAATTTTCCGTTAGAGTTCCCACAAAGATTTCATTTTAGACTTACTTGTTATCTAGGACTTACTTTTTTTCTCTCTTGAAAGAATTGTGGACTAGTGTTCTGTTCAATCATTTTCCCCTTCCATTTATCATCCTTTTCTGGTACAATCCATTAGGTTGCTTTCTTTTAGGCTTTGTTCTAGATAAGAAAATAGAAAGATGACTGTAAACCTATGAATATGAGATAGTTCTACATTTTTAGATTCCAGGATTTTGTTTGAAATCTTCCACGTGAGGAAAAAAATTGCTAATTTTTTTTTAAGACAGGGTGGTTTATTTAAAGAGATTATTCAAAGAACTCGTGTCGGATCCAGTCTGTTTTGGTTATTGTGTATACCATATGTTGATTTTATGCCATATCACATTATATAGACATGTGTTAAATACGAAGAAAGTCTTTAGGGGAATGGCAAAATACGAATGACAACATGCATGTCCATTTGACTTCCCTAATTTTAGAACTTTCAAGTTGAGGATATCCTTTACTCTTGACTTTTTTTTTTTTTTTTTTTTTTACTAGAATTCTTTCAGTTAATAGCCCTATGTTTTTGTGCAGGTGACCTGTATTACAGGATAAAAAATGATTTTTATATATTGGAAAGGAGGAGAAATTCTCACAGAACACCATATGAGCTTTAGACCAAAAGGGGAAACAAGGTTTAAGTAACTAAAATGGCCACTTAGTTTTTGTTTTTTGTGTTCCCGCCAACCCCCCGGAACTGTAGGTAGTTGGAGTTGGGTTATGGAAATATTAGTGCCTTTACTAGATCTCTTTCCTAGCAAGGTTTCTTATTAGCTCAGCATCGATCTGTCTCATCACTAATCAGGAAAATCAGTTGACTTGGAACTATAAACAAAAACAAAACAATATATTTATGAACCTCACTGAATCAGCCTAGAAAAGTTGACTTTGAAGGTGCCAAAGCACCTGCCAAGATGCAGCACGCACAGCCTTCCAGGTTGTGAAATCCATTGTACAGCGAGTTTGCTGTGAACTTCAGCTAATGCAAACTTGAAATTCTGATGCGGTTTTCCAGGGTGGTATTTTTTCAGAGTATTGAATTTACTATGTAGTAATTTATAGTATAGCTTTTTATATTAAAATGTGATATTTTTAAAAGAGATATCTGGTTCAATTGGTGTATTGATGTGACTATACGATCTGCTAACCCACCCCTTGGGCTCGCATTGTGCCAAACTGAGATGTGCAGGTGTGCGTGAGAAAAGCACACGTGAATGGGAAGTCTCTAACTCCGTTGCTTATTATTTTCAAAATAGTCTAATAATCCACTGATGTATATGCTTGGTGGAGAGCCGTTTACTTTTGAATTTCAAATTGTCCCACTTCCAGTTATAACCCTCAATTTCTCAGATAACCTTAGGAAAATCCAACTACTCTCCTCTCTGAAAGAAAATCTTGAACCCAATCCCTTGACTGTAGGAGTGGCCTGGCAGGTGCCTCCTTGGAGCCTTCTGATGAGGCTTCCTCAGATGGACTCGTGATAATTAGAGGAAAACAGGCTTTTGAGACGGGACAACTTATTATTTCTTCACCTTTTTGAGCTAAGGATACTTTCTCAGTCTCAGGAAGAATCTTTGTCCCATTTGGGGTACTTTTTAAATAAAGAATGGCTAGTGTGGAATCTGGGGCATGGCCTTGGCCTGTAATTATGACTTTAAACCCAAATAATAGTGACAGAGCAACACAGGACTGTCTTAGAACAGAAAACTCGATGTCAGCTTTATATCAAAATCGTATTTGAACCAGAGCCCCTATTTTAATTGTATTATAAAGTCCCTTAAATTGGGATTGACCTATATACGCTAACTAATATGTATAAAATAGATAACTAATGAGAACCTGCTGTATGGCACAGGGAGCTCTACTTCAATTCGCTGTACAGTAGAAACTAACACAACATTGTAAAACAAATATACCCCAATACAAAATAAATAAATTAATTAATTAAGTCCCTTAAAGATTTTAAATGCTTCTAACAACTAGTTAACATTATTCCTGAGCAACTTTTTTTCCCACCTTATAGAGTTTTTAAATCCAAAATCATAGATCTTTATGCCACAGCAAAATGAAATTATCAACGAACAATTAAAAGATCTGTACTTAAAAATAGTTCACCACTTTCATGCAGAGCGCATGCATATATGATGGTAAGATTCTTTTAAACACTAAGGACAATTCGTCAGGGAAAAAAACATTTCAGTGCATATTATAAAAATGCTTTGCACTGTGCTAGTAAAATGAGGTTTTTGTTTTGTTTTATGTTGTGTTTTAAAGACAATTCTAAATCATTCCTCTGGAAAGCAAGACCTTAAACTCTTCTCTTTATCTAAGGGGACTTTTTCTTCTTTTATGCAAATAGACGGTCTTGCATGAAGTGAAAATTATGCAACAATAATGTTATATAAATAGTAGAGGAAATTTGCTAACAGTATAATTCAACAGTAAACTGAAAGGTATATGGCTCCTCTATTCAGATCGAGTTTTAAGTTACCTAATTTTATAGTCAGAACCTATTCTAGATGGCCATAGTCATAAACTATGTTTCCTGATTATATCCCTCTGGAGACTGAGAATCAAATAATCTTTCCTTAAAACAGTACTGTAACATGAATGTATTCATCTCAGTCAACAGAACTTCAGTGCCCCCTGTATGTGGAGCTTACTTCCATGCTAATTTGGCTTCGTTAGTAGTATCCGCTCAGGTGAGACCTAGAACAAAAATATCTGGGGTGAAATGAATCATAGCGGTAGAGGTACCTGTCAAGGCAGAAAGAACCCTGTGAGGAAGGAAGAGTCTTTCAAAGAATACATGGACCATAATTCTAAGAGCGTGGCTGCCGTCAGCATCACACACCTAATCTAAAGGAGCACTTCCTATTGTGGGAGCTTCTGCCTACATTCAGCCCGTCCTTTCCTGCCTGCTTTCTCTTCCTCCAAGTGCCTCGACCTCTACCACGCTCGCTCTCTTCCCCTCCCCTCAGCCCATCTTGGTCTGAGCGCCTTTTCACAATCCAAACGAAACATCACCAGCCACCTGCTGATCGTCACCAGCATTTACTTTTCCCAGTTACTTCTTCTCCATCCATGAGGAATATGACTTGTCCCAACTCCCTCGAAATCCCTCTACCATCTAGCTATATTTTGGCTAACCTTTGCCCTGGACACCCTACCAGATCTAATGCAGCACCACGTGTAATCTCGTCCATCCCATACTGTTCTACCCTTTCCCAGCTGCCAAAATATCTTGCTCTCCTCTACCTCATCCCCAAAGAGCCTATAAACTCAGAGTATCCAACCTTTTCATGGATTCACTCTCCGTTGTTCAGTAATACTACTTCCATATTTTAAATAAATCATAGAAGATTTTTGCCTTCTATCAAAGTAGGAATCTTTATATTTATACATGATACAGAAATTGAACTATTTCTACCATGCAGAATTTAGCATTTAGCAGGATTTTAAAGTGATTGAATTGCCATCTTAACCTGGATCTATATTTGGTTAGTCCAAGTTATTTGAATGTAAAGTGAAAATTCTCCAGCAATCCAGATTGATCTGTAACCTATCAATGGAACAGGAAGTTTCTGGCATACGAATGGGTGGTGTTTCAGACATTTGTTTTATTGGTGTCATTTGGGCCTTGAAACACATTTCCAATAGAAGGACATATGATAAAGGATGTTTAGGTGGTCCCATTGGATCACAGAAGACCATTTGATTTATAATATAGATAAAATACCATAAACTTGGCTACGTAATGGTTTGATCAAGCTTCCCTAGGTTAGGCTAAGCTTCTAACCCCTATTCCTACCCTATTCTCATGGAGGAAAATGAGCTACGAGATGAAAAGGGAATGCACTGCCTTCGTAGTCCTTACAACCATGGCTGCACTTCCGGTATATCCAGACAGTATCATTAAGGAACAGGAAACGCACAGAAGAGGAAGAAGCAGCAGTTCTTCCTCTCTAGCCAGTGCCTGCTCAGTGTGGTCCATAGATGAACACTGTCAGGCTTCTAACGTGGGGCGTGTTTATCTATAGACGGTTGTCTGACCTGAAGATAAACCCCCCTTGTTTGAAAGTACAGATTATTATGATCTACAGTGGTATTTGGATGGCCTTCCATGCCCGTTCATGAACAACCCAACCTGATAACAGAGTCTAGTCAATTCCTTTAAGGGCCCAGAAATGAATAGATGCCTAGTTAAGAAATGAGACTTGAATGATGGAGACTGAAAGGATGTTTTTTATTAAATCATATGTCATGAAGTGTTCTTCTAGCTTTAAATTAATTATGACTGCACCACCATGAAGTCCAGAGTTGAAAAAAGAAGGAATATGGGGGCGGTGGGCGGGGGTGACGCATATCTGATTCTTTTCAATGCTTGTGGAAATCTTTGAAATAATAAAATGCATACTATAAAATAGCCATTAGAACAAACACCCCATTTTACAGCTCATAGGACAGCATCAAATGTTAGTAAGTCTAAATATGATAAATGTAATTTTTGGTATATAAATTTGCTAAAGCAGTCTATTTTCTTGCACCCCTCAGTTTAACCTCTTAAAAATGAATGTATAATTTTAACAGAAAGAATATCAAAAGAAGAGACACTCTCTAGTCTTTAATGTTAAAATATTGTTTATGAATGCTGATTAGCTTAAGTATATGCATTATGACACTTACTGAATGAAACTGATTATACATCTCTTTCTCCAGTTAGTCTTTACAAATTGTCAACTGACTCCCAAAGCTGATAAGGAAGGATCAAAAGGTAGGATAAAGGAAATGTATCAGTTGGGTAGCCAAGAAATTTCCTTCGTAATGTTGAGACTGTTTTCTCCTTTCTGAATTTCACTGGTTCGCTAAAATAAAGGGTAAGCGTTAAATGGTACCCTTGTTCATCAAGGAAAGAAAGTCATCGCAACTCTATATCTACTGCAGATAATTTCCTTTACATCCATATAT
The DNA here is from genome assembly GCF_002837175.3 of Physeter macrocephalus. Classification (NCBI taxonomy): domain Eukaryota; kingdom Metazoa; phylum Chordata; class Mammalia; order Artiodactyla; family Physeteridae; genus Physeter; species Physeter macrocephalus. The sequence goes on from NC_041229.1 coordinate 38,442,826, forward strand.
CTTCCCTGGAAAGAAAATACAATTTTTCCCTTCCTCTTTCTCCTCACATTTACGCTTTTCAATCTGATAAGATAGACACAGAACGCAAACCACAAGCCAGTTTGGCATCTTCTCCATGCTAATAGAATACTCACAGCCACATGCACAGTTGGAGCAAGGTTACAAAGAACCCTGTCAGGTCAACTTGGAACATGGCCTTGCTACTTGGATTAGATCCTTCAAACCTGAAAATAACTTTCCTGGTCATGGAAGAACTGGATGTATCCTTTAGCTTATGAAATAGGATTTGAACTTGAAATCTCTCTTTTTTTTTAACCTGATTTTGCAGAGCAGCTACATCATGAATGTATATATTAAGACTTTGTAGCTGAATTGCACATGAAATCAGATTGCCAACTTCTTATCTTTCAATTTTAGACATCATTTTATCCTTAAGTTGTGAGTGATATATGTAGCATGCTGTGAAACGTCTGTTATAGTTCTTTAATTCGTCAGTATTAATACAGAATTATCTTTTGCGTTCCTTGGTACTTTTTATTCCATGTAATCAGAAGCTGTGATGTTTTGCCTTTGTAGTCCTGTGCTTTGTTACTGTAATTTTTTTTTACGAAGCACGTGATTTTGGACTAACGTGAGGCAGATGACGTGATCTTTAAGACTGCTATATCTCTATCAGTCTCTTACTATATAAGGTTTTCAATTAGAATAAGCTTTTATCAAATAGATCATTGATGCAATTTAGGATTCACACAATTTTCAGTG
>NC_041229.1:38444087-38446599 GCF_002837175.3 Physeter macrocephalus
TCTACTTTTACTTCCATTTTGCAACAGTCAGTGTGTGTGTGTGTGTGTGTGTGTTTGTGTGTGTGTGTGTGAGTGTGTGTGCGTGAGAGAGAGAGAGAGCGCGCACATGCACACCAGCAGTTGAGCAGTTTATCTTACCTGGTTTCACTTATAGCCAGTTACACGTACATTTAATCTAATACAAGTATTTTCTTTTAAAAGGTTGATGGGAAGTTATTATGCTGGTTCTGTACCTTATCGTATAAGAGAGTTTTACAGAAGACAAAAGAACAAAGGAAGGGCCTGGGATCGTCACATTCAAGTTCTTCTTCTTCATCTCTTACTGAGAAAGACCAGCATCATTCAGAACATCATCACCACCATCGTCACCATCACCATCATCACAGCAGTAGCTATCACAAGTAAGTACTTTGAAATCGTGTTTTCCAAAGTCCTTCCTGGCATTTTAATGCCAGATTTTGGTGTTTAACTCTTTGTAAACTCTAGCTATGTGCTTGTCTAGTTTCCGTTGTACATGGTAAGCTTCTTGCGTGTTACCATGACAGCTTCTAGGGCTGTTCCCCACTTTATTCAGTGTACAGAATTACACATAATGAGTATATTTAGTTGTTTACCATAAATATAAAGATAGGACTTTTAGAGAATTACAATATAAAGTTATGATCATATAATGAAGTCAAAATACAAGTAACGTCAGTTAATTGATGCTTCATTGATTCAATATTCTTTTTTTGTTCAAAGAATTGTTAGGATTTTACTTGTAAAAATTTTATTTACCTCAGTTACTATTAACTTGTTTTAGTTAAAACAAATTTAAACCAGTGACTAGGAAATGTATTTTGTAGTTTTGGAGAACAGATTGTAACACTGTGTTTTGTGACCATGATGGAAGCATTCTGAACCTTGAAGGTTCACAAAGTGTGAGAAGTAATCTTTTTGACTAATGATACTTTGCTTTTTTAAAAATCAGACAGGAACTCTATTCAAATATTAACACCTACTTGATTTTTAAATTGCCTTAGGGACAGAAGTTACATAGTAGTAGTATCTTAACCCTTTGTGTGTGTAAACATTTTTTTAAAGTGTAATTTTAGTTTTCATGGACAAATCAAGAATATTACAATGCAAATTCCACCCAAAAATTAAAACGGAGAAGAAGGGGACATGATACACACTGATTTTCAGGAGAATTTATTTTTTTTTTCAGAAATTTCTCTGAGCCTTTTTAAAGTTCTAGACAGTTAGAACAGTTTCATTTACAGAAAACTGATGCCTGCCACAGTTAGGAACCCATGCAGGTATTTGTGGAATGTGATGTAGTTGTGTCTAATTAACAACGTTTGATTCTGAATTATAGGCCAGCACATATTAGATTATGGGGGTTTATTGAGGCACTGAGATTGTTTGCTTCTCTAGCAATTTTTCCATTTGTCTCACTGTGTTGTAGTGCTTTCTGGATGTAACAGTGGTAGACTGCATAATGACTTCTAATCTGGCTACTTTGAAGAAATCTTGTGGCCTCTATATCAGTGTATCCCAAGGAACAAAGGAATGTAAACCTTCCTTGTTTTTGCTTCTTGCTTTAGGAAAAAATATGAGGAAATAACTACCATGATGATACCTGTCAGACCTAAGACTCAGCTGAAATGTCCCTTTCCCTTGCCCTTTACAGATAAATTTGTTTTAGCATGATGTGAAAGGACACACTCAGATTATGTTTATAAAGATCAAATTTTGTGACAGTAACTTAATCTTTTGAAATTAAGGTTTCAGAAGTAAAGGGAAAGAGAATGGATAGACTTTTTCTTTTCCTTTGGATCATTTAAGATATGCAAATACGTAAGAAATGAAGTCAGTTTAATAAATCCTCTCACTGTGGCCATTGTCCAGATTGCTTATTGTACAGACTGCTCAAGAATTTCGGGACAGCAGGAAAACCTTCTTTTTTTTAAACATCTTTATTGGAGTCTAATTGCTTTACAATGGTGTGTTAGTTTCTGCTTTATAACAAAATGAATCAGTTATACATGTACATATGTTCCCATATCTCTTCCCTCTTGCATCTCCCTCCCTCCCACCCTCCCTACCCCACCCCTCTAGGTGGTCACGAAGCACCGAGCTGATCTCCCTGTGCTATGAGGGTGCTTCCCCCTAGCTGTCTGTTTTACGTTGGGTAGCGTATATATGCCCATGCCACTCTCTCACTTTGTCACAGCTTACCCTTCCCCCTCTCCATATCCTCAAGTCCATTCTCTAATAGGTCTGTGTCTTTATTCCCGTCTTATCCCTAGGTTCTTCATGACCTTTTTTTTGATTCTTTTTTCTTAGATTCCATATATATGTGTTAGCATACGGTATTTGTTTTCCTCTTTCTGACTTACTTCACTCTGTATGACAGACTGTAGGTCCATCCACCTCACTACAAATAACTCAATTTCATCTCTTTTTATGGCTGAGTAATATTCCATTGTATATATGTGCCACATCTTCTTTATCCATTCATCCAATGATG
>NC_041229.1:38449430-38449904 GCF_002837175.3 Physeter macrocephalus
GTATTTTGTACAGATCTTTTCCTGTAATTGATATCTAGTTTCATAGTGTTGTGGTCGGAAAAGATACTTGATACAGTTTCAGTTTTCTTAAATTTACCAAGGCTTGATTTGTGACCCAAGGTACCATCTGTCCTGGAGAATGTCCCATGAGCACTTGAGAAAAATGTGTATTCTCTTGTTTTGGGATGGACCTTCCTATAAATATCCTTAAGTCCATCTTGTTTAATGTAACATTTAAAGCTTATCTTTCCTTATTTATTTTCATTTTGGATGATGTTTCCATTGGTGAAAGTGGGGTGTTAAAGTCCCCTACTATGAATGTGTGACTGTCGATTTCTCCTTTTTGGCTGTTAGTATTTGCCTTATGTATTGAGGTGCTCCTATGTTGGGTGCATAAATATTTACAATTGTTATATCTTCTTGGATTGATCCCTTGATCATTATGTAGTGTCCTTCTTTGTCTCTTGTAATAGT
>NC_041229.1:38451269-38482170 GCF_002837175.3 Physeter macrocephalus
TGGATCTTGTCTTTCTGGTGGGCAGGTCCACGTCTGGTGGTGTGTTTGGGGATGTTGGTAGCCTTATTATGATTTTAGGCAGCCTCTCTGCTAATGGATGGGGCTGTAGACCTGTCTTGCTTTTTGTTGAGGATAGGGTGTCCAGCACTGTTCGTTGCTGGTCCTTGAGTGAAGCTGGGTCTTGGTGTTGAGATGGAGATCTTTGGGAGATTTTTGCCATTTGATATTACGTGGAGCTGGGAGGTCTCTTTTGGACCAGTGTCCTGAAGTTGGCCCTCCCTCCTCAGAGGCACAGCAGTGACTCCTGGCTGGAGCACCAAGAGCCTTTCATCCACACGGCTCAGAATAAAAGGGAGGAAAAAGTAGAAAGAAAGAAAGAGGATAAAATAAAGTAAAATCAAGTAAGATAAAATGAAATAAAGTTATTAAAATAAAAAATAATTACTAAGAAAAAAAAATTTTTTGTAAGTAAAAAAACAAAAACGGACGGACAGAACCCTAGGACAAATGGTGAAAGCAAAGCTATACACACAAAATCTCACACAGAAGCATACACATACACACGCACGAAAAGTGAAAAAATAATATATATTGCTCTGAAAGTCCACCTCCTCAATTTGCGATGATTCGTTATCTGTTCAGGTATTCCACCAATGCGCAGGGTACATCAAGTTGATTCTCCTTTAAGCAGCGCTCTTAATCCCCTCTCCTCGTGCACCAGGAAACAAAGAGCGAAGAAAAAGTCTCTTGCCTCTTCGGTAGGTCCAGACTTTTTCCTGGAATTTGCGATGATTCGTTATCTGTTCAGGTATTCCACCAATGCGCAGGGTACATCAAGTTGATTGTGGAGATTTAATCCGCTGCTCCCGAGGCTGCTGGGAGAAATTTCCCTTTCTCTTCTTTGTTCGCACAGCTCCCGGGGTTCAGCTTTGGATTTGGCCCCGCCTCTGCTTGTAGGTCCCCGGAGGGCGTCTGTTCTTCGCTCAGACAGGACGGGGTTAAAGGAGCAGCTGATTCGGGGACTCTGGCTCACTCAGCCCGGGGGAGGGAGGGGTACGGATGCGGGGCGAGCCCGCGGCGGCAGAGGCCAGCGTGACGTTACACCAGCCTGAGGTGCGCCATGCGTTCTCCCGGGGAAGTTGTCCCTGGATCACGGGACCCTGGCAGTAGCAGGCTGCACAGGCTCCCGGGAGGGGAGATGTGGATAGTGACCTGTGCTCGCACACAGGCTTCTTGGTGGCGGTAGCAGCAGCCTTAGCGTCTCATGCCTGTCTCTGGGGTCCGTGCTGTTAGCCGCGGCTCGCGCCCGTCTTGAGCTCCTTTAAGCAGCGCTCTTAATCCCCTCTCCTCGTGCACCAGGAAACAAAGAGCGAAGAAAAAGTCTCTTGCCTCTTCGGTAGGTCCAGACTTTTTCCTGGACTCCCTCCCGGCTAGCCGTGGTGCACTCACCCCTTCAGGCTGTGTTCACGCTGCCAGTCCTCTCCCTGCGATCCGACCAAGCCCGAGCCTCAGCTCCCAGCCCCTGCCCGCCCCGGCGGGTGAGCAGACAAGCCTCTCAGGCTGGTGAGTGGCGGTCGGCACCGATCTTCTGTGCGGGAATCTCTCCGCTTTGCCTTCCGCGCCCCTGTTGCTGTGCTCTCCTCTGCGGCTCCGAAGCTTCCCCCCTCCGTCATCTGCAGTCTCCTCCCGCGAAGGGGCTTCTAGTGTATGGAAACCTTTCCTCCTTCACAGCTCCCTCCCACTGGTGCAGGTTTTTCTTTTTTGCGGTACACGAGCCTCTCACTGTTGTGGCCTGCGATCGGACCAAGCCCGAGCCTCAGCTCCCTGCCCCTGCCCGCCCCGGCGGGTGAGCAGACAAGCCTCTCGGGCTGGTGAGTGGCGGTCGGCACCGATCTTCTGTGCGGGAATCTCTCCACTTTGCCCTCCGCACCCCTGTTGCTGTGCTCTCCTCCGTGGCTCTGAAGCTTCCCCCCTCCGCCATCTGCAGTCTCCTCCCGCGAAGGGGCTTCTAGTGTATGGAAACTTTTCCTCCTTCACAGCTCCCTCCCACTGGTGCAGGTTTTTTTTTTTTGTGGTACGCGAGCCTCTCACTGTTGTGGCCTCTCCCGTTGCGGAGCGCAGGCTCAGCGGCCGTGGCTCAAGGGCCTAGCCACTCTGTGGCATGTGGGATCTTCCCGGACCGAGGCACGAACCCGTGTCTCCTGCATCGGCTGGCGGACTCTCAACCACTGCACCACCAGGGAAGCCCACTTGTATTGTTTTTCAGATTACACATGTAAGTGTTATCTTTGTGTTGTCCGCTCTTACTTATACTTGACTTAGAATGATATTCTCTAGTTCCATCTATGCTGCTGCACGTCGCTATATTTCATCCTTTTGTGGCTGAGTAATATCCCATGGTATGTATATACCACTTCTTAAACCACTCATCTCTTGATGGGCACTTGGTTTGTTTCCATATTTTGGCTATTTTAAATAGGGCTGATATGAACACTGGGTTGCATGAATCTTTTCGAATTAGAGTTTCGTCTTTTCCGAATATACGCCTAGGAATGGGATTGTTGGATCATATGGTAGCTCTGTTTTTAGTTTTTTTAAGCAACCTCCATACAGTTTTCCATAGTGGCTGAACCAATTTGCATTCCCCTGAAAGTGTAAGAGGGTTCCCTTCCATCCACACCCTCTGCAGCATTTATTATTTGTAGACTTTTTGATGATGGCCATTCTGACAGGTGTGAGGTGATACCCCTCTGTGGTTTTGATTTGCATTTCTCTAATAATTAGCGATGCTGAGCATCTTTTCATGTGCCTGTTGGCCATTTATATATCTTCTTCTGAGAAATGCCTACTTAGGTCAAGAAGACTAATTTAGGAACCAGTATACTGGTTAAAACTAAACTTTTTTTTTAACATTGCTTCTCTTTGTTGGGCAAAGGAAATTTTGTTTCAAGTATAAAAGTGAGTGAAAACATAAGGCATATAGTGGAAGAAATATTTTCTGAAATTTATTTTGGTTTCTTTTCCTTCAAAATCCCCAATTTTGTTATGCTAGGCTATTTGGAGCCTGTATCTGCTGGGAAGAGATTGTGATATCCCTAAAATACAACAAGGAAAATTTCGGTTTCTAAAATTTAAACTAGCAATATGAGCCAGGCTACTGTCTTCATAGAGACTTTTCAGAGTTCCCTTATTTCTCTGCACTGCCATATCCACCACTGACCTAAATTAAAGGATCAAAAGCCCTCAAGGTCTCAGTTACTTATCACATGAAAGTTTACTCCTTGCTCATATGAGATCTACTATGGTCCAGTTGCTCTCCAGGGCTGCTGCCTTCCCAGTAATTCCAGTCTGCTTCCATCATGTGGTTCCACCATCTCAATACAGGCCTTAATCCTCTTTTCAGCCAAGCATCTCACTGCCGTCCTCCACTGAGGATCCTGAGTTCAGCCTCTCAGCTTCAGTTTTCCGAATATGCTACCCCAGAGTTGCCCAGCTGCATGATGATGGGGATGGCACATGGGCTTTGGCTACTTCTCAATCAGAACTTCAAAGAAGCCTTACTTTTTCATTGCTCCTGCCTGTAGTTTTACATGGTGCTTCAAATTCCAGAACCTTTCTGAAATTCTGTTGATGGGGATGGCACATGGGCTTTGGCTACTTCTCAATCAGAACTTCAAAGAAGCCTTACTTTTTCATTGCTCCTGCCTGTAGTTTTACATGGTGCTTCAAATTCCAGAACCTTTCTGAAATTCTGTAGGGGGGAGCTGGAGGGAAGAGAGATGTGGTTTGATGCTCTGAAATGTTTCCTTCTGCATCCAAACAATCATTTTCAATTTCTAAAATTGATTTTGAGTTTGGCTGCTTCTGTGCATTCTCAGCACTATGGCCTAAGTCAGTAACCATCAATTCTCACCTGTGTTACTTAGTTGTTCTAACTACTTCTGCTGCCCCTAAGGGGTCCACAGAACAATTAAGGTGATTACTTAAATATGCAAATTATATCATGTCAAGTGCTGTTTTAAACTTCCAATGCCTTCTCATTTCAAGCTGAAAAAAACTCAAATATTTACTATGATCTACAGGTCCTACATACCCTGGACCCTGCCTCTCCCTTCTCTATGCCCCAGACACAAATGAGCTTCCTCTCTATCCACACAAGAACACCAAGCTCTATGTTAGGGCTGTTACACTTGTTGTTTCATCCAAGTGGAAATCAGCTCTGGACCTTCCTTCTTCTCCTTTGGGACTCAGGAAGGTCTCCTGCTCTATGAAGTATCCCCTGACCACCAGAAACACAGTGCCCAATCTGCACTATCACCCCATCCCCTTTAATCCCTTCACAGAACTTATGCCCACTTGAAATTGTCTTGTTCATTTATTTTTGGATGTGTTGATTGGAATGTGTCAATGACTTAACCATGTGAAATATACCTACAGCATTGAGAAGGCAGTGGAGAATTGGAGAGAAGATTTTCACATGCTGGCCCTTTTTGCCCTATGTTTGCTCATGTCTCCTAGCAACTTGGATCAGCCAAGTGCCAGGTGATTTCCACCAAGTCATCCTTCAGATAGGGCTGCCAACCAAATCCCCCAACCCAGCCAGCCAGCTGGAACCCAACAATCAACCCCAAACTCACTCACCAACATCACACAAGGCAACAAGCTCATAAAAATAAGTTTTGCTTGAAATGTTTTGATATAACTATTCAGAAGAGCGCAGAAAAAACGACCACCTCTCAGTTGACTGAATGAATGAACACCACAAAAAATAAAGTCAGATTTTAACATTCTGGTTACCTTTAATATATTTAGTAAAGTCAGATTTTAACATTCTGGTTACCATACTGGCATAGAACACATTTTCAATACATCAAAGACTCAGAAAGATTATCAATTATTATCTGCATCCCTACTGACCTAATTGGTCTAAAGGGCTTAGTTTGGCAAGAAAAGCAGGAAGGGAAGGGGAAAGAGGAAAAGGAGAGAGACTAGTGACCTGCCAATACCCAAAGCTCTGAAATGTAAATGCGACCAGTCTCAAAGGATCCCCACGCAAGAGCAGTGGGTTAGAAAGGCATCCCCTGGGCTTAGGGGACAGGGCCACAACCACACCCAGAATCCTCGGCGGGTTGCTGGAGCCCAGGGCTGAGCGGGTCAGCGTTGTCCGGTGAGGATACATCCACAGGCAGGGGCTGAGCCTCTGGGTCCTGAGCTATGTCTAAGGAAAGCCTCCTCTTAGCCCTGGGGGGAGCAGTTGGCTCCTGAGTCCCCTGTTCCCAAGGCCGACGACGAGGGCCACAGTTTCCATCCGGGGCGGATGGACCTGAGGTCGGCGGCTGGGTCGGGCCGGGCTCCCCGGAGGTGCGGGTGGCCGCAGCCCCGTACTGGGCGGCAGAGCAAGAACCCCGGGCAGGCAAGGGGCTCTGGGACACAGCAGGCTCAGGGACTCAGTGGCGGGTCCCACCGCCCGCAGCTACAGGCCCACGGGGGTGCAGAGCGCGGCGGGGCTGGTGGTGCCTCGGGACGAGAGCGGCTTCCCCGGCCGAGCGGATCTCCCTCCAGGCGTTGAGGCACTGGCTGCGCGGCACCGTGGGCTGCGTGTGGTCCACCACGGTCCGGTCCTGCCCGCGTTTGCACAGCTCGTAGCACTCCAGGTGCAGGATGCGCACGAAGGCGTCCATGGAGAAGGCGACCCCGGCCTCACCGCAGCTGCACTGCGAGGCCACTTTGCCTAAATCGATCCAGCGCGGGGAGGCGAAATTGATGGCTTCCGCGCAGTTGAAGCCATGGTTGAAGCCAGAGTGGTAGCCATAGGGAAACGTGACTATGAACTCTCCAGCCTCCTGAGTGACCCGACCGAAGGGGATGCCGTTGTCCTTGAGGACCGTGGGCGAGATGAGAGCCACCTTGTGCCGCAGGAAGGCCTCACAGCCCCGCGAGCTGCCCGGGAAAAGCTCCCTGGCCAGGCGTTCCAGGCGCCGGCCGTGCTCCGGGGGCACCGCGTACCACGTCTTGGGCTCCCCGAAGTGCAGGTAGTTGATGCTGTAAAGGTCCATGTCCTCCGTGTGCCAGGCGAAGGCGGTCTTCCACATGCCGAAGTACAGGTAGGGGGTGTTGACGCCTTCGATGACCACTCCGCACTCCCGCTCCAGCAGGTCCTGAATGGTTCCCAGGTGTCCAAGGTTCCACTGCTTCGTGTTTCTTTCGAATAAGGAGCCACTGACGTCCGCACCATATACTGGTGAACCAAAGAGGTGTGTTTTCCAATATTTTCGCTCCAGTTCCTTAAAATTCAAGTGTGGTGGAGTCCCATATTTTTCACTGTTTGCTAAGTGGCAGTACTCACCCATGGTCATGGCTTTCTTCTTTTTGTGGTATTGAGTAAACACACCTGCCTGCCCAGAAGTCACCTGCTGGAGGGGAGCAGCTATTAAGATGTCATTGATATCATTGTAGGTCTCTCTGGCTTTCCAGTCCTTGGGTGGTATTATTTTAGCCAGGCCAGCTTGGTGTGCACCTTGGGATTCCATATAAGCAATGTAGTTATCGAAATCATTAAACTCTTCCTTGGTTGGATGAAATACCATTATGCTACAACTTGGGTTCTGGGCCCAGTTGGACTTAGACTTCATAGCTTTCATTAGTAAGCAAGAAACTCCCGCTTTTCGAGGGTGGCGGCAATCGAGGATACAGCGCTATGAAGGCCTCGGGCACGCTTCGAGAATACAAGCTGGTGGCGCGCTGCCTGCCGACCCCCAAGTGCCGCACGCTGCCCCTCTATCGCATGTGGATCTTTGCGCCTAACCATGTTGTTGCCAAGTGCCGCTTCTGGTACTTTGTATCTCAGCTGAAGAAGATGTAGAAGTCTTCAGGGGAAATTGTGTACTGTGGACAGGTGTTCGAAAAATCTCCCCTGCAGGTGAAGAACTTCGGCATCTGGCTGCGCTATCACTCCCGCAGTGGCACCCACAACGTGTACCGGGAGTACCGGGACCTGACCACAGCCGGCGCTGTCACCCAGTGCTACCGAGATATGGGCGCCCGGGACCGTGCCCGGGCCCACTCGATCCAGATCATAAAGGTGGAGGAGATCGCAGCCAGCAAGTGCCACCGACCAGCAGTCAAGCAGTTCCACGACTCCAAGATCAAATTCCCGCTGCCCCACCGGGTCCTCCGTCGCCAGCACAAGCCACGCTTCACCACCAAGAGGCCTAACACGTTCTTTTAGATGCAGGGCCTCCCTGTCCCCAGGTCTGCCCAAATAAAACTCGTTGGGAAAACCGGGCGCTCAGAAAAAAAAAAATAGAAACTCCCAAGTTTTTATTTATGTTCTGGATAGGTGAGGATGCTGGAAAACACTACTTTTTCAAAAATGTGTTGGAGTATATCAGCAGGAACCCCCAGTACACTTTAATTCAATGAGTTGATAATATTTCTTAGGCTTGCTGATTCTGCAGAGGACTCCACGCTGGGCAGAAGCGTTGCTCAGGGCTGATGCTGGCTGAGCCTGCAAGTCTGTGAGGTCCTCGGTTGACGCTTGGCTCTGGCCTCTTGAGGTCTAGTGAATCACCCAGCCCTGGGTGGGTATGCCAAATGTAGTGTCTTCAGGGCAGTGTTGAAAACAAAACCTAAAAAAAAAAAAAGAATAGAGACGGGTTGAAAACTAATGTTTGGAAATAGTTACTAGGGAACTACAAATAAAACACCACCATGGAATATAATTGCATATTCAGATAAAGGCTAACATTTCATAAGATTGACAATACAAGAAATGGTGTTGTTGTGAACAGTGGCAATTCTTGTACTCTAGTAAGGAGAATGGAAATCATTACATTCACTTTGAAAAACTATTTGAACACTATCCACTAAAATTGAACTTACCCACGTGCCATGATTCATACCTAGGATATGTGTATGTCTGTGCAATGAAAGTCAACTCCAAGAATGTTCAGAACAACATTATTTCAGTAGCCAAACACTGGAAACAACTCAAATGCCAGTCAACATTAGAATGGATAAGTACATTGTAGTATATTCATACAATGGAATACAATGCAGCACTGAAGATAAACAAGAGCTACACAAAAATATAAGAATAACTTTATAAACATAATACTGAGCAAAATTATGCAGACTCAAAAGAATACCTATTCTATGCTTCCATTTATATAAAGATAAAAAAGAGGCAACGTAATCCATGTTAGAAGGCAGAGTAGTGGTTACCTTTGTGAAAGAGAGAGGTTATGAGTGGGGGATTGAGGACATCTCTAGAATAATGTGAATATTCTGTTCTGACCCCAGGTGTTGCTTACACAGCCATCAGAATGGCTTATTGTCATAATTCATCAAGTTATGACGATTTTCACAAATTTCTGTGAAATAAATGTTTTTAAATTTATTTAAATTATTTAAATAAATTTTAAAATATACTGTAGGGTGAAAACCATTAAAGGAGACAGATGTCTTTCATCGTACCAAAAGGAAAAGGAAGGGTGATTGAAAATATATGAAGTAAACATTCAGTTGAAGAAGCTACAAAATAGAAGAAGAGAAAGAAGGGGTAGGAGTAAAAAAAATAACAAAGAATAAAGATAAAATTAATGAAAGAAAACACAAGACAGAACACTGATGACCAAAAATATTCTTGGAAGAAATTAATGATAGCAATAAACCATGGGCATAACTGAGCCTAAGAAAGAAGGGAAAAATAAACCACTAGGAATGAAATAGTGCACAAAAGTATTTTTAAAATCTCAAAAGAGAATCTTAGGAGAAAGCTTGACAGCAAAATTTTCAAAAGATAAGAAAAAAGAATAATTTCCTGGAGAGGAAACATATGCAAAATGGATCCAAGAAACACCAGAAAGCTTGACTGATACCCCAGTATAAGAAGCTGGTTCAAAGTATGACCCCTGAAAGTCCAGGAGACACATCATTTTATATGTAAATCTAGAAAAGTTTCAAGAAACAGTGAACTCTTATTGTGCAAATTGTTTCAGAGTATAGAAAATGTTGGAAGGCTACTCAGATGAGGCTATTCTGATCTCTGATAGCAAAACGAAAAAAGGACAATAAAAAATAAAGCTGCAGGCCATCTTTGTTTATAAGCATAGATGAAAGCATAAAAAGGAATGTTATCCAACGAAATACAGCCGTGTACTAAAAGAATAATACATCATTACCAAATAGAATGCAAGGATGATTCAACATTGGAAAATCTTATGATATACCTCAGAATATTAACAAAGTAAATGAAAAACCTCATCATCTTATAGGTACCAAAAAAGCATTTGATGAAATGCAAAATCCATTCAAGATTTTAAAATACTTACTTGCAAAGCATCAAGAGAAACTTGTTTTGTAAGATAAAGAATTTCAAGGTAAAAAATACCAAGGATCATTCTTAACAGTGAAACAAAAGTAACATTCTCATGAAAGTTAGGAAAAAGTGATGCATCAACATGAAAAGCTGCTCAACATCACTAATTATTAGAGAAATGCAAATCAAAACTACAATGAGGTATCACCTCACACCACTTAGAATGGGCATCATCAGAAAATCTACAGACAACAAATGCTGGAGAGGGTGTGTTGAAAAGGGAGCCCTCTTGCACTGTTGGTGGGAATGTAAATGGATAAGGCCACTATGGAGAACAGTATGGAGGTTCCTTAAAAAACTAAACATAGAATTACCATATGATCCAGCTATCCCACTACTGGGCATATACCCAGAGAAAACCATAATTCAGAAAGACACATGCAACCCAATGTTCACTGCAGCACTATTTACAATAGCCAGGTCATGGAAACAACCTAAATGCCCATTGACAGACGAATGGATAAAGAAGTTGTGGTACATATATACAGTGGAATATTACTTAGCCAAAGAAAGAATGAAACTGAGTCAATTGTTTAGACGTGGATGGATCTAGAGACTGTCATACAGAGTGAAGGAAGTCAGAAAGAGAAAACAAATATCGTATATTAACGCATGTATGTGGAACCTAGAAGAATGGTACAGATGAAACAGTTGGCAGGGCAGAAGTTGAGACACAGATGTAGAGAACAAACGTATGGACACCAAGGGGGGAAAACCGCGGTGGGATGGGGATGGTGGTGTGCTGAATTGGGGGATTGGGACTGACATGTATACACTGATGTGTATAAAATTGATGACTAATAAGAACCTGCAGTATAAACAAACAAACAAACAAAAAACAACTTGTACTAACTTTCGTTGGCTTATTTGTATGGAAATATGCTAATATAAATGTGTCAGACATTACATGAAATTTCTAAAAATCTTATATGTTCTGGTATAATGTTACATGCCATAATTCTAGTTATTACTTTAAAATGTATATCTCAAAAATAACTAAATTTCCATGTCAATTGCATTATTATGAACTTTTTTCAAATCTTTAACCGTGGTCATTTTTAAGTCTTCTGTCATTTACAGACAGTTCTGGGTATACTCTGATGCTTTTGCAAAAATGTTCCTATAAAAGAGTTTCACCTTCAAGGAATTCATGGAAAAGACTCTGACAAGTATAGGTTTCTGGTAACTGACTATACTGCTGAACTGAATGAATAAGCCTTTTCACAACTCTAATGTAAAACTGATGAATTCATAAAAGTGCTAACCAACCATCAAGATGAAAAACATAATTACATGGGACTGGGAACTGGTGAGGATGATTATAATTTTTGTGACTTTCAGTTTGAAAAATAAAATTTAAAAATCCCACAAGGACTCAGAGGCAAAAAATATACAAAACAATTTTCACTGCAAAGTAGAGGAGCTGTTACAGTGGAAGATTACTGGACTGGATGTCAGTATTATGACATAGTTTGAGTGTGTTTCGTATATATGTGTACCAAAAAAAAAAAAAAAAGCAAACTATCTCATTATCCCAATTTCAAGTGCTCCCTTAATACTGTTTCCTAATTCTCTTAAGCTCCCCTAATTGCCACCATTCAAATATTCTCTTTCGCTTTCCCCTGTCCTCAAACTTCAGGCACACCTATTCCACCCCACTTAGAATCCTTCGAATGTCCTAAAAGTCCATAAGTGATTCTGGCCCACCATCACCTGTTGACCTCACCCCTTTCTACCCTGCTCCTTGCTCTCTCCTTCCAAACACATTCCTGGCTGTGTCTCAAAAAAGGCCGGTATACTCTTGTCTGATGGTCTTTGCACCCAGGCAACTCTCAAGCCTCAGCCCAAACATCACCTTTTCAGAGAAGTTTCCTCTGATCATCTTGCTTTGGATAAAAGTAGAGACAATTTTCCATCCAAGAAAACAGGTACTCTCTCAAGAAAACATTTCCAAATGAAACTTGAACTGATGGCTAGTACCCACGTATCTCTTCCAGATTCTACTCAAATCAGCCCCACCCTAACTCCATCATTCCTGATTCCATCACAATTGTGTGCAATCAGCTCTTCTAACGGTCTAGTAAAAGGCCTCATTTTTAATGTTATCAGCCCACAAAACACAGGTATTTTGCCTGAAATTTTTCCTTTAAGATTTCTTACAAGAAAATATATGGGATCTAAAGTTTATACAAATTTCAGGGTCCTTTTAGGTACAGAGGGATTTCCCTGGGAAAGCTGCCAGAATGGGAGGAGCTAGAACAGTGGTCAGGGCATTAAACACCACTAGTATCGGGTCAGCACAAGAAGCAGGGAGAGGAGAAGAAAACCATGCTAAAGAAATCGGTGAGCAAGAGCTCAAATGCCTTTAGAGAACAAAGGCATTGAATCTTCCTCACCCTGTAGTCTCCCCAGTAAGACTACGAAAGATCAGCTGGCCTGCCATTGTTCCAAGTAACAGAAACTCCCCACATCTCCTGTGGTCTGCAAGAGGTGCCAGAGGTCCCTATATCTTATCTGGGGTCCACTCTAGACAAGAGGAAGCTGAAAATAGCCAAGGAAGGGCTTGGTCTCTGTGACCCCTGCTGGTAGCTTTTGTAAGAGTGCATCAAAGGAATGTTTGCTGCAGACCCGAATACTTATGGCAGGGCCCCTTTGAGTGAGCGGTAGTAGCTCTGTGTACCTCTGCCTTGGAGCCTCATGCACCATGGAATATGCAGAAGGCAGGTAATGGAGGGTCAATGTGCTCTTCTCCTTTTCCAACTTTAATGTCAAAGGATAGAAGAAGCAATCTCGAAGTCTCTATAGAATGTATTGATAATAAATGATGGGGAGGGGAAGTGGTTGACAATCTAGCTCATCCTTGAAGGATTCTGACAAATGCAGTTAAATTAGCCTCTAAAGATTGGGTGGAAGTCAAGTAATATCTCTTTTCCTATTCCAGAAACACCTGATGAGCACTCAAGGGTCTTGGGGATAGTGTGTCATGAAGGAGAAGCATTATTCCCATGTGTATCTCAAGGAGAGAGGAACAAGTGTCTTGATGGAATGGATGGAGGGATAAGAGAGTGATTAAAATGATGGGCCAATAAATTTATTCTGGGTAAAAATGGAAATGAGAACATGAGGGCAAGGATGGAGAATGAAACAGTGTTTGATTCATGGGCTGCATGTCTCCATTAGGTCAAATACTCCTTCTAGAACACTAGGAAATGTAAGCTAGAAAGAGAATGGGATGCTTGAAACAAAGGTGGTACTATGATTATTCCCATTTTATGGAGGAAGAAACTGAGGTGTAGAACAATTTATATTTAACTTAATAGCTTGTGTTCTCAATCCCTAGAGTTATTTTTGTACTTGCCTTATCTTCCATATAAAACTACTTTGAGAGCATTGTCTAGGTCTTGTTCATCATCATATTTTCCAAGGGATCTTGGTACTTTATATAGTGCACACTCCAAAAATGTTTATTTGGGGGAGGTATCCTGTCCTCTCCTTCCTATAAGGACCCATGGATCCAGCTTGCCTTCCTCTCCTAATTATAGTTTTTACCACTCAAGCTAGACCCTGAGGATCTACAAGTACCGGTCACCTTTATCATGTGATAATCTACCCATCTCACCCTAATTTTTAATCTTAAAAATTTTTCTACAATGATCTTATTTAAAACTGTATAAATATATAATCAAATTTTTCATTCTGTATGAAAACTTCCTCTGAAGAAATGAAAAGAGTGAAACAATTTAGAAGGATAATTAACGTCAATAATTTAAATACCATGCTAAGGGTCTTTCTCCTAATAAACCATAAAATGCTGATTATGAATATCACACAGGCCTCATTTCTTACTGAATTGTTAATAGACAACTAAAACCTTGAGGTGAGTATTTCTTCTTGTTTTTGCTTGGTGGCTTTGCCACGTGGCATGTGGGATCTTAGTTCCCTGACCAGGGATCAAACCCATCCTCCTGCAGTGGAATCAGAGTCGTAACCACTGGACTGCCAGAGAAGTCCCCTGTATTTGTTTTATAAACTACACTATTTCCTTTTTACATTTCTAAGGATCCTACGAGCAATGAGGCCGGGCTGCCATCTATATGAAATAAATAATCCAGATACACATTAGTCTTCAGATATTGAGCATCCAAAGGAGACACTCTGATTTTGTAAGATAACTCTGTGCTCAAATCAAAACTTCTCAGAATTTGCCGGGTACAATTACGGTGATCCTTCAGTGCTCCAGACAAACGGCTTCTCTATGGGTCTCAGATGGTTGCTTTTACTGTCAAAGCTCCTCCATGTTTCTTTCAATTGAAGCCACAGGTACTAGTTGAAAATAAGTACCCTTTCATTTCAGTTACTCTTCCATTTTACCCATATTCATGGTATCTACAGTAACACAGAAATTCTTCATCTAAGGAAACTTGGCAATTCTGACAATTGAAGAAACGTATGTTTATCAAAAAGATTAGACTTGATGGATTTCTGGAAATTAGGAGTCTTTCAAAGATAATTCTTCCAAGCTTTCCTGGTGTGTGTGTCTGTGTGTCTGTGTCTGTGTGTCTGTGTCTGTGTGTGTGTTTCTTTACAACTGGGGAAGGTAAGAAGTGAAGTCAGTTTAATAAATCCTCTCACTGTGGCCATTGTCCAGATTGCTTATTGTACACATTGCTCAACAATTTCAGGACAGCAGGAAAGCCTTCTTGTCTTTCATGTTCTGTGCATATTTCAAAGCTATTATTTCAAATGAGGATTGTTGACAGAATGCCTCAGACGTTACCCATTGTTTCTGCTGACAACCAATATCTAAATGCTGTGTTTAATAAATTTCTTCTCAAGTAAGAAAGTCTACTTACCGTTTATTGAAAATAATTATAACCATAAAATTTGATGGCTAAATAAATTCTATTTGATGGATATAAGTGACTCAACTTTCCCCCTATTACTGGACAGTTATTTTGTTTTTTACTTTTCCACAACTATAACCAATCCCTTATAAATATCGTATACTTCAGTACCTAGATCAGTATACTTGGTAAAACATTAGTTAAATAATGAAATTCCTTGGATTAGATATCTAGAAAAAGAATTACTGCATTGCAAGATTTAAACATTTAAAATCCTAAACATGTATTGCCAAAACTTTCCAGAAACATATATCACTTTACATCCCCACCATTAACTTTACTCTGAAAAAAAATCTTTAATAATTTGTTAAGAAAATTATTGTGAAAAATTTTGGTGAAAAAGTGTAGCTCAAATTTTAACTTATACTTCTTAGATTACAACTAAGATTAACTTTTTTTTCTTCAATGAATGCTAGCCATTTGTATTGGTTCATATTCTTTGCCCATTTTACGCTAATATGGTTCTAGTGTTTTTTCTCATCTACTCACATGAACATTTTATATATTATAGGACTATTTCGCATATTTTACACAGTATATGAACATTTTACAAATTGGTCATGTGGATATTTTACATATTAAACCCTTTGTTTAATCTGTTCATAGTTTCTTCCCAGTTTGCCATTGCTTTAATTTATATTTAATTTTAAATGGTTTTGGCATATATTTCAATTTAATATATTAAAATGTTGAGTCGGTCTTTTCCTTTGTAATGCCTTGCATGGCCTTTATGTTTAGAAAGTTAGAAATTTATTTGCCCATCCAGAGACAGATAAATATTATCTATGGGGTTTTTCCTTTTTATATGTTAAGTGTACTTTTAATTTGGATTTTAATTATACCTGTAATTCTAACTGGCGTTTTGGGGTTTCTTTTATTAACTTTCTTTATTGTTTTGTGAGTATGCTATGAGGAAGAAGGGAGATGTAAGCATGACTCCTCGTCCTAGTTGGCTGTTTTCCTCTCTATTAGTTTATAGGAACTTTTCTTTGTCCCAGTGCTCTGAAATTTTTTCCGTGTCAAAATTCTGGTTCTTTAGTTTTATGAAAACATTTTAGTTACTTCTTTGACACCTTCCTCTAGTTTTTCCCTCTGTACATTAATTCCTGTATTTGGATATCAGCCCTCATGGACTGGACCTCCAATTTTTGTCTCTTTTCTTCTTCCAATTTTCTATCCCTTTATCACTATGTTTATCTTCTGAAATTTTTTCTCATCTTTACCTTGTAAACCTACTTCTATTGTCTTTTTCATTTCTCCTGTCACACTTTTAATTTTTAACAGCTCATTTCCGTCCCCTTAGCTTTTTCAAGTGTATATTGCTTCCTTCCCTGCCCCCTACCATGGTCCTATTTTTGTTTCACAGGTGCACCTATTTCATCTCTCAGAAAATACTAAAATGTCAATGGCTTTTGGAGGTATTTTTCCCTCATGCATAGTCTGTTTCTTTGAAACTTCTTTGTATTTTTTGTCTTTTGTTTTGTTTTGTTTTGTTTTGAGTTGGTTTCTATCTTTCAGGTTTAAGGCTTTCCTCAAATGTCTGGCGATCCTTAGTAGTTGGCACACATATAAGAGTAAAGCATAAAGAACTGATTAGAAGCTCAGGGTGTGTGGATGACTTTGGAGATTACGCTTCCCTGAATGGTGATCTGGCTGCGCTGTTTCCTGGCTGAACCTCTGATGCTGGTATCTCTACGATTGGTGATACTCAACAGTGAAGAGGGGACAGGCCTGGCTTCCCCACCAAATGGAAAATGGGTCCTGAATTTTCCAATATCCAGCTTCGGAAGTTCAGTAAATCAATCAGTTTTCCGTAGGACAACCACATTCTCAACAATTCCTGGAAATTCCCAGTCCAGAGACCATCCTTTTCACCTACTCTAGAAAATGAAGCTTAGTCTTTTGTTCAGAGTGAGAGAGCTGTTTACCCTGCTGTCCAGAGGGAGGGGATCTGAGGTTGTAACTGCTCCTAAGACAGACTTTCAACAAGTGCTCCTTAGCCTCATTTTAACTGCCACATCCAGAGGTACCAGGTGCCATGAAATCCTAAGCCTTCTGGGTTCCTAGAGACAATTGTGTTGCTTCTTGGCTTTCCTCACTGCCAATTTAGCATTCAAATTTCCTGGGTTTGACAAATCAGTTTCTACTTGTCCATCTGTTTTCAAGTTTTGCTACTATATTATCTCCTTCACCATTTTCTTTCTATATTACTTCTTAAAACAAAAATCCTGTTATCGTCATTCCAGTGTAGTTTTGGAGGGAACAAAATAAATGATTGTGTTTAAACCACCATCTTTATCTCATCTTGTTTCCCCAAATGTCTCTCACAATAGTTCCTTAAACAAAGTCGCAGCTTCAGTCAAATCCGTCTAGCCATTGTCCCTGACTCCATGTACTTCGTCCCTCACTTTTGTTCTCTTACCCTTATCGAAATGACAATCCCTGCTTTCCAGACGAATCTCCTACTTGAGGGATTCTTCTCTACAAACCCTAGGTCTCGGTAAAGACTGTCCTCTACACTCCACCAACACTATTTGTCTGGCCCATTTATTTGGTCCTTAAAACAAACTTGATGTGGGAACTCTTCACACTGTTTTACTTGACAGCTTGCTTTCACCTCTAATGGGCACTTGTCTAAAGTCATAAATCCCTTCAATGAGATGTGCTTGCTTCTTTCTCTAAGATACCTGCATGTTTCTGCTCCACAAGCTTCAACATTCCTTTCTGGAGAAGCTTCGTGGAAAGGAGAAGATTAAAAGGTGCTTTTTCCTGGACCTTTTTCTCTCAAATGCCAATATTTGATGTGGACTCCCTAGTTAAGAATATCCAGCAGTGTGGATATAGAGGAGAAGTGTCAGGCCTGAACAGCATGGATTAAATCCTGATACAGTGGAACAGCATAAATTAAATACAAACATCTTATAGGTACCAAAAAAGCATTTGATGAAATGCAAAATTCATTCATGATTTTAAAATTCTTACTTGCAAAGCATCTAGAGAAACTTGTTTTGTAAGATAAAGAATTTCAAGGTAAGAAACATCAAGGGTCATTCTTAACCGTGAAACAAAAGCAACAGTCTCATGAAAGTTAGGAAAAAGAGATGCATCAACATGAAAAGCTGCTCAACATCACTAATTATTAGAGAAATGCAAATCAAAACCACAATGAGGTATCACCTCACACCAGTTAGAATGGGCATCATCAGAAAATCTACAGACAACAAATGCTGCAGAGGGTGTGTTGAAAAGGGAACCCTCTTGCACTGTTGGTGGGAATGTAAATGGATACAGCCACTATGGAGAACAGTATGGAAGTTCCTTATCAAGCTAAAAATAGAATTACTATATGATCCAGCAATCCCACTACTGGGCATATACCCAGAGAAAACCATAATTCAAAAAGACACATGCAACCCAATGTTCACTGCAGCACTATTTACAATAGCCAGGTCATGGAAGCAACCTAAATGGCCAACGACAGATGAATGGATAAAGAAGTTGTGGTACATATATAGAATGGAATATTACTCAGCCATAAAAAAGAATGAAATTGAGTCATCTGTTGACGTGGATGGATCTAGAGAGTGTCGTACAGAGTGAAGTAAGTCAGAAAGAGAAAAACAATTATCGTATATTAACGCATGTATGTGGAACCTAGAAAATAGGTACAGATGAACTGATTGGCAGGGTACAATTTGAGACGCAGATGTAGAGAACAAACCTATGGACACCAAGGGGGGAAATCCGCAGTGGGTTGGGGATGGTGGTGTGCTGAACTGGGCACTGACTATACTGCTGAACTGAATGAATAAGCATTTTCAGAACACTAATGGAAAACTGATGAATTCATAAAAGTGCTAACAAAAGATCAAGATTTTCAAAAAATTAATTACATGGGACTGAGTGTACTGATGAGGATGATTTTAATTTTTGTGACTGTTTGTGTAAAAAAAAATCCCACAAAAACTCAGAGGCAAACAATATACAAATCAATTTTCACTGCAAGTAAAGGAGCTGCTTACAGTGGAGGATTACGGACTGAATGTCAAAATTATGACATAGTATGAGTGTGTTTCGTGTTTGGTAATTGCAATCATTGTTACTTTTGTTGTGGTCCTCCTTTTACAATGCTTGGTGTCAGTTTATTTATCTCTTGTAAAAATAAAATACAGTGTGTGTGTGTGAAAAAAAAAAAAGATGAACAGGAGGCCATTACAATAATACAGGGTAGAAATGAGAGTGGCATGGATTTACTGGTAAGTAGTCAAATACTGGGTAGGGTTTCAAGGCAGAGCCAACAGGATTTGCTGATACATAAGATGTGGAAATTGAGAGAAAGAGAGGATCCCTTCTATATTTATTGAGTCAGTATACGTGTCAAACATTGTGCTAAGTATCTTGGCCTAGAAAGATAAAAAAAGCACAGTCCCTGCTCTTAAGAAGCAGATACCTAGTACATTTTTTCCCCAAAACATTTTGATAACAACAGTAAAAAAATAAATTTTATCCTGTGACCCAGTATGCACGTACATATATCTGCATAATTAAAATGGAGTTTTCAAGAAACTATATTTATCCATGTGATATAAAATTTTAATTTAAAATATAATTTTAGTAATATAAAAATAGAGTGTTCTTTTATATTCTATTTCATTAAAAAAAATGCAGGTCACAATCCATTAAATCAGTGGTTCTCAAACATTTGGTCTCAGGAACATTTTACACTCTTAAAATTAACAAGACCCTAAAAAGCTTTTGTTTACATGGCTATATCTTTTGATTTACCACATTGTAAATTAAAATAGATAACTAAAAATATTTAATTGATCTAAAATTGACAATAATAAACCTATTATAGGTTAACATAACATTTTTAATGAAAAATATTCTTAAGGAAACTTATATGCAAAAATTAGTGAAAAGACACATTGTGTTACATTTTTGAAAATGCCTTTAATGTATAAGACAGCTAGATTTTCATATCTGCTTCTGTGTTCAGCTGGTTGAGATGTATTGTTTAAATCGAAATACAGGTGACCCTTGAACAACGCAGAGGTTAATCTGAGTTTAACTTACACTCCTTATGCACAGTTCCTCCACATCCATGGATTCAACCATCCATGGACCGTGTAGTATTGTAGTCTTTATTATCGAAAAATATCTGTGTATAAGTGGATCCTCAAAGTTCAAACTTTTGTTGTTCAAGGTTGACGATGTATAAAGAAAGTCTGGCCTTATACAGATACATAGAAGAGGGAGGAGCATTTTAATGACCTTTTGAAGGTAATCATGGATATGCTTTGTTACACAAAATTCAACGAGTGGTAGTTTCTAAAACGTCATTTGCATCTTGAAATCTGAAACTGTATCAATGAACTGTTAGTACATTTTCATTTAAATCCATTGGCTTGTCTTGTAATTTAAATGGATCTTTTACCAATGCATGATTTTGGAATGTCATGAATTGGTCATTTGGAAAATATTGAGTTACGAAAATTTTCCAGATGGTTGCGGCATTTCACTATATAATATCAAAAAATTGCATTTGTTAATATCACCATCCATTTCATCAGAAAAGTAGTTTTGGCCTTGTGAATCCCTGAAAATATCTTGGGACCTCTCTTCTGCCAGGGTTCCACAGATCACACTTTGGGAACTGCAATGTTAAATTGGTTTGGCAACCCACTAACAGGTGGCAAACCACAGTCTGACACAGAGAACATTCTAAGGCAGGAAAATTTAAAAAGAAAGAAATTTGAAGGAAATGAAAGAAGTATCATTGAACTATATTTTAGCTTTATCCCCACCAACCAAGGTCATGGCTAATAATCGGCTGAGAGGGAATTCAATTTAAGTTTATCCAATTTCAAAGACCGTGTTTTTTCCAATATAAATGCCATCCTTTTACAGGAAATTGTTGTGAAGAAAAATTATTTATTTTTCAACACATATTTATTTAGTATCTGCTATAAGCCAGAAGCTATTTTATTATCGGGATTCCTATTATTCTAGGTATTATAACAGGCAAAATCTGCTGTTAGTCCCGTGGTAGCAATATTTTTTTAAAGTATATAAAAAAAACAAAATAATATTTCAGGTAGTATTAAAGTCTATGATGGGAGTATGGAAAAGTAAGAGCAGTACTATCCAGGCCCCATGCTTTAAAGGTCTCCACTTGAAAATAAAGGCCCTTTAGCCATACCTCTGCCCACCAAACAAAGAATCCACGGGACCAAGGTTCATGGCCACCCTAAATCACAATCTCCAAATTCCTCATTCTCAGGGCCTCCTAATGGTGTTTGTATTCTAAGGGGAAGAATGAGCCACAGGAGTGGACATTCCTAGGACAATTTCTGGAAACAAGGAGGCTGGACTGAGCTGTCCATAAGAGCATGAGGTCTTTCTTGGTGCAGGATGAAGTGGAATGGGGAGGAAGGTAGGCATGTGGCAAGAGAATCCATTTATGCTCTGCTTTGTCCTATAAATGTTGAGGATGGACCTGGATAAAGGGGTAGAGAGACTGGGTGAATGGTTCAGAAACTACTTGTACTTAGGCAGGTCAGTAGGTTACTTTTCAAGGTGGACTAGGCACACTTGTAGAGGCCCCATCTCATAGCATATCAAACATATTTTAAAAGTACATATTAAATATTAATTTATGCTGTAAAAATTTTAGAGGTTTTTATGGTATTGTTTTTCATAGAATTTGGCCATGAGAAACTCATTTAATTTGCAACTGGCTATGGTTTGATTTCTTGGTGATTATTATGTATACTTGGAATTCTTGTGAAGAGGAAAAAATAAATTATTGTGGAAACGCAATGCAACTTTCTTGAGTCCTTAAATGATTTTTTAAAACCGACACAATATGTTTTGCAATATTTAAACATTTATTAATTTTGAATTTGAGGTTTATTGTTATTTTGTAATAATATTTTCAAGTCTCAGGTATTTTCCCAGGTCCTTGAAAAAGCTTATTGTGTTTAATGGGTTGAACTCTCATAGTATCATTTGATAGTTGAGGGCCTAGAATTAGGCTGTGTTGTCCAGTAGAGTAGCCACTAGCCACACATGCTATTTAAATTAAAAACAAGTAAAATTTAAAATTCAGGTCCTCAGATGCACTAGCCATATTTCTGGTGTCCAATAGTCTCACATGTGTTTAACAGCTACCCTATTGAAGAATGCAGGTATAGAACATTTCCATCATCATAGGAAGTTTTATTGGATGATGCTGATCTAGGCTAATCGTAGCCCTGGAAGTGCGGACACTGATGCTATCTGCAGACTACAAATCAAGTGAGTTATGAATTACTGAAAATTCTTTCAGTACTGTATTCTTTCAGTGTTGTAAAGGAAAGGAGTGTGAAGAAGAGAGATAACGTTTGCAGAATGTTTTGGAGGAAGGTCTCCAAACCAAGTACAAATGAAATAGAACTGAGTGCAGAATGAAAAGAAAGGCTGGAGGAAAATGTGAACAAATAAATGGGTGACAAGGTGATACTAACTGATAATCAGAAAAAAATTCAAGACTTTGAATATGAGAACTTGTGGCACGTAGGAAAATGAGAGCCAATGTAGTCAAAGACAA
Organism: Physeter macrocephalus; assembly: GCF_002837175.3. Classification (NCBI taxonomy): domain Eukaryota; kingdom Metazoa; phylum Chordata; class Mammalia; order Artiodactyla; family Physeteridae; genus Physeter; species Physeter macrocephalus. The sequence continues at coordinate 38,473,144 of NC_041229.1, forward strand.
AATCGGATTCAGGTATCTGTCTGCTGCATTGAGAGGAAGGAGCAGATCTCCAAGATAATACAGAGGAAATAACAGCAGAATCTGGCAACTGGTGAAGTGTGATAGGGGAAAAAAAAAAGCTTCTAGGAGACAGAAGAGAATGAAGAGATGATTCTACAGAGTTAGTGCAATTGAGAAGGGTCCTGTTTGTGAGACTGGACAAAACTTGGGAGGAAATGGAGACTTGAGTGTTTATTCTTTTCAATTGAGAGGGTAGGCAGAGGGTGTTACCATCAGAAAACAGGAAGAAATGTGGGACTTGATGGGGTCATGGGTCAGCGGGTAAATCATTCACACAGAAAAGCGAGGGCTACAGACCTGAAACAGATGGACTTTCTCAAGGAAGGAAGAAAATAACCAGCAATCCTTGCTGGAGGGCACTCAGCTCAGTGAAAGGAAGGAAAAGCTATGCCCAAAGGAATGCATAAGAAATAGTCAAAAAGGGTGAACAGTCCAGAAAAGGAACAGTTCTAAAAGCCAGTAGGAACATCTTAGGGTAAAGGAATGACATAGAGAACTACAGGTAGAAAAAACTTTGAGATTAGAATAGAAAATGAATAGACGTATACCTATAACTACATCACTGAAAGCCTTACTTATAGTGCTTGAATATGAGGGCAAGAAAATGCCTTGACCCTAGGGCATGAAGGACCACGTAGGAAATTCTGGAATCAGGACTTCTCATTGCAGAAAGGACGTGCACCCTGATTAATGGGGTGACAGCAGAGGGTATATCATTCTGTAAGCCAGTGTTTAAAAGGCAGAGGCATATGTTTACAGTTAGTAAGAACCACTAAAATTTGTAGAACATGGTCTTGTTTCCAGAGCGCACTTCTTGAGCACACTACCTCATTTAAGCTCTGACGTGTGTCGTGTAAAGGCGACTCTGCTCTTACTTTCATTTCATGCATTGATAATGAAGTAACTGAGGTAAGAAGATGATTATTTGTCTGGGATTATCAGTTCCATCTGCTGTGGCCCTACCACTACTTCTTTCCACATTCCTAAGGCTGCATGCAAGTCTTTGCAACCTATTTCCCTTCCAATTATAACCAGGTTTCACCTGTCTAGTTTTCTTTTTCAACGCACAAATTGTGCTGAATTGAATCTAATCGCCCTAGGACTATGTAATGCTTTAAAAGTTCACCCTTGGCCAGAAAAGAATAGAAGGGAAAGTTTTCAAAGGTGGTTTTCTGACTGTTCCCAAGTCAGAAAATTATATTCTGGGTCAAACCTTTTGCCTTATTCCTAGTGTAGATTCTGTGTCTCTCTAATCTTAAAGAAGCTGTTTTGTCACAGAAGGAGAGGGAGAGTATGGACTCCTATTGATAGCAGCAGACTTTGGAGTAATAAGGGAAGCTTACATGTGGTTGAAGCTACACCTTACTAGTAGCTTCCGCATAAAAACTGTTGAGAAAAGTATATTTCTTTTTTATTAAGGTATAGTCGATTTACAACATTATGTTAATTTCAGGTATACAACATAGTGATTCAATACTTTTATGAATTATACTCTATTTAAAGTTATTATAAAATATTGGTTGCATTCCCTATGTTGTACAATATGTCCTTGTACCTTATTTATTTTCTACATTGTAGTTTGTACCTCTTAATCTCCTGCCCTGATCTTGCCCCTCCCTTCACTGCTCTCGTGAAGTAAGTCAGAAAGAGAAAAACAATTATCGTATATTAACGCATGTATGTGGAACCTAGAAAATAGGTACAGATGAACTGATTGGCAGGGTACAATTTGAGACGCAGATGTAGAGAACAAACCTATGGACACCAAGGGGGGAAATCCGCAGTGGGTTGGGGATGGTGGTGTGCTGAACTGGGCAATTGGCATTGATATGTATACACTGATGTGTATAAAATTGATGACTAATAAGAATCTGCAGTATAAACAAACAAAAAAACAAACAAAAAACAACTAATACTAAACTTTCTTTGGGTTATTTGTATGGAAATATGTTAATATAAATGTTTCAGACATTATATGAAATTTCTAAAAATCTTATATGTTCTGGTATAATGTTACACGCCATAATTCTAGTTATTACTTTAAAATGTATCTCTCAGAAATAACTAAATTTCCTTATCAATTGCATTACTATGAACTTTCGTCAGTGGAGGATTACTGGACTGAATGTCAAAATTATGACATAGTATGAGTGTGTTTCGTGTTTGGTAATTGCAATCATTGTTACTTTTGTTGTGGTCCTCCTTTTACAATGCTTGGTGTCAGTTTATTTATCCATTATAAGAATAAAATACAGTGTGCGCATGTGAAAAAAAAGAAACATTGAAAACAATGTCAAAAGTAAATTTCACTATGTATACTCCAAGTTCAACTTGAACTGTATGGAGCATATGTAATAGTTATAATGTTAGGACAGAAAATATATGTGTACAAATAAAAAAGGAAAAAAAACCCAAAGCAAACTATCTCATTAACCGAATTTCAAGTGCTCCCTTAATACTGTTTCCTAATCCTCTTAAGCTCCCCTAATTTCCACCATTCAAATATTCTCTTTCACTTTCCCCTGTCCTCAAACTTCAGGCACACCTATTCCACCCCATTAGAATCCGTTGAATGTTTTAGAAGTCCCTAAGTGATCTGGCTCACTATCACCTCTTGACCTAACTAACCCCTTTCTACCCTGCTCCTTGCTCTCTCCTTCCAAACACATTCCTGGCTGTGTCTCAGAAAAGGCCGGTGTACTCTTGTCTGATGGTCTTTGCACCCAGGCAACTCTCAAGCCTCAGCCCAATCATCACCTTTTCAGAGAAGTCTCCTCTGATCGTCTTGCTTTGGATAAAAGTAGAGACAATTTTCCTTCCAAGAAAACAGGTGCTCTCTCAAGAAAACATTTCCAAATGAAACTTGAACTGATGGCCAGTACCCATGTATCTCTTCAGATTCTACTCAAATCAGCCCCACCCTGACACCAACATTGCTGATTCCATCACAATTGAGTGCAATCAGCTCTTCCAACTGTCTAGTAAAAGGCCTCATTTTTAATGTCATCAGCCCACAAAACACAGGTATTTTGCCTGAAATTTTTCCTTTAAGATTTGTTACAAGAAAATATAAGGGATCTTAAAGGTTATACAAATTTCAGGGTCCTTTTAAATACAGAGGGATTTCCCTGGGAAAGCTGCCAGAATAGGAGGAGCTAGCACAGTGCTCAGGGCATTAAACACCACTAGTATCGGGTCAGCACAAGAACCAGGGAAAGGAGAAGAAAACCATGCTAAAGAAATCGGTGAGGATGAGCTCAAATGCCTTTAGAGAACAAAGGCATTGAATCTTCCTCACCCTGTAATCTCCCCAATAAGACCACGAAAGATCAGCTGGCCTGCCATTGTTCCAAGTAATAGAAATTCCCCACATCTCCTGTGCTCTGCAAGTGGGGCCAGAGATCCCTATATCTTATCTGGGGTCCACTCAAGACAAGAGGAAGCTGGGGCTGGGGCCCAATCCTCTACCACTCCTCTCCCCAAAGAGGTCACCACAATTTGGTTTAAACATAAAACCTTTATCCTTTGGGTCTGGGATCAGGGACAAGAAAATAGCCAAGGAAGGGCTTGGTCTCTGTGACCCCTGCTGGTAGTTTTGTAAGAGTGCATCAAACAAATGTTGGCTGCAGACCCGAATACTTACAGCAGGGGTCCTTTGAGTGAGCGGTAGTAGCTCTTTGTACCTCTGCCATGGAGCCTTATGCATCATGGAATATGCAGAAGGTAGGTAATGGAGGATCAATACGCACTTCTCCTTTTAAAACTTTAATGTTAAAGGATAGAAGAAACAATCTCGAAGTCTCTATAGAATGTATTGGTAATAAATGGTGGGGAGGGGAAGTAGTTGACAATCTAGCTCATCCTTGAAGGAGTGTGACAAATGCAGTTAACTTAGCCTCTAAAGATTGGGTGGAAGTCACATAATATCTCTCTTCCTACTCCAGAAATACCTGAGGAGCACTCAAGGGTCTTGGGGATAGATTGTCATGAAGGAGAAGCATTGTTCAAAAATGACCCTAGGTGTTCATCCTAAGAGGCCTGAACAGTAGGCTACCCTAGACTCCTTCCATGACTGGAGGGCTATAGCATCCAAAAGGGCCCAAGGTCCCCAGGTGCCTCCTAACGTTCAGGGCTGCTGGCTTTCCCAGACAGCTCCTGTTAATGGCTGGCATGATATCAAGGCACCTTAATCCCTCAAGCAGTCTGAAGGTCCCTTTCCTAATAAAGTTGCTGTCATCAAAGCCCTCTATGAAGGAAGAGCAATGGGGAAGGGGCCTCCACTAGAACAAAACCCTCCTCAACATGGGATGCCTCTCCATGTAGATGCTGAAGAAATGCAGAGACAATGTGTGCCTTGGTCATGATGTGTTTCCTGAACTCATACTGTATGACTTTGGGGAATTTTCCTCCATCGATAAGGGGACCCAAAAGATGGGAAGAAAGCAAATAGTAAGGTTTCTTCCGGGTTAAGGTTTTCCAGCCATGTGTATCTCAAGGAGAGAGGAACAAGCGTCTTGATGGATTGGATGGAGGGATAAGAGAGTGATTTAAATGATGGGCCAGTAAATTTATCCTGGGTAAAAGACGAAATGAGAACATGAGGGCAATAATGGAGAATGAAACAGTGTTTGATTCATGGGCTGAATGTCTCCATTAGGTCAAATACTTCTATTAGAACACTAGGAAATATAAGCTAGAAAGAGAATGGGTTGCTTGAAACAAAGGTTGTACTATCATTATTCCCATTTTATGGAGGAAGAAACTAAGGTGTAGAAAAAATTATATTTAACTTAATAACTTGTGTTCTCAATCCCTAGAGTTATTTTTGTACTTGTCTTATCTTGCATATAAAACTACTTTGAGAGCATTGTCTAGGTGTTTTTCATCATCATATTTTCCAAGGGATCTTGGTACTTTATATAGTGCACACTCCAAAAATGTTTACTAAGAATATAAGCAACTAAAATCCTTTAGTGCACACTGCAGTCTCTCTCCTGTTGGTTAGACTCCATCTTTCTTCCTAATCTCCTATCTCAGGAGAAGAGAAGATACTTCCCCTCTCCAGAGCTAATCTTGCCATTTAAACTCTTTAAATTGACAGCTCCAATGCATTCCAAAACTACGGTCAATTAAATGATGACTGTCACCTCTCTAAAACTTAAATCATGAGTCATCAGTCTGTTTCCTGATTTAAGCTACATCCTTTCTCTTACCTTCCTTTCAATACCCAACATGTCAAAACATAAACAAAAATAATCTACCTTTACAAAAACATTTCCTCATCTCTCTCGTCTTCTGATTCTCACCCCACTTCTCCACTGAAATTGATCTCTGTAAATCATCAAATTGTCTCCCAAGTGCTGCTCCATGGGTTACACTTTATCTCTCTACATCATTGATTCATGGAACATCTCCTTCCTCCTAAAATGTCTCTGACCTCCAGGGTACTGATAGTCTTCTCTCGTTCTTTTCTTTCTCCTTGGTTCCACTTCTTTTTCTACTATACAAATGCAGTCTTATTTCAAAGCTCAGTTCTCATCTCTCTTTTAATTTTAACTCTTTTTATTTCTCCCTTTGAATTTCCTTTTATGTTCATAGCTTTCTTTAGTATCAAACTCTCTCTCTTTAAAGGTATTATTGATTGCCATAGCTTTCTCTAAGAGCACTGACTTTCTCCTGCGGTTCTGATTTGCTTTTCCTTCCTAACTGGTCACTGAGCCCCTGAAAATCAACTTGTTTAGTACAAATTGATCATCTTTCTCTTGAAATTAACTTCCTCCTTTGGAAATCTTTTTTTCTAAGGGTGGTAATACAGCGTCCTAGCTACCGTTGGCTATTACATCTCCCTCTCCCTAGACACAGAGTCGAGGATGTCAGGGGAATCCCAGGACAGTCTACTGTGAGGCCCCAGGAACATCTGTATACTGCAGGGAGGCTTCCTGTGCTCTCCTTTCTTATACAAGGACCGAAGAATCCAGCTTGCCTTCCTCTCCTACTTATAGCTGTCACCACTCAAGCTAGACCCTGAGGAACTACAAGTACCAGTCACCTGTATCATGTGATAATCTGCCCATCTCACCCATATTTTTAATCTTAAAAATTCTTCTACAATGATTTTATTTAAAACTATACAAATATATAATCAAATTTTGCATTCTTTATTAAAACTTCCTCTAAAGAAGTGAAGAGAGAAGAGTGAAACAAGTTAGAAGGAAAATTCATGTCAAAAACTTAAGTACCATGCTAAGGGTCTTTCCCCTAATAAAGCATAAAGTGCTGATTGTGAATATCACACAGGCCCTCATTTCTTATTGAATTATTAATACGTAACTAAAACAAGGCTAGAGTTGAGTATTTGTTTTTCTTCTTGCTTTGTTGGCTTTGCCACGTGGCATGTGGGATCTTAGTTCCCTGACCAGGGATCAAACCCGTCCCCCTGCAGTGGAAGCACAGAGTCGTAACCACTGGACTGCCAGAGAAGTCTCCTGTATTGCTCTATACACTAAATTATTTCCTTTTTACATTTCTAAGGATCCTAGGAGGAATGAGGCCGGGCTACCATCTATATAAAATAAATAATCTAGATACACATAAGTCTTCAGATATTGAGCATCCAAAGGAAACACTCTGAGTTTGTAAGTGTAACTCTGTGCTCAAATCAAAACTTCTCAGAATTTGCCGGGTACAATTATGGTGATCCTTCAGTGCTCCAGACAAACGGCTTCTCTATGGTCTCAGATGGTTGCTTTTACTGTGAAACCGCCTACATGTTTCTTTCAATTGGAGCCACAGGTACTAGTTGAGAATAAGTACCCTTTCGTTTCAGTTACTCTTCCATTTTACCCTTATTCATGGTATCTATCCCCAGTAACACAGACATTCTTCACCTAAGGAAACATGACAATTCTGACAACTGAAGATACGTATTTTTATCAGAATGATTAGACTTGATGGATTTCTGGAAATTAAGAGTCTTTCAAAAATAATTCTTCCAAGCTTTCCTGGTGTGTGTGTGTGTGTGTGTGTGTGTGTGTGTGTGTGTGTGTGTGTCAAAGCTATTATTTCAAATGAGGATTGTTGACAGAATGCCTCAGACGTTAGCCATTGTTTCTGCTGACAGCCATTATCTATGTGCTGTGTTCAATAAATTTCTTCTCAAGTTACAAAGTCTACTTACCGTTTATTGAAAATAATTATAACCATAGTATTTGATGGCTAAATAAATTCTATTTGATGGAGATAAGTGACTCAACTTTCCCCCTATTATTGGACAGTTATTTTGTTTCTTATTTTTCCACAACTATTACTAATCCCTTATAACTATCCTATACTTCAGTACCTAGATCAGTATACTTGGTAAAAAATTAGTTAAATAATGAAATGCCTTGGATTAGATATCTAGAAATGGAATTACTGCACTGCAAGATTTAAACATTTAAAATCCTTAACATGTATTGCCAAAACTTTCCAGAAACATATCACTTTACATCCTCACCGTTAACTTTACTCTGAAAAACAATCTTTAATAATTTGGTAAGAAAATTATTGTGAAAAATTTTGGTGAAAAAGTGTAGCTCAAGTTTTAATTTATACTTCTTTGATTACAACTAAGACTGACTTTTTCTTCTTCAATGAATGCTAACCATTTGTATGGGATCATATCCTTTGCCCATTTTTCTCTAATATGGTTCTAGTGTTTTTTCTCATCTACTTACAGGAACATTTTATATATTATGTGACTATTTTGCATATTTTACACACTATATGAACATTTTACACATTGCTCATGTGAATATTTTATATATTAAACCCTTTGTTTAATCTGTTCATAGTTTTTTCCCAGTTTGCCATTTATTTAATTTATATTTAATTTTAAATAGTTTTGGCATACATTTCAGTTTAATATATTAAAATGTTGAGTCAGTCTTTTCCTTTGTAATGCCTTTCATGGCCTTTATGTTTAAAAAGGTAGAAAGTTATTTGCCCAACCAGGGACAGATAAATATTATCTTATGGGGTTTTTCCTTTTTATATGTTAATTGTACTTTTAATTTCCATTTTAATTACACCTTTATTACTAACTGAGGTTTTTGGGTTTGTTTTATTAACTTTTTTATTGTTTTGTGAGTACGGTGTGAGGAAGAAGGGAGATGTAAGGATGATTCTTCGTCCTAGTTGGCTGTGTTCTTCTCTATTAGTTTACAGGAGCTTTTCTTTGTCCCAGTGCTCTGAAATTTTTTCCGTGTCAAAATTCTGGTTCTTTACTTTTATGAAAACTTTTTAGTTCCTTCTTTGACAACTTCCTGTAGTTTTTCCCTGTGTACATTAACTCTTTTGATATCAGACCTCATGGACTGGACCTCCAATTTTTGTCTCTTTTCTTCTTCCAATTTTCTATCCCTTTATCACTATGTTTATCTTCTGAAATTTTTTCTCATCTTTACCTTGTAAACCTACTTCTATTGTCTTTTTCATTTCTCCTGTCACACTTTTAATTTTTAACAGCTCATTTCCGTCCCCTTAGCTTTTTCAAGTGTATATTGCTTCCTTCCCTGCCCCCTACCATGGTCCTATTTTTGTTTCACAGGTGCACCTATTTCATCTCTCAGAAAATACTAAAATGTCAATGGCTTTTGGAGGTATTTTTCCCTCATGCATAGTCTGTTTCTTTGAAACTTCTTTGTATTTTTTGTCTTTTGTTTTGTTTTGTTTTGTTTTGAGTTGGTTTCTATCTTTCAGGTTTAAGACTTTCCTCAAATGTCTGGCGATCCTTAGTAGTTGGCACACATATAAGAGTACAGCATAAAGAATTGATTAGAAGCTCAGGGTGTGTGGATGACTTTGGAGATTACGCTTCCCTGAATGGTGATCTGGCTGCGCTGTTTCCTGGCTGAACCTCTGATGCTGGTATCTCTACGATTGGTGATACTCAACAGTGAAGAGGGGACAGGCCTGGCTTCCCCACCA
>NC_041229.1:38484011-38493451 GCF_002837175.3 Physeter macrocephalus
GCATGTGGGATCCTCCCAGACCGGGGCGCGAACCCAGTTCCCCTGCATCGGCAGGCGGACGCACAACCACTGCGCCACCAGGGAAGCCCTCAAAATGTTTTTAAAACATCTACCATGAGCACTGGCTAGATGCCGAGTGTTCAGGGAAGAACGAGGTTAGTCTTGGTCGCTGCTCTCATGCCAGCGCCGCGCAGGGCTCCATGGGTAACCAGAAAAGAAAGCAGATGTTAAGTGATGCTCTGCCTTAGACAGGGAAGGGCAACGCTGGGGAACTTTCACGCCACGAGTGAGTTCTGTAGCGTAGACTTCATGCTGTGTCACCTCTGGTCCAGGGCAAGACAGATACAGAACTGTGTACCACAGAACTTGAAGTAGCTAGGGAAGACAGACAGAAAGACAGACAAGGAGTTCCGATACAGTGTGAGAAGTGCTCTTTAAGAGAGCTATGTGCTATGAGGGCAGAGAAGGGTCGCGGAAGCTAATCTGGGGAGAAGTAGCTCTGGAAACACAGTAGCAATGGTGTAAGATAATACTTAATGTTGAGATATGTTGAAACTGTGGCTTGTAAACTAGAATAATTATTAAATTTCTAGGTCCCTGAAGCCGCTTCCTGTCACTCCTCTCTGTTGATTGTCTTACACTTGTATGAAATTGACAGGTAGTGAGGAAATTAACCCCATGTGGATTATGAGCAGAGGCAAGGAGGCTGAGGAGTAACTCCTATTTGGGTGAGGATGCCTGATTTATGTTCCTAATCTTGACTAAACCTAAGAAAGTGCACCAGGCTGAACCCTCAAATCAGAAGCAGAAGAGGACTCAGAGTCAAAAGTGGTGGTTGACACCCACGCCAACAGGAGGCTAAACCGCGCTCTCCTGAACCTGTGGCAGAACTGTCTTTTTCTAGCAAAGCTAAACACTGGATGATGTCTAGAAGTAACACTAGACCACCTCAGCCATCATAGAAGAAGCCATGTGTCCACACACACACTCTCACCGCATGAGCTTGCACTAAAAAGATATATGGTCCATAGAAGTCCTGAGCACTTCTGGATTGCTCAGCTGTTGGATATTGGTCCAGATGTTAGGGGACAACTCCAGACAGGAATAACTTTGAGTCTCCTCATGCAGAGAAATATTTAAAATAACGTTTCTGAAACTTTTTTTTTTTGGCTTTCCTTATCTGCAGGGAGAAGAGTGTAGTGGTTATGAGCTGGGCCCTGGAGTTCGACTGTCTGGGTGCAAATGCAGTGTGATCTTGGGCACACTGTGGAACCTCTCTACGCCTCAGTTTTCTCATCTACAAAATGAGGATAATGATAGAACCTACCTCCTAGAGTTGCTTTAATTATGGCCACATGCATTAATATACAGTGTTTCATTCTCCTCTCTGTTGATTGTCTTACACTTGTATGAAATTGACAGGTAGTGAGGAAATTAACCCCATGTGGATTATGAGCAGAGGCAAGGAGGCTGAGGAGTAACTCCTATTTGGGTGAGGATGCCTGGATTCTAAGACATGCAGTTTTCACATTTTAACATGTCTGAAATTGAGGTGAAATTTACAGTCAATAGCATCGCATAGTTTAGTTACCTCAGTGGTATGAAAAAGAATGGTGTAGCTTATAATCAGTGGCATCTTAGATGTGATGAAATTCAGGATACAAAGAGCTTAGAAAAATACATAGCACATAAACAGTACTAAATGAATATTTAATAGATGTTATAGATATAAAATATATATAGCTCTTCTAACTTCATCAGAGCCAACCTATAGAGCTCCTTTTTAAACAAATGTCCAAGATAGCAATGGCAAATGATAACATGACTGACCCATTTCCCAGGAAAGAGAGAAGCTGCTCTTAATACTTGGCCTGCAGTTGGTGGAAGCATCTGGTAGCCATCCCTTTATCTTAGCCAAGATCTCAGAAAAGTGATATAACTGAGACCCACTGAGATGTGGATACCTTGGACAGGTAAAAGTTTGATGCCTCTTTAGATCAACATTCTTTTCCTAATCATTTATTAGAGCGACTGGTACTCTGAAACACAGCAGAGAAGTAGAAGCTCTGACAGTGAGGCTCAGAGATCCAGCTCTCACCCCCAACCTGCATACACCAGGGAACAAGTCCAAAGCCCTAAGTTAACCAACTGCTCTTCTTAAGAGGTTAGTGATCATTGGACTACCATTCCCCAAGTGACTAATGAAAGTCTTCTTTTCCAATTTTAGACCCTGCTATCCCTAAGAGAAGATGCAATAAACACATTTTTTAAACACCAGCAAAGTTCCAGTGATACTCTAGTGAACCTTGGAGACTGGTTCTATAAGCAATTCCTAAGCCTCCCCAACCAACTTTAATTCAGCTCAACTCTGGGCCCCAAAATGAGGTTCCTCAGATGGCAGACACGCAGACATGAGTGAATGTTATATATTTAGACAGGGGATCAACAGGAGCTTCCCTGGCCTTTTGTTTCTTGCTGATTGCGTGTTCCCTTTTAAAATGTATTCGACTGTCAACGGGAGAAAGCAGAAGAGTCTGTTTAAACTTCCACATTTTAAAGTTTCTTCATTTTGTATAATCTGTGTATCTTTCATCTGTATTGTTTTATTTAACTGGAAAAAACATATATTGCCTGTGTATTATGAAAGTTTTTTTTACTTTCCAGGAAAAAAGGAAAATGAAGTTCTATCAATATGTTTATAATAGAAAGAAAAATTAGAAAAGTAGAATAAAAAACGTATGCATGGTATGATCACAGTGTGTGAACATACGCAAAAGATAATAAAAGACTGAGAAAAGCTCCATAATTCCTTTGCACGATAAGTAAGTAAAATTATTTTGTTTTATTTTTGTGTATTTAAAATTTTATACAGAAAAACTATCTTACAAGGGAAATAATGAAATTCTTTTTCAAAGCACATAGTATTAAATTCAGTTGAAGTTTGGAAACCACTGTATCTGTTGTAAATATACATTTTAGAAAAGCTCACAGGAGTATTTCATTTTCACTACCTGTTCATAGATCACCAAGGCACTGAGATATTTTATACTACAAACAGGAAATGGACGTTCTGATGAAGCAAGGTGACCAAAATCCACCTTCTCCAGATATGGATAAACTGCTTGGCTTGGCTCTCTTGCCTAACCCCTGTTCATATTATTTAGTATTTTCATGGTCCTTTCAGGATGATATAACAAAATATCTTAGTGGCTTAGAAACAAGCATCTCTTTCTCACTGTTCTGGAGGCCGGGAAGTCAAAGATCAAGGGGTCAGCAGAGTCAGTGTCTGGTGAGAACCAGCTTCCCGGTTCATAGATGGCCGTCTTTCTGCTGTATACGCACATGGCAGAAGGGGCAAGCAAGCTCTCTGTGGTCTCTTTCTAGAGGCACTAATCCCTGTCGGGAGGGCTCTCCTCTCGTGACCTAATCACCTCCCAAAGCTCCACTTCCAAATACCATCACTTACGTTTCAACACATGAACTTTAGAGAGGGACAAACACTCAGTCTATGGCAGTAATGTTGAAGACAACTGTCTGTTCAGTGGATGAAGGAGGACCATTTAACGCAGTAAATGGACTCTTTTTTTCCAAATATTGATGTGCAAAGAGGAGACACTTATTTATTCATTCAGCAAACACTGAGTGCCTTCCCCCCTACTGTGGGCCAGGCTCAGGGCTAATTGCTGGAGACACAGAGTGTATAAAACATGGTCTCAGCTGTCCTGGAACTCACAATCTCAGCTTTCTACCAGGTCATCTTGAGTTTCAACATGGAACTTTAAACATTTATGTTTAAACTACATACTCCTTATGTTTTCACTCACTTTTATACTTGAAACAAAATTTCCTTTGCCCAATAAAGAGAAGCAATGTAAAAAATACAGTTTAGTTTTACCAGTATACTGGTTCCTCAATTAGTCTTCTTGACCTAATCTATTATCAATATAAGGTTAAAAAAAAGATACAGCTATCTTCGAAAGTTTTAAAATTTTCCTAAAGTTAAGGGTTCATTTGGTCTATATGTGGATTCCTGAGAGCAGAAAAAAATACCAATGAGTAGAATTTATAGTGACAGATTTCATCTCACTTAAGAACTTTCAAATAAAGCTGTCTAGAACTGGGAAGGGCTGTTTGAGGGTATAATGAGGTCTCATCGGTAGATGTATTTGGGCAGAGTACATGACCATTACTCTGGATGTTTATATAATGCAAACATTGGACAGGGAACTGTACTAAGTGGGTCCCAAATCTAAATGAACATTAGATTGAGACTCGGGAACAACTGACTATACTTTCTAGGTCCCACACCCAGAAAATTCTGATTTAGTAGAACTGTGGTGGGGCTTTGTAACCTGCTTTTTCAGATGCATAGTCAATGATTCTAATGCAGCTGGTCATCCTTTGAGAAACTGTTTCCAGCCCAACTCAAAGATTCTATGGCAAAGTAGAAGAACCTTGGTTAGGAATAAAGGTTCAAAGATGAACCTTTTGACCTTGGTAGGTCAAAAGATGGTCTGCAATCTAAGAGGAGGTTAAATTTAGGGTAAAGGACAGCCAACGACAAAACTTTTTACAAGTGATTTGGCCGCACGCATCTACAAAGGGCAAGTGGAAAAGCTAGGAAATACTTCATTCCCTAAGCTTTCAGTGAGGATTTCCTGTGGGGTTAAAATAAACAAATAAATACCTAAAATTAAAATTTACTCCTCAAGCTTCTCGAATTCACAATCTAGTTGGATACTCAAGGCATCTATACATGAAACAACCAGCAACACAAACATTAATGAAAAAGTGGTATAAAAACTAACACAGTGTTAAGCACTCCTTATTCTAGCAAAGCTAAACCCTGGATGATGTCTAGAAGTAACACTAGACCACCTCAGTCCTCATAAAAGAAGCCATGTGTCCACACACACACTCTCACCGCATGTGCTTGCACTAAAAAGACATATGGTCCATAGAAGTCCTGAGCACTTCCGGATTGCTCAGCTGTTGGATATTGGTCCAGATGTTAGGGGACAACTCCAGACAGGAATAACTTTGAGTCTCCTCATGCAGAGAAATATTTAAAATAACTTCTCTGAGACTTTTTTTTTTTTGGCTTTCCTTATCTGCAGGGAGAAGAGTGCAGTGGTTATGAGCTGGGCCCTGGAGTTCGACTGTCTGGGTGCAAATGCAGTGTGATCTTGGGCACACTGTGGAACCTCTCTACGCCTCAGTTTTCTCATCTACAAAATGAGGATAATGATAGAACCTACCTCCTAGAGTTGCTTTAATTATGGCCACATGCATTAATATACAGTGTTTCATTGATTCTAAGACATGCAGTTTTCACATTTTAACATGTCTGAAATTGAGGTGCAACTTACAGTCAATAGGATAGCATAGTTTAGCTACCTCAGTAGTATGAAAAAGAATGGTGTAGCTTATAATCAGTGGCATCTTAGATGTGATGAAATTCAGGATACAAAGAGCTTAGAAAAATACATAGCACATAAACAGTACTAAATGAATATTTAATAGATGTTATAGATATAAAATATATATAGCTCTTCTAACTTCATCAGAGCCAACCTATAGAGCTCCTTTTTAAACAAATGTCCAAGATAGCAATGGCAAATGATAACATGACTGACCCATTTCCCAGGAAAGAGAGAAGCTGCTCTTAATACTTGGCCTGCAGTTGGTGGAAGCATCTGGTAGCCATCCCTTTATCTTAGCCAAGATCTCAGAAAAGTGATATAACTGAGACCCACTGAGATGTGGATACCTTGGACAGGTAAAAGTTTGATGCCTCTTTAGGTCAGCATTCTTTTCCTCATTTATTAGAGCGACTGGTACTCTGAAACACAGCAGAGAAGTAGAAGCTCTGACAGTGAGGCTCAGAGATCCAGCTCTCACCCCCAACCTGCATACACCAGGGAACAAGTCCAAAGCCCTAAGTTAACCAACTGCTCTTCTTAAGAGGTTAGTGATCATTGGACTACCATTCCCCAAGTGACTAATGAAAGTCTTGTTCTCCAAATATAGACTCCGCTATCCCTAATAGAAGATGCAATAAACACATTTTTTAAATACCAGCAAAGTTCCAGTGATGCTCTAGTGAACCTTGGAGACTGGTTCTATAAGCAACTCCTAAGCCTCCCCAACCAACTTTAATTCAGCTCAACTCTGGGCCCCAAAATGAGGTTCCTCAGATGGCAGACACGCAGACATGAGTGAATGTTATATATTTAGACAGGGGATCAACAGGAGCTTCCCTGGCCTTTTGTTTCTTGCTGATTGCGTGTTCCCTTTTAAAATGTATTCGACTGTCAACGGGAAAAAGCAGAACATTCTGTTTAATCTTCCACATTTTAAAGTTTCTTCATTTTGTATAATCTGTGTATCTTTCATCTGTATTGTTTTATTTAACTGGAAAAAACATATATTGCCTGTGTATTATGAAAGTTTTTTTTACTTTCCAGGAAAAAAGGAAAATGAAGTTCTATCAATATGTTTATAATAGAAAGAAAAATTAGAAAAGTAGAATAAAAAACGTATGCATGGTATGATCACAGTGTGTGAACATACGCAAAAGATAATAAAAGACTGAGAAAAGCTCCATAATTCCTTTGCACGATAAGTAAGTAAAATTATTTTGTTTTATTTTTGTGTATTTAAAATTTTATACAGAAAAACTATCATACAAGAGAAAAAATGAAATTCTTTTTCAAAGCAGATGGTATTAAATTCAGGTGAAGTTTGGAAACCAGTGTAGCTTTCGTAAATATGCAATTTAGAAAAACTCACAGGAGTATTTCATTTTCACTAGCTGTTCATAGATCACCAAGGCACTGAGTCATTTTATAATACAAACAGGAAAAGGAGGTTCTGATGAAACAAGATGACCAAAATCCACCTTCTCCAGATATGGATAAACTGCTTGGCTTGGCTCTCTTTCCTAAACCCTGTTAATATTATTTAGTATTTTCATAGTCCTTTCAGGAGGATATAAAAAAAATATCTTAGGGGCTTAGAAATGAGCATTTATTTCTCACTGTTCTGGAGGCCGGGAAGTCAAAGATCAAGGGGTCAGCAGAGTCAGTGTCTGGTGAGAACCTGCTTCCTGGTTCATAGATGGCCGTCTTTCTGCTGTATACGCACATGGCAGAAGGGGCAAGCACCTCTCTGTGGTCTCTTTCTAGAGGCACTAATCCCTTTCAGGAGGGCTCTCCTCTCATGAACTAATCACCTCCCTAAGCTCCACTTCCAAATACCATCACTTAAGTTTCAACGCGTGAACTTTGGAGGGAGACAAACACTCTGTCTATGGCAGTAATGTTGAAGACAAGTCTGTTCAGTGGGTGAAGGAGGACCATTTAATTTAAATAGATGGTCTCTTTTTTTCCAAATATTGATATGGATACAGGAGACACTTTTATTCATTCAGCAAACACTGAGTGCCTTCCTCCCCACTGTGGGCTAGGCTCAGGGCTAATTGCTGGAGACACAGAGTGTATAAAACATGGTCTCAGCTGTCCTGGAACTCACAATCTCAGCTTTCTACCAGGTCACCTTGATTTTCAACATGGAACTTTAAACATTTATTTCAGAAATCTATTTGCCTAAGTATCTATTCCATTATAACTACTTATGAATTTAAAAGAATTTCTGTTTATTTTTATCACTACAAAATATATTAAGGAAAACATTCAGTCCTATCTCTGTCTATATGTATCTGTCCTAGTCTGAATATAACAGCATCTGGCAATTGCAAAAGGACTCCAGAAGTGCAGATAAATGGGAAAAGCAGAGGTCTGGGTATCAGGAGACTTTGATTTAAATCTAAGCTCTGCCATTTATAAGCTTTTTGAGCTCTCCGAGCCTTAAGTCCCTCATTTGTAAAATGGGAATAATAATATCTACCTCACATTTTGACATGAGAATGAAATGAACTAAACAATGTGAAGCACTTAAACTATAGCAAAACTGTACAAACGCTACTTTGTTTCTTCCATATAGTTTCACTGTAGGTAGATGGCCAGTCTTTCATTTATGGGGAAAAAAATGCAATTACAAAAATCTGCAATTTGCAAGACAGGTATTTTAGGGCTCTGGTTTTCTTTTCAGAAAGATTAAACTCAGATTATAAACAGGTTAGCTGCAGGATTCACCTTGACAATTCAATTCCAAATGAAGATAGCACAGAACCTTTGCAGCACAACCCTCTAGAGACGAATAAAACCCTTGATCCACTGGCCTTGACCAAGTCTCAGGTAGCCTTCCGGGGCACTGGTGCTGGGATCACTGCGGGCAGAAAGTGCTCATTAGGACAATGCCTGCTAGTGTGTGGGTCCATGTAGCAGGCGAGACAGTCAGACGCGATATCGACCTCTCTGTGCAGCAGTAACTTCGCCAAGGTTCAGGCAACTAAATAAAATTTGGAAAAGAAAGAAACACGTTCAGCAGATACTGAAAAATACAACACAGGGTGAGGATTGGGAGTTCGGGATTAGCAGATGCGAACTATTATGTATAGAATGGATCAACAACAAGGTCCTGCTGTATAGCACAGGGAACTATATTCAATATCCTGCGATAAACCATAATGGAAAAGAATATGAAATAGAATGTATATATATATATATATATATGTGAATCAACTTTCTGTACAGCAGAAATTAATGCAACGTTATATTGATAAATCAATTATACTTCAATAAAATAAGTTACAGATAAAACACAAACACAAATTATCTTGCAATAAGAAGGTGAGGGAGGGTCAAAAAAAGTCCCAGTGGTCCATGCTAAGACCTAGGAGGTACATGGTAGGTGACGCCCCTCCACTGATCTGTCTTAAAATGTTTTATTGAAAAAAATGGAAAGGAGCAAAAAGAACCACGACATTGGCCATGTTCACTGAACTACCTACTGTCTCCCTAGACTTGCTACCTGGTTCCCCTGTCTCCTAATTTTGTCCACCAGTGGTGACTAGATGACCTGTCATTTTAACCACATTACTGTTGGTCTCCACATGAAGAAGCCTCTTCTTGATGCTTTATGTTCCCTGCCCGTTTACCCCAAGAGCTCTGCCTACAATTCCAATGGCATTTACATTGTGGTCTCAATTCCTGGTCTCTCACATGCCTGTCCCCTCACCTTGCTCAACACAGTGTAAGGCCCCTGTCCCTTGCAGCAAATTCTGCTCTTAAAGTCACTGAGTATTTGAGGCCTTTGTCTTTGCATTATTAATCTGCTCCACATGGACCCAGGGCCCAACAATGAGAGCATCTGTTACAGATCTAATATTAGCAACAAACACAGATCACATCATCTTGTATAAAGACAATATTGAGGGAGAAACATTCAGTCACTGGCAGAGACGTGGCAGCGTTAAACAAGGGACTCTGTCAAACACTGGGGCTGTCTGTCATTCAGGGAGGGCAGAAAAGAGGGGA
>NC_041229.1:38495065-38507580 GCF_002837175.3 Physeter macrocephalus
TAGTCTGAATATAACAGCATCTGGCAATTGCAAAAGGACTCCAGAAGTGCAGATAAATGGGAAAAGCAGAGGTCTGGGTATCAGGAGACTTTGATTTAAATCTAAGCTCTGCCATTTATAAGCTTTTTGAGCTCTCCGAGCCTTAAGTCCCTCATTTGTAAAATGGGAATAATAATATCTACCTCACATTTTTGACATGAGAATGAAATGAACTAAACAATGTGAAGCACTTAACCTATAGCAAAACTGAACAAACGCTACTTTGTTTTTTCCATATAGTTTCACTGTAGGTAGGTGGCCAGTCTTTCATTTAGGGGGAAAATTATGCTATTACAAAAATCTGCAATTTACAAGGCAGCTATTTTTAGGGCTCTGGTTTTCTTTTCAGAAAGATTAAACTCAGATTATAAACAGGTTAGCTGCAGGATTCACCTTGACAATTCAATTCCAAATCAAGATAGCACAGAACATTTGCAGCACCACCCTCCAGAGACCAAAAAAACCCTTGATCCACTGGCCTTGACCCACTGGCCTTGAACAAGTCTCAGGTAGCCTTCCGGGGCGCTAGCGCTGGGATCACTGCGGGCAGAAAGTGCTCATTAGGACAATGCCTGCTAGTGTGTGGGTCCATGTAGCAGGCGAGACAGTCAGACGCGATCTCCACCTCGCTGTGCAACAGTAACTTCGCCACGGTTCAGGCAACTAAATAAAAATTTGGAAGTGAAAGAAACACGTTCAGCAGATATTGAAAAACACAACACAGGGTGAGGATTGAGAGTTCGGGCTTAGCAGATGCTAACTATTATGTATAGAATGGATCAACAGCAAGGTCCTGCTGTATAGCACAGGGAACTATATTCAATATCCTGGGATAAACCATTATGGAAAAGAATATGAAATAGAATGTATATATATATATATATATATAAAACTGAATCACCTTTCTGTACAGCAGAAATTAACACAACATTGTATTGATAAATCAACTATCCTTCAATAAAATAAATTACAGATAAAGCACAAACCCAAATTATCTTGCAATAAGAAGATGAGGGAGGGTCAAAGAAAGTCCCAGTGGTCCATGCTAAGACCTAGGAGGTACATGGTAGGTGACGCCCCTCCACTGATCTGTCTTAAAATGTTTTATTGAAAAAAATGGAAAGGAGCAAAAAGAACCACGACATTGGCCATGTTCACTGAACTATCTACTGTCTCCCTAGACTTGCTACCTGGTTCCCCTGTCTCCTAATTTTGTCCACCAGTGGTGACTAGATGACCTGTCATTTTAACCACATTACTGTTGGTCTCCACATGAAGAAGCCTCTTCTTGATGCTTTATGTTCCCTGCCCGTTTACCCCAAGAGCTCTGCCTACAATTCCAATGGCATTTACATTGTGGTCTCAATTCCTGGTCTCTCACATGCCTGTCCCCTCACCTTGCTCAACACAGTGTAAGGCCCCTGTCCCTTGCAGCAAATTCTGCTCTTAAAGTCACTGAGTATTTGAGGCCTTTGTCTTTGCATTATTAATCTGCTCCACATGGACCCAGGGCCCAACAATGAGAGCATCTGTTACAGATCTAATATTAGCAACAAACACAGATCACATCATCTTGTATAAAGACAATATTGAGGGAGAAACATTCAGTCACTGGCAGAGACGTGGCAGCGTTAAACAAGGGACTCTGTCAAACACTGGGGCTGTCTGTCATTCAGGGAGGGCAGAAAAGAGGGGAAGGAGAAGATTGGAGAGTGTAAACCATCCTTTCTTTCCTCCGTTCTGCTGTCCTAGGGAACTATGACTGCCCTGCACAACTCCTACCATATCTGGGCCCAGGTCAGGCAGAGAGGTCCTTTGTCCCCCTAGGAGGACATACAGAGGTCTTAGATGGTGAGTGTCACAAACAGCCATGCTTAGGCCTATGGAAGGTGTGCCTTCAGCAGAGGGCTACCAAACTAACAAGTCGTTGGATTAAAAACCCTTGGCCACGTGTCTTAGGGGACTCCGGGTGTCTCCCCTTTTCTAGCAGCTCCAAAGTTCCAGCGAGATCATTTGGATTAGCCTCCATGGCTTGTGGAATCTTTGCAATCCAAATGGGCTGTTGAGAACAGGGGGCAAGTCTGAGCTCTGGAAATGTTTCATTTGCCTCTCAGGACTTGGAAGTTTTTTTTTTTTAAACTAACTGTCAACATTTACATTTTTTTTTCCATAAAATCCCAAGTTGTTAGCTTCTCTGTAAAATTGAGAAAATGACAACCCCATGACCCTCATTCCCACAAAACAATAGTAGACTGGCCCCCAGGAGCGTCCTTGGCCTTACAATGGGGCCTGAGCCGTCCTCCTCACAGCAACAGTCCCTTAGATACCCGGCCTGAGCCACGTGGGAATGGGAATTTTCTACCAGGGGTCAAGGGTCGCACAGGAAAGGTCAGCAGGATCTGGGCGCTGTGAGCGGTGGCAGGAGTGAATGAAGGAAGGAGATGAAGCCCATTTCACGGAAATACAAACTCCCACCGCCGAAAAGCCAAGCCCCAGGTGCACGGGACTGCCAGAGAGACTGCCGGCCAGCCCAGCCTGGACACTGTGACCCGCAACCAGAGAAACAGAAACAATGGCCAAGGAGCCTGCACAGAACCTTGTCACGTCCATAGTTGGAATGTAGACGGGGAATGCTGGGGGCGGGAGAGAAGCATGTGTGCTCTCCGTGACCCTCCATCCTTCCACTGGGCCTGACGAGAAAAAAAACCAAACCCTCCCACTGACACTTGCTGAAGAAACTAAACTCCCATCCACCCCTGCAGCCTAACTCTCCATGGACCAATAGTTAGATGGGTGGGTGTCAACCATGACTGCACAGCAGTTTTAACATTTCTACTGCAGCCAATGGAGCCGAAATTCTGGGGTGGTGAGAGGATGGGGTAGGGTCTAGACATCAGCGTGTTTCAAATGTGATTCCAGTGAGTTGAGGACCAGCGCACTGGAGCGGTGCCTCTCCACCTTGAACATGCCCCTGACTCACCTGGGATGTAGTTTAAAAGGCAGATTCTGAGTTGTAGGTCTGTGGCAGAAGTCTGAGCTCCTGAACTTCACCAAAGTCAAAGGTGATGTCCATGTTGTGGATCCTGGCCACGCTTTGAGTGATAAGAAGCTACAGCCTTTTCCAAGAGGCACAGGAAAAGATGTTCAACATCGCTAATTATTAGAGAAATGCAAACCAGAACTACAGTGAGATATGGCATTACACCAGTCAGAAAGGTTATCATCAAAAAATCCACAATTAATAAATGCTGAAGAGGGTGTGGAGAAAAGGGAAGTCTCCTAAACCGTTAGTGGGAATGTATATTGGTATACGCACTGTGGAGAACAGTATGGATGTTTCGTAAAAAACTATAAATAGAGCTACCATATGATCCAACAATCACAGTACTGGGCATATATCCGGAGAAACACATGGTCTGAAAGGATGACTTGGTGGAAATCACCTGGTACTTGGCTGATCCAAGTTGCTAGGAGAGATGAGCAAACATAGGGCAAAAAGTGCCAGCATGTGAAAATCTTCTCTCCAAGTCTCTACTGCCTTCTCAATGCTGTATGTACATTTCACATGGTTAAGTCATTGACACATTCCAATCAACACATCCACAAATAAATGAACAAGACAATTTCAAGTGGGCATATGTTCTGTGAAGAGATAAAGGGGCTGGGGTGATAGTGCAGAATGGGCAGTGTGTTTCTGGTGGTCAGGGGATACTTCATAGAGCAGGAGACCTTCCTGAGTCCCAAAGGACAAGAAGGAAGGTCCAGAGCTGATTTCCATTTGGATGAAACAAGTGTAACAGCCCTAACACAGAGCTTGGTGCTTTTGTGTGGATAGAGAGGAAGCTCATTTGTGTCTGGGGCATAGAGAAGGGAGAGGCAAGGACCGGGGTATGTAGGACCTTGTAGCTCATGGTAAATATTTGAGTTTTTTTCAGCTTGAAATGAGAAGGTATTGGAAATTTAAAAGTGCACTTGACATGATATAATTTGCATATTTAACTAATCACCTTAATTGTTCTCTGGACCCCTTGAGGGCAGGAGAAGTAGTTAGAACATCTAAGTAATACAGGTGAGAATTGATGGTTACTGACTTAGGCCATAGTGCTGAGAATGCACAGAAGCGGCCAAACTCAGAATCAATTTTTGAAATTGAAAATGATAGTTTGGATGCAGAAGGAAACATTTCAGAGAATCAAACCACATCTCTCTTCCCTCCAGCTGTCCCCTACAGAATTTCAGTAAGATTCTGGAATTTGAAGCACCATGTAAAACTACAGGCAGGAGTAATGAAAAAGAACCACATGATGGAAGCAGACTGGAAGTACTGGGAAGGCAGCAGCCCTGGAGAGCAACTGGACCATAGTAGATCTCATATGAGCAAGGAGTAAACTTTCATGTGATAAGTAACTGACATCTTCAGGGCTTTTGGTCCTTTAATTTAGGTCAGTGGTGGATATGGCAGTGCAGAGAAATAAGGGAACTCTGAAAAGTCTCTATGAAGAAAGTAGCCTGGCTCATATTGCTATTTTAAATTTTAGAAACTGAAATTTTCCTTGTTATATTTCAGGGATATCACAATCTTTTCCTGGCAGATACAGGCTCCAAATAGCCTAGGATAACAAAATTGGGGGTTTTGAAGGAAAAAAAACCAAAATAAATTTCAGAAAATATTTCTTCCACTATATACCTTATGTTTTCACTCACTATTAGACTTGAAACAAAATTTCCTTTGCCCAACAAAGAGAAGCAATGTTAAAAAAAAAGTTTAGTTTTACCAGTATACTGGTTCCTAAATTAGTCTTCTTGACCTAAGTAGGCATTTCTCAAAAGAAGATATACAAATGGCCAACAGGCACATGAAAAGATGCTCAGCATCGCTAATTATTAGAGAAATGCAAATCAAAACCACAGAGGGGTATCATCTCACACCTGTCAGAATGGCCATCATCAAAAAGTCTACAAATAATAAATGCTAGAGAGGGTGTGGATGAAAGGGAACCCTCTTACTCTTTCAGGGGAATGCAAATTGGTTCAGCCACTATGGAAAACTGTATGGAGGTTGCTTAAAAGAACTAAAAACAGAGCTACCATATGATCCAACAATCCCATTCCTAGGCGTATATCCGGAAAAGATGAAAACTCTAATTCGAAAAGATACATGCACCCCAGTGTTCATAGCAGCCCCAATTACAATAGCCAAGACATGGAAGCAAACCAACTGCCCATCAACAGATGATTGGTTTAAGGAGAAGTGGTATATACATACCATGGGATATTACTCAGCCACAAAAGAATGAAATATTGCCACGTGCAGCAGCATAGATGGACCTAGAGAATATCATACTAAGGGAAGTAAGTAAGACAGAAAAAGACAAATATATCACTTACATGTGTAATCTCAAAAACAATACAAGTGACTCTATATACAAAACAGAAACAGACTCACAGATATAGACAACAAACTTGTGGTTAGCTAAGGGGAAAGGGAGCAGGGGAGGGATAAATTAGGGGTATGGGATTAACAGATACACACTACTGCACAGAAAACAGATGAGCAACAAGGATTTGAAAAACAAAAGAAAACCAACAAAAAGAAAACAAAAAAAGCACAAGAATTTACTATATAGCACAGGGAACTGTATTCAATATCTTGTAATAACCTATTATGAAAAATAATCTGAAAAAATATATAACAATCACTTTTCTGTACACCTGCGATTAATACAATATTGCAAATCAACTACACTTCCATTTAAAAAAAATTAGTCTTCTTGAAAGGATCAGGAGCTGGCGGTGGTCATGAAGGGGGTTCATCAAGCAATTTTATTGAACATTCTACTTTATTTCAAGTCGACAGGCACACTCAGTTTGGATTCTCACAATCTGGACCACTCTTCTCAGGAAAAGATGCCCAAATCCAGCTGGTCTTCCATGTCCAGTAAGTTTTTGCTATACTTAATATGGAAAAGCAAGGGACATTGACAATGACAACTACATAGAGGCAAGGATAGAGCCACCTTTGTTCTCACTGCCACGGTCTCTCCTAGGCCTCTCTCCACTTCTGAGAAATAACAATCATGAGTCCAGTGTATATTCATCAAGTTTGTAGACAAAAGGCTGCGAAACCGAAAGTAGTAGGTCGTGTGGTTTTAACAACTTACCCCTACCATCACCTTTTAGAAAAGTCAATATTACAGTTACAAGATCTAAAGACTTTCCTATCTATAGTTCCTATTCAGTTCAACAAAGTAAACTAGATCTGTGTAATTTATTTTATTTTATTCATTCTGCTGCTGATGGACAATAGGGTTATTTCCAAATCTCTGTTATTTCAAACAGTGCTTTACACAACAGCTTTGTATATAGGATTACTGGGTTGTATTTATGTTCACTTTTAACTTTCTAGGAAAAGCCAGCTTGCCCTCCAATTTCCACCTCTATTGGCAGTGTGGGAGAGTTCTGGTTTCTCCATATCTTGACCCACTTTTTTATATTGTCAGACCTAATCAAAATGGGCAGAGAATAGCTTCTCTGAATGCTAGTGATCCTGCACATTTTCTTGTATTTATTGGCCATTTGGATTTCCTCTTCTGAATTACCTATTCTAAAGATCTGACTACTTTTTTTGGTTTGACTATTTTTTGTTGTTGTTATGCAGCAGTTATGTGATATTCAGGATACTAATTCATTGTCTATTTCATGTATGATGACAAACTTCTCCTAGACTGTAATTTCTTTTAATTTTTTACGTCATTGTATTAGTCAGGGGTCTTCAGAGTAATAGAAGCGATAGGAGATATATGTATAGCTCTTAGTAGGAGAACTCATTCATTGGGTTATGGAGGCTGAGGAATCCCACGATCTGTCAGATGGGCTGCGTGCAAGACGGAAAACGGGGAATATGGTTGGGTCTGGGTTCGAAAGCCTGGGAACCAGGAGTGCCCATGTCAGAAGTCCCAAAGCAAGAGAAGACGGACGCGTCGGCTCTTGCAGCGAGAGTAAATTCACCCTTACTCTGCTCTTTGTTGAATTTGGGCTCTCAGTGGTCTGGGTGATCCTACCTGCAGTGGTGAAGGCGATCTTTACTCAGTCTGCTGATGCAAGTGCTAATGTCTTCCCGGAACAGCCGTGCGGAACACACAGAAGTAATGCTTTACCAGCTATCTGGGCATCTCTTAGCGCAGTCTGCTTGTGAAATGAACCATCACAGTCATTAGTTTAGAATCATTTAAATATATCAGACATTCCCACCATTGTGCTGTTGGTTCTCTAAGACATTGTTCCACCCTGAGTTCATAAACACATTCTTCGATATTTTCGCTTAAAATTCTGTGTTGTATTCGTCTGTGATGCACCTCAAATTTATTTATGTAAGTGGTATGAGGTCAAGCTCCAATTCCACCCCCTAAAATAGTGCCAATGCCACTACCACATATTGAATAGCCCATCCTTCCCCATTGGGTTGATATGCTACCTCCATCACAGGCAGACTCCCACATATCCATGTGTCTGTGTCTGGCCTCTCTATTCTGCATGTAGATATATTTGTCCATTGTAGCTCAAATATCACAGTTCGGTAGAGGAGAAGTCACCCCTCTTTGTTCTTCTTTTAAGGAATCATCTTGGAGATTCTTGCTTGAATACTTCCCTACTTACTAGATCTGTCACCTTGAGCAAGTTTCCTAACATCCCCTTGATGCGGTTTCCTCATATGAGAAATATGGTTCATAGGATTTCCCTTATAGGGTCATTATGAAGATAAGGCATAAATAAATTATTCTAGGCAGAAGTGCATTGAACAGTGTCTGGCATTCTATAGTCACCATATATTAGCTATTTTTAATAATATTTGTTCTGTTTGCAGTACAGAGAAACTTCTGTTAATCAAAAAAAAAAAAATGAAAACGAGAGTGAAAAGACAAATCAAAGAGTGAGAACAGATATCGTGTTACTCATTCCTAGTAAAGAACTAATAAGCAGAACATATAACTACTACCAAGACAGACAAACCAGCAGAAAAATGGACGAAATACTTGATGATCCACTTCCTGAAGGAGCACCTCCAATCAGCCTATAATCATAAGAAAAATTGGTTCACCCCTATTAGTAACCAAGTAAATGCAAATCATTATAGGGGTACTTACCCCTATGCCCTCAACTAATCGGCTAAAACTAAAAAGGCAGAAAATCACCAAAGGTTTGCAGTAGTGAAGGGCGATGATCACCCTTGCATGCAGCTAGTGCGTAAACTGGTAAAATGTGTTGAAAAAATTCGGCAAGTGTAAGTTTACATATTCTATGGCTAGTATACACATCAGAGAATTCTCAGAGCAACGCTGTTTGTAAGAGGCCAAAAGTGGAAACAACCCAAAGCCCCATCAACAGTAGAAAATTTACATGGTTGAATACTTTACAGCCCTGTAACAGAAAAGTCCAGCTGCATGCAACGGCGTAAATGATGAAAAAATAGGGCTTCCCTGGTGGTGCAGTGGTTGAGAATCTGCCTGCCAATGCAGGGGACAAGGGTTCGAGCCCTGGTCTGGGAAGATCCCATATGCCACGGAGCAACTAGGCCCGTGAGCCATAACTACTGAGCCTGCGCGTCTGGAGCCTGTGCTCCGCAACAAGAGAGGCCGTGACAGTGAGAGACCCGCACACCGCGATGAAGAGTGGCCCCCGCTTGCCACAACTAGAGAAAGCCCACGCACAGAAACTAAGACCCAACACAGCCAAAAATAAATAAATAAATAAATAAAATTAAAAAAAAAAAAAAAAAAGAAGGGGAGAGTGTACAGGGTAGGAGAAAGACAGCGAACACTCAAGTTGTAATTTAAAATAATTATTTTTAAAAAATGATGAAAAAATACACCAAAAATAAAGTACATAAATACAATTATGCTTCTTCAAGGTTATATAAAGTTTTCAAAAATGGACAGAGTTTTAATTTTAATGTTCACCAAAATTGCTCTGTGAGTAGTTAGGATAAGGTCAGTCTAGGAGGCAGAAGGGGCTGTAATCTGGGAAAAAGGGCACCAGGCAGGCAGCCAGGAGCCTGGCAATGTTGCATTTCTTGACCTGGGTAGTGGCTCCACTTCTGTTCACTCTAGAGTTATTTGTTGAAGTGCACACATATGCTTTATAGATTTCTGTGAACACTTTATATTTCATAATTTAAAATATTTTTAAAAGTGCTCTAAAAAATTAAGTCACATAGTGGTTCATAGAATCGTTTGCTTTATAATGTGCTTTATTGTAGACTGTTTCCAAAACTCAGATTATGTGTGTAACTTTTTTCATTCTACTATTGTTTATTGATGCCTTCTCCTGTTTATTTATTATTTCAATATTATATTTAGTAATACCTAATTTTTTGGGCAGTTTTAGATTTACAAAACATTGAGCCCGTGGATCCAGGAGTGTTGACCCGACCCCACTCACATGTCCCCCTATTAGTAACATCTAAATTCCCATGGTATATTGACTACAATTAATGAACCAATGTCAATATATTACTGTCTACTAAAGGCTATCATTGGTTCAGATTTCCTCACCTGTTACCCAACGTCCTTTTTCTGTTCCAAGTTCTCATCTAAAATATCAAATTACATTTAGTTTTCATTTCTCCTTAGGTTTCTCTTGGCTGTAACAGATTCTCAGACTTTCCTGATTTTTGACCAAAAGTTTGTATAGAAACCTGACAGTTTGGGGGAATACTGGTCAAGCATATTGTAGGATGCCCCTCTATTGGAATTTGATGCTTTTCTTATGATTATCTTGGGTTTCTGTATTTGTTTGGAGGAAGATTATGGAGGGAATTTTATCACATTTTAATCACATCATATCAAGGACATATACTATCAAAGTAATTTATGGCTTTTTTTTTTTGTGGCCACACCTCGCAGTTTCTGGGATCTTAGTTCCCTGGCCAGAGATCGAACCTGGGCCCTAGGCAGTGAAAGCGCGGAGTCCTAACCACTGGACTGCCAGGGAATTCCCAGTTTATGACTCTTGATGTTGACCTGGTTACAATGGTGTTTGGCAGGGTCGTCCTCTATAAAATTACTACACCTCCCCGACGCCCACCCCCACATGCCACTCTGCGCCTGCGTCTCTCACTCAGGGAGCCCACTCTTCCTTTAGCAGGGAGTACTCTATAATTTATTAACTAGTTCTTTCTTTATTTTATTTTTTAAGTAACAGACTTCTATTTCATTAATCATTTATAGTTTTGTATATGGTTGTTTTCCCTTTTGTTTTTTGAATTGTTCTATCATTTTTATCTTTTTTTCTTTCAATAATTCTGAGATATTTTGGTTTAGTTTTTACTAATTTCTTGCATACAACATAAAAATCAATAGATTTTTAGCTATTATATAGATATTGCTGTAGATGTTATGTGGATATTGATTTTTAAATAACTATGGTTGTGTTCAGGTTTTTGATTATTGACTTTCAATTTTATTTCATGATTGAAATAAAACATTGATCAAGATGGTACTCAATATGTTGATTGTATGGAATTTTTATTGAGATTTATTATGTGGTCTTACAGTGGTAAATTTTTGTAAATGTTTTACATGTGTTGAAAAGCATTTTGCTATGTGGTTGATGCAGGTAATATAATGAAAGTTGTTAAATTTATT
This sequence comes from Physeter macrocephalus, assembly GCF_002837175.3. NCBI lineage: Eukaryota > Metazoa > Chordata > Mammalia > Artiodactyla > Physeteridae > Physeter > Physeter macrocephalus. The sequence goes on from NC_041229.1 coordinate 38,505,748, forward strand.
GGTTAAACTTTTATAACATTATTAATTTTCTTCTCTCCTCATCTATCAGTTTCTGACAGAATGGTGTTTGAACAAAGAAAAGTCCCACCATGATTGCAAATATATCAGTTTTACCTTATAATTCTCAGTCTTTGTGTTCTGTGTCTCAGTGGTATGTGTCTAGGTGCATAAAGTGCATCATTGTAATCTTTCCCATGAGTTTTTCTTTTTGATAACTATAAGCTGTCCTTCTTTTACCTAATAAATACATTCGATATTAATTGCTGCCAGGCCAGCTTTCTTTTGTTTAATATTTGCTTGGTTTGAGTTTCCCACTCCTTTTATTTTCAACCTCTTAGTTCTCTGTAAGATTGGTTTAAACAATCAGAAGGGTGCAGACAAAGTGGGCTGACCAACCAGAGCAATTACTGTTGATTGGTGCTGATCAAATTATACCTTTGCTCAGGTAGAAAGCCAGAGCCATCAGGACATGGTCTGCATTTGGAGGCCAGCTGCCCAGAGAACACTGTCTCTCTCTCTGGGTCCTTGAATATCTCCAACTGGAATCAGGATTTTGTTGGTAGAAGGTCGGTCACTTTATTTCTGTAATTTGTGCTAATGAGCGAAAGAGTTCTTTTTCTACCAGAAGTTTTAAAAAATGACACTATTTATGCATATATAGAGACAGAGAGAGCGAGAGAGAGTGAACTATACATTGGGATATCCTTTCCTTGAGTTTTTTTTTTTTTACATCTTTGTTGGAGTATAATTGCTTTACAATGGTGTGTTAGTTTCTGCTTTATAACAAAATGAATCAGTTATACATATACATATATCCCCATATCTATTACCTCTTGCATCTCACTCCCTCCCACCATCCCTATCCCACCCCTCTAGGTGGTCACAAAGCACCGAGCTGATCTCCCTGTGCTATGCGGCTGCTTCCCACTAGCTATCTATTTTACGATTGGTAGCGTATATATGTCCATGCCAACTCTCTCACTATGTCCAAGCTTACCCTTCTCCCTCTCCATATCCTCAAGTCCATTCTATAGTAGGTCTGCGCCTTTATTCCCATCTTGCCCTTAGGTTCTTCATGACCATTTTTTAAATTTTTTTATTTTTAGATTCTATACATATGTGTTAGCATACGGTATTTGTTTTTCTCTTTCTGACTTACTTCAATCTGTATGACAGTCTCTAGGTCGATCCACCTCACTACAAATAACTCAGTTTCGTTCCTTTTTATGGCTGAGTAATATTCCATTGTATATATGTGCCACATCTTCTTTATGCATTCATCTGTTGTTGATGGACACTTAGGTTGCTTCCATGTCCTGGCTATTGTAAATAGAACATTTTAGTACATGACTCTTTTTGAATTATGGTTTTCTCAATGTATATGCCCAGCAGTGGGATTGCTGGGTCATATGGTAGTTCTATTTTTAGTTTTTTAAGGAACCTCCATACTGTTCTCCATAGTGGCTGTATCAATTTACATTCTCACCAACAGTACAAGAGGGTTCCCTTTTCTCCACATCCTTTCCAGCATTTATTGTTTGTAGATTTTTTGATGATGGCCATTCTGACCTGTGTGAGATGATATCTCATTGTAATTTTGATTTGCATTTCTCTAATGATTAACGATGTTGAGCATTCTTTCATGTGTCTGTTGGCAATCTGTATATCTTCTTTGGAGAAATGTCCATTACGGTCTTTTGCCCATTTTTGGATTAGGTTGTTTGTTTTTTTAATGTTGAGCTACATGAGCTGCTTGTAAATTGTGGAGATTAATCCGTTGTCAGTTGCTTCATTTGCAAATATTTTCTTCCATTCTGAGTGAAGGCAATATTT
>NC_041229.1:38515156-38544936 GCF_002837175.3 Physeter macrocephalus
GTGTGAGGTGATACCTCATTGTAGTTTTGATTTGCATTTCTCTAATGATTAGTGATGTTGAGCATCCTTTCATGTGTTTGTTGGCACTCTGTATATCTTCTTTGGAGAAATGTCTATTTAGGTCTCTTGCCCATTTCTTAACTGGGTTTCTTGTTTTTTGATATAGAGCTGCATGAGTTGCTTGTATATTTTGGAGATTAATCCGTTGTCAGTTGCTTCATTTGCAAATATTTTCTCCCATTCTGAGTGAACGCTATATTTCTAATAATTTGTGTATCAATTCAAATTAATGATTAGATTTTAATTAGAATGTTTCAAGTATTTACACATTAAGGGTAATTCTTGTTAAGGATGTGTACATTTGTGTTCTGTACTTTTTTCCTGCTTTTGTTTACATAGGCACTCTTTCTATAATGGTAGATTTTTATCTGTGTCCCCTATTTTATTATAACGTGATTGGCTTGTACTTTTCTCTCTTTACTCTTATGCTTATGTTTTTACACTTTTAATGGTCTACAAATTGCATTTTGGTTTCAGTCATACTTTCTATTGGGTGTTATGTTTTCTTTTGTAGTTGTTTCAGCTTATATCATTGTATTCTTTTCCCTAATCTATCTTTTGGTTAAGCCATCCAATTTCTTGTGTTGAGTGCTTAACTCCTTTGTTTTCAAGCTTGCTTAATATCCTTACATTTCATTTAGATACTCCTCTTTTTCTGTCTAATGATTTGCCCTAATTCTTTATTTTTAAATTTCAGCTTCACTGCTGTATAATTGACTTATAAAATTGTAAAATATTCAGCGAATTTTGTGGTGATTTTATATACATTGTGAAAGGATTCCCCCCATCTAGTTAATTAACACAGTTACTTCATATATTTAGTTTTTTTGGTAAGAACATTTAAATCCTACTCTTCTAGAAAATTTCAACTATACATCACAGTGTTATCAACTCTAATCACCATGGTTAATATTAGCTCCTGAGACTCTATTCACTGTGTAACATTTTTTCCTCCCTTCATCACCCACCCCTTCAACCACTTTTCTACTCTGGTTCTGTAAGTTTTACATTTTTTTTTTTTTTAAGATTCCAAATATAAGTGATACTATGCCATATTTGTATTTCTCTGTCTTATTTCACTGGCATAATACCCTCCAAGACCATCCATGTTGTTGCAAATGACAAAATTTCCTTCTTTTTATGGCTGAGTAGTAGTCAATTGTATATATGTACCACATCTTCTGTAAGCATTCAACCATCGCTGGATATGTTGGCTGTTTCCATATCTTATCCATTGTGAATAATGACTCAAAGAATGACGGAGGGCAGATATCTCCTTGATATTCTGTTTTAACTTTCTTTGGATATATACCCAGAAGTGAGACTGCAGCATCATATGGTGATTCTATTTAAAATTTTTGAGGAACCTCCACACTGTTTTCCATAGTATGCACCATAGCTGCACCAGTTTACATGCCTACCAAAAGAGTGTACTTTTGGCCCTTAAATTCAAACTTTGAGATTAAGATTGCTATACAATTTCCTTGAACTTGATGTTAAATCAGTTTGTTTTGTCATCCACTTATTTTCAATATTTTGTACTTTCTTTAGGTTTGGCTTGGAAACTTCCAGGAAGAGACTTTCTGCTACGGTGACGTGAGAAGCCACCCATGCACTCAAGCCTGGGAACCTGGAGAGGTCTCAGGCACTTATACCCCCAACAGAGGAAACTCAGAGAGCTGCAGGCTGAGGCAGGACTTGGCTCAGAGAGCCCTCTCCTCCGCGAAATACTCTATTTCCTTTGGCTCCAAAATGCTGACAAATCTGGAGTCCTTCTGGTGGATTGACAAGCCTGGAGAAGATACCACCTCGTTTGTTTAAAAGTTCAAGTCTGAGTTTCTGCCTCTCAGATACATCAAAACTTCTTTAAAAATAAAGAAAGTATACGGAAGAGGTTACTCCCCAGCATTTTCAGGTATCCAAAGCATACCTAAGAAGCTGGGAGTCCGTTGCTTATTCTATTGCAACCATGCAGTCTAAGCACTTTGGTAGCCAGAAACCACGTTGTAAGATTATTATCTAACACCCAACCACGGAAGAATTTGAAGATTTCACAAATATATGTTTACATGGAGTCGAAAGGTGCACACTGAACTGGCTTAGCCAAGGTAATTCCACCGAAAGGATGGAAAGCCAGCCAGACGTACGATGATATCGATGACATCTTAAAAGCCGCTCCCCTCCAGCAGGTGACCACTGGGAAGGCAGGTGTGTTTACTCAACAGCACAAAAAGAAGAAAGCCATGACCCTGAGCGAGTATCGCCGCTTAACAAACAGTGAAAGACACCAGACTCCATTCTACTCTGATTTTGAGGATCTGGAGAGAAAATATTGGAAAACACGCCTCTATGGTTCACCAGTATATGGTGCGGACGTCAGTGGCTCCTTATTCGATAAAAACACGAAGCAGTGGAAACTTGGACACCTGGGAACCATTCAGGACCTGCTGGAGCGGGAGTGCGGAGTGGTCATCGAAGGCGTCAACACCCCCTACCTGTACTTCGGCATGTGGAAGACCGCCTTCGCCTGGCACACGGAGGACATGGACCTTTACAGCATCAACTACCTGCACTTCGGGGAGCCCAAGACGTGGTACGCGGTGCCCCCGGAGCACGGCCGGCGCCTGGAACGCCTGGCCAGGGAGCTTTTCCCGGGCAGCTCGCGGGGCTGTGAGGCCTTCCTGAGGCACAAGGTGGCTCTCATCTCGCCCACGGTCCTCAAGGACAATGGCATCCACCCCCCGCGCTGGATCGATTATGGCAAAGTGGCCTGGGAATAGGGCTCTGCATGACCTTTGGAAAAATCTGGGTCAGAATAAGGGAGATTTCAGGTGAGTACCCTTAGGAGATTAAAAATGGGTGGTTGGGTGGGGACTCTAAAGGGGACCTATAATTACCATCTGGGAAGGTAGAATTTTGTCCTTGATATGGGAAATTCCAGAAAGGCTATTACTCTGGATAGTAATAATGATTCTCTATTCAGTACTCCTTCCCTATCACCTCCCCTGCAGCCTCTTATTTTTCTTTTAATGGTGAAGTAAATAAATGTGATGCTATTGATGTGGTTTTGTGTTTTCCTTCCATCCACAAACTCAGTCCATCCATGGACCCACTCTGTATGCGTATGTGCAAATTTGAATCTGAAGCGTGATGTCTTTCGTAAAGCAAATTTTCTGTAGTCACTGCTTTGACCTATCCAGCAGTTACTTAGAGGGGAGAACTGGACTTAAGAGTCAGCAGAAATGGCATTCAAACCTGCACTTTGCTACTTTCTAGTAGTGGGACCTTCAGCAAAAAATCATTGATTTTCTCTGAGCCAGAATTACAGTGCGAGAGTTTTGTGAAGATACTGGGGATGTAAATGTGACAGGCATGTAGTAGGTGCTCAGTTAATTTGATGTGCATTCACATACTCTCCTGGCCTCTAGGGCCAGCCCAAGGCCAAGGACATCCTCTTGTATTCTTTCTCTGATGCTCAGTTCTACTGTTGTTTTCCTCACCACACCCCCAGGCTTACACGTTACTTTTCTTTTAATTAATAGACTTAATTTTTTCAGAGTAGTTCACAACAAAATCAAGTGGAAAATACAGAGGATTCTCACATACTCCTTCCCAGGCTCCTCCACCAGCATCCACACCAGAAAGGAACATTTGTTACAATCGATGAACCTGCACTGACTCCTCATTATCACCCAGAGTCCGTAGTTTAATTGATGGTTCATCTTGGTGTTGTACAGTCTATGGATTTGACCAATGTATAATGACATGTATCTACACTTATAATACCATACAGAATAGTTTCATTGCCTAAAAATCCTCTGTGCTCTGCCTATTCATCTCCCCGCCCTGTCCCCTCCCCCCACAACCACTGATCATTTTACTGCTTCCATACTTTTGTCTTTTCCAAATGACTTCTTTCACGTACTAATATGCCTTTAAGTTTCCTCCACGTTTAGTGGTCTTATAGCTCATTTCCTTCTATTGCTGAATAATATTCCATTGTATGATGAACCACCCTTTATTTATCCACTCACGTGCTGAAGGACATCTTGGTTGCTTCCATGTTTTTCTGCAATTATGAATACAACTACTATAAACGTGTGTGCAGGTTTTGGTGTGGATGTAAGTTTTCAGCTCACCTGAGTAAATACCAAAGAGTTCAATTGCTGGATTGTATGGTGAGACTATATTTAGTTTTGTAAGAAACTGTCAATTATTTTTACCGCCAGAAAACTGATCTTTATTTTTCTTTTTTCTCATGATGATCTACCGCATTTTTGCACAAAATGTCGTATTTGTCCTTGTTGCAGTGTTACAAAGGCAAGGTAAAGATTAGATTTCACAATCAGTCAAGAGCCAGAGGACCCAGCCTTTATTCAGACTCCTACACCAACTTGTTTAGTAGTCTTTCAACAAATCAGGTTTCGATGGCTCTCCACTTGCCAGTTTAGGCAAAATGAGCCTAAATGAGCTCTTAGCCACATTGCACGTCTGATCGGGTTTACACATAACAAGTTCAGATCAAGGCAAGCATAATTTGTGCTAAATAAATATTACCTATTATCATTATTACTTAGGACCCAAAGCTGTAAGATGGACATTAGAACCTGTACTTAAACGTAACTTGTAGAGGTTGGAGTTCGGGTCTTGGGACTCCTCTAAGATTTATAAAAAGCATCATTTATGGGTTTGTCTGATTACCTGGCCCCAATGAATTATTCATAGAGATTAACCATTACACCAATTCAGTTTCCCTGTGTGCAAGGATTCCTTTCCAGATATTTACAAATAACTTCACCATGATATTTATGTCGTGAGATTGTGACCGTATATGGGTCTGGAAGTTGCATTTTCCCCCAATGTTTGGGTTACCTTTCATCACTTTAAATAGGAAACCACAAACAGTTGCTAGGAATTGGCTACCGAGGTAAGTGGAATTGACACTGATCTGAGTTGAACAGATCCTGGTGAGGAACAGCCCTTGCCCATCCCGCTCTGCTCACCAACCTCTCGAACTGAAATGCCTCCCAAGCTCCTTGTCATTAACCTTCAGTGAGTACAGGGTAATAGGGAGACCCTTCTCATGGTTCCTCAGCAAGTGGTGGGTGTTAGGGGGATAAGCAATTACAGGGAGGACAGAGGAAGGGCAGAACTGAGCCCTGTTGGGCATGGGTAACATGTTGGAGGTACCACTCTATGAAAATGCAACATTTGTGTGGCCGGGTTTCTGGATTTTTCTAGGATCCTGGCATCCAGTATCCTTGTGCCCTAAATGTTCAGGCTCCTCTACCTAAACAAGAGCTACGTCCAGGCCTGTAGACCTCAGAGAGCATCTTTTCTTTGTCCCATCTCTCAGAGAGCCTCTTCTCAAAAGATTCACATAGTGTCTATATATTTCAGGCCCATTCTCTCACTCACTTATTCATTCAATCATTCATTCAGCACATGTTTGCTAAGAACTTACTGTGTACCAGGCACTGTTTGTGCAATTGGGGACACAACAGTGAAAAAGGCAAAGTTTCTGTCCTCCTGGAGCTCATCTTCTCATTATACAGAGAGACGTAACAAGTCAAGCAGTCATAAGGGCTAGGAGAAAGAATAAAGCAGAGTAAGGGGTTAGAGAGTGACAGGACTGCTGTGTCGGAGAGGGTGGCCTGTTGGGAGTGTGGTCATCGAGTGCGCCCTGTGGACAAGGGAGTGAGAGCTTCATTCTAGGCTGAGGGACAACACATGCAAATACCTGCAGTGGGGGCACCCTAAGGTGCTCACAGATTAGCAAAGTGGCTGGAGAGCAGGAGAGAGGTGGCAGAGCTGAGACGGGGGCAGGCACAAAATGTCATAAGTCAGTTAATACAAACCCCTCCCACTGAGTGATTGGGGCCATTGGTGTTTTAGGTGAGCTGGGAATGGAGGAATTTGGGGGCCACAGAGTCTTTGAAAGCACTGATAATTCACAGCCATCCCTGGAAATGGCTCTATCTTTCCTACCAGCTGCAAATCCTGAGAGCAGAAGGTCTGTATGTTCTGCTTTCCTGCTGTATCAGCTGACATGGCACGTTTCTGACTCGTATTGCATTAGGTGGGACTTTAACAGACCCAGAAGATCACTGACATTCACTAAGATGACAACAGCCCTTTCAGCTATTTATGAGCAACTCCAAATCAATGCAGTCAATATTTTGGAATTGTGCTGAGGCCCATATTCAAATAATGTGGAGGGCAGTGAAGGAAGCTCCTCAGGAGACTTCAGGAGAAATTCTCTGGAAAAACAGCTACCAGGTGAGAGATCAGGTGTGAGAGTTGAACGGGCTATAGATTGAGAATTTGAGGCTATGCACGGGAAATCCTGGCTCCAGATAAGGATAATTTTTAGGAAAGAGCTAAGATGAAGAATTTGCAAAGAAAGAGCTCAGGATCCATTCCCTGGGTGTGTCAAGGGTCTATTGCATACGTTTCTTTTTCCTGAGAAACTCCTTAGTAACCAGGTGACCTAACCTCACCTCCCTTGTGCTATATCACCTTGACTGTACTTACACACGACCCTCTAGGACCCTGAGTACTTTATTAACCTATGGTTTAGCTCATGGATTGAACCAGATTAATACACTTGATAATTATCTTTCTTGGCCTTCTCTAGTGAGGACTCAATGAATATTGTCGATTGAGTGAATGACTTGAAACCACCAATAGAAATGAAAAAAAGTGCTAGTATCATAAGAAACACCTAAAATAAATGAATAATTCCTATTATAGCATAATTGCTTTCATGTTAATTGTCTTTTAAAATATGATATGCAGTTCTAAGCTGGGGGTTGAAATAACTTACAGAGCCAGAGAATAAACTCTGTTTCTCTTATTCCAATATGAGCCCTTCATTCATTGACTCTACAGATATTGTTAAGCCCCGTCACCGTACCAGACTAGTACTACATGCTAAGGAAACATAATATGAAGTTTATGATCTGCTTGGAGACAGACAGGCAATTAGGCCGTTTCACCATGCCACAGCTTCTTCCCAGATACCATAACCATAGCCAGGCTCTCCCCCAAAACGCTGGTTTTAGAGCCTCTGAAGAAAGGTATCTTTTACTGGGAACAGTCAGCCTCAAGTTCAGAGCCAAATCCTCTTGGGTCTCTCAGAGCAGTTTCAGTCTGTTCTTGGGCTCATGGCAGCTCTCTTGTCCACTTTTCTCAATCGTACCTGAGAAATGGGCACAGGTCACCTTTTTGGGAGAATGATGGCTGCTCCAGGCATTCCTTTCTTACCAGGTGTGCAGGAGGATGGGACTGGCTTTGAATGCCCCCACTGGCTGCTTCACTCTAGGAAGTGAATGGGGCTTACTGTCAAATCCCTCCCTTCCTCCGCCCATGACATTGACATTCCTTGGCTCCTTTAGGGAGTGTGTGCCATCCCACCTTGCTATGGACAGAATGTGTCCTCCTAAAATTCATATGTTGACACCTTAATCTCCAATTAGGGATTTGCAGGTGAGGCCATTGGGAAGTAATTAGATAATGAGGGTGGAGCCCTAATGAATGAGATTAATGCCCTTCTAAAAAGAGAGATGATTATTCTCTTCACCATGTGAGGATGTAGCAAGAAGGTGGCTGTCTGTAAACCAGGAAGAGAACCCTCACCAAGAACCTGACCACGCTGGCACCCTAGTCTTGGACTTCCTGCCTTCAGAGCTGTGAGAAAAAATGTTGTTCAATCCCCCCAGTTTATGGTATCTTGTGATAGCAGCCCAAATGGATAGACAACGCATAACTGCTTGTCTACAGTTCACACTGGCTACTCTAGGAGAAAGGTAAAAACAAGTAGGCTAGAGACAGGAAACGTGGTTACCATATTATGAGGGTCTACAATGTGCCAAGAACCCTGACTCCCGATTTGTATACATCGTTCACTTTTCTTTCCAAGAGCTCAGTCTGTAGAGTCAGGCATATGGAGATTGGAAGCCCAGCTCTGCCTTTTGCTAGGGTGACTGGCAAGTGACTCAGCACTCCGATGCTCCTCCTCCTGGGAGAGCCAGCGGGGCCCAGCACACACCCTGTGTCCAAACACCAGGGCTGCGCTCATAAAACCGTGTGACCTCGGCGGGCTGCTTCTGGACCTGATAATAACAGTACTCACAACAATAGGATGGTTGTGAAGCTCAACTGACAATATAAGTAAGAGACTTAGAGTAGGAACCAGCTTGAGGTAAAAACAAGCTATTATTTCACATCTAGTTGAAGATTTTTTTTTTAAAGTGTGATTTCAGCTCAATGTTCGACGAGAAGCAGACAACAAAGTCTAGCTATTATTGAAGTTATTATTATCATTTATTTTGTATTACTTTAATAATATTATTCATTACTATTATTACTTTCAGACTTAGAGGTGACAGACATGGGCTTCTCCCTGCTAAAGTACTTGAAAGGAGAATGACACAGGAAAAGGCTATAGTTTCTTCTTCTTCTGTTTTTTTAACTTTTTATTTTATATTGGAGTATAGGTGATCAACAATGTTGTGTTTGTTTCAGGTGTACAGCAAAGTGATTCAGTTATACATATACATGTATCTATTCTTTTTCAAATTCTTTTCCCATTTAGGTTGTTAGGTAATACTGAGCAGAGTTCCCTCTGTTATGCAATAGGTCCTTGTTGGTTGTTCATTTTAAATATAGCAGTGTGTACATGTTAACCCCAAACTCCCTAACTATACCTTCCCACCTTCCCCCCAGTAACCATAAGTGTGTTCTCTAAGTCTGTGAGTCTGTTTCTGTTTTGTAAATATGTTCATATGTATCCATTTTTTTTAGGTTCCACATATAAGCGATATCATACAATACTTGTCTTTGTCTGACTTACTTCCCTCAGTATGACAATTCCTACTTCCATCCATGTTGCTGCCAAAGGCATTATTTCATTCTTTTTAATGGCTGAGTAATATTCCATTGTATATATGTACCACCTCTTCTTTATCCATTCACCTGTCGATGGACATTTAGGTTGCTTGCATGTCTTGGCTATTGTAAACAGTGTTGCAATGAACATTGGGGTGCATGTATCCTTTCAAACCATGTTTTCCTCAGGATATATGCCCAGTACTGTGATTGTGGGATCATGTGGTAGCTCTATTTATAGTTTTTTAAGGAACCTCCATACTGTTCTCCACAGTGGCTATACCAATTTACTTTCCCACCAACAGTGTAGGAGAGTTCCCTTTTCTCCACACCCTCTCCAGCATTTATTAATTGTGGATTTTTTGATGATAACCTTTCTGACTGGTGTGATGTGATATCTCACTAGAGTTTTGATTTGCATTTCTCTAATAATTAGCGATGTTGAACATCTTTTCCTGTGCCTCTTGGAAAAGGCTGTAGCTTCTTATCATTCAAAGTGTGGCCAGGATCCACATCACGGACATCGCCTTGGACTTTGGTGAAGTTCTGGAGCTCAGTCTTTGGTCACAGACCTACGACTCAGAATCTGCCTTTTAAACTACATCCCAGGTGAGTCAGGGGCATGTTCAAGGTGGAGAGGCACCGCTCCAGTGCGCTGGTCCTCAACTCACTGGAATCACATTTGAAACACGCTGATGTCTAGACCCTCCCCCCATCCTCTCACCACCCCAGAATTTTGGCTCCATTGGCTGCAGTACAATATTAAAACTGCTGTGCAGTCATGGTTGACACTCACCCATCTAACTATTGGTCCATGGAGAGTTAGGCTGCAGGGGTGAATGGGAGTTTAGTTTCTTCAGCAAGTGCCAGTGGGAGGGTTTGTTTTTTTCTCGTCAGGCCCAGTGGAAGGATGGAGGGTCACGGAGAGCACAAATTCTTCTCTCCCGCCCCCGCCATTCCCCATCTTCATTCCAACTATGTACATGTGACAAGGCTCTGTGCAGGCTCCTTGGCCATTGTTTCTGTTTCTCTGGTTGCGGGTCACAGTGTCCAGGCTGGGCTGGCCGGCAGTCTCTCTGGCAGTCCCGTGCACCTGGGGCTTGGCTTTTCGGCGGTGGGAGTTTGTATTTCCGTGAAATGGGCTTCATCTCCTTCCTTCATCCATCCCTGCCACCGCTCACAGCAACCAGATCCTGCTGACATTTCCTGTGTGACCCTTGACGCCTGGTAGAAAATTCCCATTCCCACGCGGCTCAGGCCGAGTATCTAAGGGACTGTTGCTTTGAGGAAGACGGCTCAGGCCCCATTGTAAGGCCAAGGAAGCTCCTGGGGGCCAGTCTACTATTGTTTTGTGGGAATGAGGGTCATGGGGTTGTCATTTTCTCAATTTTTCAGAGAAGCTAACAACTTGGGATTTTATGAAAAAAAAAATGTAATGTTGACAGTTAGTTAAAAAAAAACTTCCAAGTCCTGAGAGGCAAATGAAACATTTCCAGAGCTCAGACTTGCCCCCTGTTCTCAACAGCCCATTTGGATTGCAAAGATTCCACAAGCCATGGAGGCTAATCCAAATGATCTCGCTGGAACTTTGGAGCTGCTAGAAAAGGGGAGACACCCGGAGTCCCCTAAGACACGTGGCCAAGGGTTTTTAATCCAACGACTTGTTAGTTTGGTAGCCCTCTGCTGAAGGCACAACTTCCATAGGCCTAAACATGGCGGTTTGTGACACTCACCATCTAAGACCTCTGTATGACCTCCTAGGGGAACAGGGGAAATCGCTGCCTGATCTGGGACCAGGTATGGTAGGAGTTGTGCAGGGCAGTCGTATTTCCCTAGGACAGCAGAACGGAAGGAAGGAAAGGACGGTTTACGCTCTCCAATCTTCTCCCTCCCCTCTTTTCTGCCCTCCCTGAATGACAGACAGCCCCAGTGTTTGACAGAGCCCCTTGTTTAACGCTGCCACGTCTCTGCTAGTGACCGAATGTTTCTCCCTCAATATTGTCTTTATAAAAGATGATGTGATCTGTGTTTGTTGCTAATATTAGATCTGTAACAGATGCTCTCATTGTTGGGCCCTGGGTCCATGTGGAGCAGATTAATAATGCAAAGACAAAGGCCTCAAATACTCAGTGACTTTAATAGCAGAATTTGCTGCAAGGGATAGGGGCCTTACACTGTGTTGAGCAAGGTGAGGGGACAGGCCTGTGAGAGACCAGGAATTGAGACCACAATGTAAATGCCATTGGAATTGTAGGCAGAGCTCTTGGGGTAAACGGGCAGGGAGCATAAAGTATCAAGAAGAGGCTTCTTCATGTGGAGACCAACAGTAATGTGGTTAAAATGACAGGTCATCTAGTCACCACTGGTGGACAAAATTAGGAGACAGGGGAACCAGGTAGCAAGTCTAGGGAGACAGTAGATAGTTCAGTGAACATGGCCAATGTCGTGGTTCTTTTTGCTCCTTTCCATTTTTTTCAATAAAACATTTTAAGACAGATCAGTGGAGGGGCGTCACCTACCATGTACCTCCTAGGTCTTAGCATGGACCACTGGGACTTTCTTTGACCCTCCCTCATCTTCTTATTGCAAGATAATTTGGGTTTGTGCTTTATCTGTAATTTATTTTATTGAAGGATAGTTGATTTATCAATACAATGTTGTGTTAATTTCTGCTGTACAGAAAGGTGATTCAGTTTTATATATATATATATATATATACATTCTATTTCATATTCTTTTCCATAATGGTTTATCCCAGGATATTGAATATAGTTCCCTGTGCTATACAGCAGGACCTTGCTGTTGATCCATTCTATACATAATAGTTAGCATCTGCTAAGCCCGAACTCTCAATCCTCACCCTGTGTTGTGTTTTTCAATATCTGCTGAACGTGTTTCTTTCACTTCCAAATTTTTATTTAGTTGCCTGAACCGTGGCGAAGTTACTGTTGCACAGCGAGGTGGAGATCGCGTCTGACTGTCTCGCCTGCTACATGGACCCACACACTAGCAGGCATTGTCCTAATGAGCACTTTTTGCCCGCAGTGATCCCAGCGCTAGCGCCCCGGAAGGCTACCTGAGACTTGTTCAAGGCCAGTGGGTCAAGGCCAGTGGATCAAGGGTTTTTTTGGTCTCTGGAGGGTGGTGCTGCAAATGTTCTGTGCTATCTTGATTTGGAATTGAATTGTCAAGGTGAATCCTGCAGCTAACCTGTTTATAATCTGAGTTTAATCTTTCTGAAAAGAAAACCAGAGCCCTAAAAATAGCTGCCTTGTAAATTGCAGATTTTTGTAATAGCATAATTTTCCCCCTAAATGAAAGACTGGCCACCTACCTACAGTGAAACTATATGGAAAAAACAAAGTAGCGTTTGTTCAGTTTTGCTATAGGTTAAGTGCTTCACATTGTTTAGTTCATTTCATTCTCATGTCAAAAATGTGAGGTAGATATTATTATTCCCATTTTACAAATGAGGGACTTAAGGCTCGGAGAGCTCAAAAAGCTTATAAATGGCAGAGCTTAGATTTAAATCAAAGTCTCCTGATACCCAGACCTCTGCTTTTCCCATTTATCTGCACTTCTGGAGTCCTTTTGCAATTGCCAGATGCTGTTATATTCAGACTAAGACAGACACATATAGACAGAGATAGGACTGAATGTTTTCCTTAATATATTTTGTAGTGATAAAAATAAACAGAAATTCTTTTAAATTCATAAGTAGTTATAATGGAATAGATACTTAGGCAAATAGATTTCTAAAATAAATGTTTAAAGTTCCATGTTGAAAATCAAGATGACCTGGTAGAAAGCTGAGATTGTGAGTTCCAGGACAGCTGAGACCATGTTTTATACACTCTGTGTCTCCAGCAATTAGCCCTGAGCCTAGCCCACAGTGGGGAGGAAGGCACTCAGTGTTTGCTGAATGAATAAAAGTGTCTCCTGTATCCACATCAATATTTGGAAAAAAAGAGACCATCTACTTAAGTTAAATGGTCCTCCTTCACCCACTGAACAGACTTGTCTTCAACATTACTGCCATAAACTGAGTGTTTGTCTCCCTCCAAAGTTCATGTGTTGAAACTTAAGTGATGGTATTTGGAAGTGGAGCTTTTGGGAGGTGATTAGGTCATGAGAGGAGAGCCCTCCTGAAAGGGATTAGTGCCTCTAGAAAGAGACCGCAGAGAGGTGCTTGCTCCTTCTGCCATGTGCGTATACAGCAGAAAGACGGCCATCTATGAACCGGGAAGATGGTTCTCACCAGACACTGACTCTGCTGGCCTCTTGATCTTTGACTTCCCGGCCTCCAGAACAGTGAGAAATAAATGCTTGTTTCTAAGCCACTATGATATTTTGTTATATCATCCTGAAAGGACCATGAAAATACTAAATAATATTACAGGGCTTAGGCAAGAGAGCCAAGCCAAGCACTTTATCCATATCTGGAGAAGGTGGATTTTGGTCATCTTGCTTCATCAGAACCTCCATTTCCTGTTTGTATTATAAAATGACTCAGTGCCTTGGTGATCTATGAACAGCTAGTGAAAATGAAATACTCTTGTGAGTTTTTTTTAAATGTATATTTATGAAAGCTACAGTGGTATCCAAAACTTCAACTGAATTTAATACTATTTGCTTTGAAAAAGAATTTTTTTCTCTTGTAAGATAGTTTTTGTATATAAAATTTTAAATACACAAAAATAAAACAAAATAATTTTACTTACCTATCATGCAAAGGCAATTATGGAGCTTTTCTCAGTCTTTTATTATCCTTTGCGTATGTTCACACACTGTGATCATACCATGCATAAGTTTTTTATTCTACTTTTCTAATTATTCTTTCTATTACAAACATATTGATAGAACTTCATTTTCCTTTTTTCCAGGAAAGTATAAAAAAACTTTCATAATACAAAGGCAATATATGTTTTTTCAAGGTGAATAAAACAATACAGATGAAAGATACACAGATTACTGAAAATGAAGAGACTTTAAAATGTGGAAGTTTAAACAGAATGTTCTGCTTTCTCCCATTGACAGTCGAATACATTTTAAAAGGGAACACGCAATCAGCAAGAAACAAAAGGCCAAGGAAGCTCCTGTTGATCCCCTGTCTAAATATATAACATTCACTCATGTCTGCGTGTCTGCCATCTGAGGAACCTCATTTTGGGGCCCAGAGTTGAGCTGAATTAAAGTTGGTTGGGGAGGCTTAGGAATTGCTTATAGAACCAGTCTCCAAGGTTCACTAGAGTATCACTGGAACTTTGCTGGTGTTTAAAAAATGTGTTTATTGCATCTTCTCTTAGGGATAGCAGGGTCTAAAATTGGAAAAGAAGACTTTCATTAGTCACTTGGGGAATGGTAGTCCAATGATCACTAACCTCTTAAGAAGAGCAGTTCATTAACTTAGGGCTTTGGACTTGTTCCCTGGTGTATGCAGGTTGGGGGTGAGAGCTGGATCTCTGAGCCTCACTGTCAGAGCTTCTACTTCTCTGCTGTGTTTCAGAGTACCAGTCGCTCTAATAAATGAGGAAAAGAATGCTGACCTAAAGAGGCATCAAACTTTTACCTGTCCAAGGTATCCACATCTCAGTGGGTCTCAGTTATATCACTTTTCTGAGATCTTGGCTAAGATAAAGGGATGGCTACCAGATGCTTCCACCAACTGCAGGCCAAGTATTAAGAGCAGCTTCTCTCTTTCCTGGGAAATGGGTCAGTCATGTTATCATTTGCCATTGCTATCTTGGACATTTGTTTAAAAAGGAGCTCTATAGGTTGGCTCTGATGAAGTTAGAAGAGCTATATATATTTTATATCTATAACATCTATTAAATATTCATTTAGTACTGTTTATGTGCTATGTATTTTTCTAAGCTCTTTGTATCCTGAATTTCACCACATCTGAGATGCCACTGATTATAAGCTACACCATTCTTTTTCATACTACTGAGGTAGCTAAACTATGCTATCCTATTGACTGTAAGTTGCACCTCAATTTCAGACATGTTAAAATGTGAAAACTGCATGTCTTAGAATCAATGAAACATGGTATATTAATGCATGTTGTCATAATTAAAAACAACTCTAGGAGGTAGGTTCTATCATTATCCTCATTTTGTAGATGAGAAAACTGAGGCGTAGAGAGGTTCCACAGTGTGCCCAAGATCACACTGCATTTGCACCCAGACAGTCGAACTCCAGGGCCCAGCTCATAACCACTGCACTCTTCTCCCTGCAGATAAGGAAAGCCAAAAAAAAAAAAAGTTTCAGAGAAGTTATTTTAAATATTTCTCTGCATGAGGAGACTCAAAGTTATTCCTGTCTGGAGTTGTCCCCTAACATCTGGACCAATATCCAACAGCTGAGCAATCCGGAAGTGCTCAGGACTTCTATGGACCATATGTCTTTTTAGTGCAAGCTCATGCGGTGAGCGTATGTGTGTGGACACATGGCTTCTTCTATGAGGGCTGAGGTGGTCTAGTGTTACTTCTAGACATCATCCAGGGTTTAGCTTTGCTAGAAGAAGACACTTCTGCCAAAGGTCCAGGAGACTGTGGTTCAGCCTCCTGTTGGCGTTGGTGTCAACAACCACTTTTAACTTTGAGGCCTCTTCTGCTTCTGACTTGAGGGTTGAGCCTGGTCTCCTTTCTCAGGTTTAGTCATGATTAGGAACATAAATCAGGCATCCCTACCCAAATAGGAGCTACTCCTCAGCCTCCTTCCCTCTCCTCATAATCCACATGCGGTTAATTTCCTCATTACCTGTCAATTTCATACAAGTCTTTGACAATCAACAGATAGGAGTGACCAAGAAGTAGCTTCAGGGACCTAGAAATTTATCATTGTTCTAGTTTACAAGCCACAGTTTCAACATATCTCATCATTAAGTATGACTTCACACCATTGCTACTGTCTTTCCAGAGCTACTTCTCCCCAGAATAGCTTCAGCGACCCTTCTCTGCCCTCATAGCACATAGATCTCTTAAAGAGCACTTCTCACACTGTATCGGAACTCCTTGTCTGTCTGTCTGTCTGTCTTCCCTAGCTACTTCAAGTTCTGTGGTACAACGTTCTGTATCTGTCTTGCCCTGGACCAGAGGTGACACAGCATGAAGTCTACGCTACAGAACTCACTCGTGGCGTGAAAGTTCCCCAGCGTTGCCCTTCCCTGTCCAAGGCAGAGCATCAGTTAGCTTCTGCTTTCTTTTCTGGTTACCCATGGAGCCCTGCGCGGTGCTGGCATGAGAGCAGCGACCAAGTCTAACCTCGTTCCTCCCTGAACACTCGGTATCTAGCAAGTGCTCAAGGTAGATGTTTTAAAAACATTTTGAAAATGAATGAATGAACTAGAGCCATGATACTCCAAATGAAATTTCATGGAAAGGTTTTTTTCCTTTCTTTTATTCATTTATTTACTCACTGTATTGACTGCTTACTGTATAGCAGGCACTATGTTTATGTCTGAGGGGGAAGGTAGCCACTAGATACAGGGGAAAAACCGGGATTAATAGGCACAATCAGGGAATTCCCTGGTGGTCCAGTGATTAGGACTCTGTGCTTCCGTGTAGGGGGACTGGGTTCGATCCCTGGTCAGGGAACTAAGATCCCACAAGCTGCAAAAAAAAAAAAAAAAAAAAGGCACAATCAGAAAGGGCCCTTAACATCACGTAAGGCAGGAGGAGAGCAAGGGCTGAGTGAGGACATGCTTGTTAGAAAGATGGATGACTTTAGGAACTAATGTTTAGCTTGATTGTGTTTAAAAAAAAAAAAAGCTAAATGAAAGAGAAGAAGGGATGGGAATACAAGGTGAGAATTCCAGGCCAAGGGAAGTATTTTGTGATGCAAAGTCTCAGGGACAAGAGAGAGCACTGTCTATGGTAGAAACTGCAAGAAGTTGAATAGTACTGCTCAGAGCATAGATGGCCAGGGGGCACAGGCCAGAGGTGAGGCCTAAGCGGGAGGGATTAGATCTCAGAGGTTTTGGGGGTCAGGTAGGGAGCAGGGTTTCATCCTAAGGCAAAAAGAGAGCGACTGATGGGCTGTAAGAGTAGGATGATGTCCTCAGATTTATTTTAGGAAGTCACTTCAGGTGCACAATGGATTGGTGGGGGTGAAGGGATTAAAAACTGGGTATGAGAGATGAGGCGGTGAGGACTGCAGGGCTGGAGAAGGGTCTAGTTTGACTCATGTCTTCAAACAGCTTGGAACAGAATCAACCAAACCACTGAAACCCAAGTAGAATGTCATTTTATTCCCCATCAGCCATTATTCTTCCCCTTCAGGTCTTTGCTGACAGCTATTGACAGATGTTGTATTGGCATGGGTGCGAGTGCAGACGCCTAAGAGGATCTGGTTTGAAACCTCATCCCCAGGAGAAGAGAGTCAGTGGCAAAGAAAAGGGACCAGAGGTGATCAAATGGAGACAGTGAATTATCGTTCATAAAGATGCTGTGAAAGACAGGCTTCCCCTAGAATGAGCTGCCAGTAAAAACTTTAATTAGATCAGGTACTCC
The DNA here is from genome assembly GCF_002837175.3 of Physeter macrocephalus. Lineage (NCBI taxonomy): Eukaryota > Metazoa > Chordata > Mammalia > Artiodactyla > Physeteridae > Physeter > Physeter macrocephalus. The sequence goes on from NC_041229.1 coordinate 38,532,619, forward strand.
CATTACGTACTGTGTTCTAGAATCTTGGGGTGAGGAAATTTGTAATTTGCAAAAGTAGACTCAATATCATCACATAACTTCTCTTTGGAAAGCAGGCAAAGAAAAAGGAGCTCTCTTGTTTGTACTATAAACTAAAATGAACTAAAGTAGACAAAATCATTCTGGCTGTGGGATGTGCAAATGTTCTGTGTTATGTGTATGTTGGTCACTGACAGGGGTATGGGGAAAACCTAGAATTTGCCGAAGGGCTGGGGGAGTAGTGGCAGAGATAGTTATGCTTATCAGAGGGGTGGGGCAGGGATCAAGAAAGGTTGACAAACAGTGAATTAAAATCATATAAATGCTTTAGTCATAAAAACTGAGAATTTATTTTTATATTCTGCATTTTTTCAAACACAACATAATTATCCAATTTGACATCTATTACTCCAGACTCTGTGGTAGCCAATGGGACCAGGAGACTATGAAGGGACCACCCTGTCCCCTGAAGTACATGATCTAGTAGAGAAGACAGACAGAGGAATGATTAATACCCTTACATGACAAGTAGCACAGTACAGCATGTATAAAGAACATGAGAAAGAGAAGGATTGATTCTAGTTGTTTAACTGTGTTTAGAGTTGACAACATGAGTCGACATTGGGGAACATGTATAATCCTAGATAGTAATATAAATATTGAAAAATCCCATGAAAAGCCTAATCCTCACAGCCTCACATGGAAGACGTGGCAGAGGTGTACAAGGGTAAGGATGACCGGGCTGAGGCACAAGTACCACATGACCAGGGTCATCAACTCCAGATCAAAGGGGACTCCAAGTCAGGTTGTTACTGTGACATCACACTGTATGTGTCTTTTTTGTTTTTTTAATTAAGAAATACATTTAGGTTTCATTTCAGGGGCCAAACATAGTCAACCTCTTTTCAGGTATTGAAGCCTCCAAAGAATTGGTTCTTAAGCTCCAAAATGTGCTCTTCTGACAATTTCTCTCCTATTTTATAGGCTCACCTCATGGATTTGCTGTGACTTAGAGGAAAGGTCAGGCTTAGGAAGCAGATGGGCCTGGCTCAAGTCTGGCTCAGGACTCACTGATTATGCCATCTTGGACAAGCATCTGAACGCTCTGGTCCAGTTCCCCACGTGGCACAATGAGGAAATAAGATGAAATAATAAGATGTGAGTGAAGGCACCCTAGTAGGCACTCTGCTTCTGTCTCTACCACCACCACAGTTCAAGCTACCATCTCTCATCTGGATCTTTATAAATGTTTTTCTTCATTCATTCTGGGCCACTCCAGTCTCCCCATTTCTGCCCAGAAAACAAATGTGATTGTGTCTCCACCATTGAAAGATCAAAAGCCTCAACATGATTTATATAATATTTCTTTCCATACTGCAGGATATGAGCCATTTGTGGGTCATAGAAACAGCTTTGCGGGTTACCAGCAGCTTATTGTTTAAAGGGGAACAAAATAGAACACAACAGGGCTTCCCTGGTGGCGCAGTGGTTGAGAGTCCGCCTGCCGATGCAGGGGACATGGGTTCCTGCCACGGTCCGGGAAGATCCCACATGCCGCGGAGCGGCTGGGCCTGTGAGTCATGGCCGCTGAGCCTGCGCGTCCGGAGCCTGTGCTCCGCAACGCGAGAGGCCACAACAGTGAGAGGCCCGCGTACCGAAAAAAAAAAAAAAAAAAGAACACAACAGAAATACTAGATTGCAATGTCAATTTTAAACATAAGGATTATTACATGAAGCTTGTTTTCTCAATATGGGTCCGGGTTTTAGTATTTTTTGAGAGATGGAATAAGTGCACCTGGGAAACAAAAATAGGACAATGGTGGGGGGCAGGAAAGGAAGCTACATACATTTGAAAAAGCTAAGGGGACAGAAATGAGCTGTTAAAAATTAAAAGTTTGTTAGGACAAATGAAAAAGACAATAGAAGTAGGTTTACAAGATAAAGATGAGAAAAAATTTCAGAAGATAAAGCATAGTGATAAAGGGATAGAAAATTGGAAGAAAAAAAGATACAAAAATTGGAGGTCCAGTCCATTAGGGCTGATATCCAAATACAGGAGTTAATGTACAGAGGGAAAAACTAGAGGAAGGTGTCAAAGAAGGAACTAAAAAGTTTTCATAAAACTAAAGAACCAGAATTCTGACACGGAAAAAATTTCAGAGCCCTGGGACAAAGAAAACCTCCTTTAAACTAACAGAGAGGAACACAGCCAACTAGGACGAGGAATCATCCTTACATCTCCCGTATTCCCCATACCATACTCACGAAACAATAAAAAAACTTAATAAAAGAAACCCAAACTCCCCAGTTAGTATTAAAGGTATAATTAAAATCCAAATTAAAAGTATAATTAACATATAAAAGGAAAAACCCCATAAGATAATATTTATCTGTCTCTGGATGGGCCAATAACTTTCTAACTTTCTAAACATAAAGGCCATGAAAGGCATTACAAAGGAAAAGACCGACTCAACATTTTAATATATTAAACTGAAATATATGCCAAAACCATTTAAAATTAAATATACATTAAAGAAATGGCAAACGGAAATAACTGTGAACAGATAAAACATAGGGTTTAATATGTAATATATTCACATGAGCAATTTGTAAAATGTTCATATACTGTGTAAAATAAGCAAAATGTTCACATAATATATAAAATGTTCATGTAAGTAGATGAGAAAAAACTCTAGAACCATGTTAGAGAAAAATGGGCAAAGGATATGAACCTATAAAAATGGCTAACATTCACTGAAGAAGAAAAAGTCAGTCTTAGTTATAATCTAAGAAGTATAAATTAAAACTTCAGCAACAATTTTTCACCAATTTTTTCACAACAGTTTTCTTACCAAATTATTAAAGATTGTTTTTCAGAGTAAAGTTAATGATGAGGATGTAAAGTGATGTGTTTCTGGAAAGTTTTGGCAATACATGTTAAGGATTTTAAATGTTTAAATCTTGCAGCGTGGTAATTCCATTTCTAGATATCTAATCCAAGGAATTTCATTATTTAACTAATGTTTTACAAAATATACTGATCTAGGTACTGATGTATAGGATATTTATAAGGGATTAGCAATAGTTGTGGAAAAGTAAAAAACAAAATAACTGTCCAATAATAGGGGAAAGTTGAGTCACTTATCTCCATCAAATAGAATTTATTTAGCCATCAAATATTATGGTTATAATTATTTTCAATAAACGGTAAGAAGACTGTAACTTGAGAAGAAATGTATTAAACAGAGCATTTAGATATTGGCTGTCAGCAGAAACAATGGCTAACATCTGAGGCATTTTGTCAACAATCCTCATTTGAAATAATAACTTTGAAATATGCACGGAACATGAAAGACAAGAAGGCTTTCCTGCTGTCCTGAAATTGTTCAGCAATCTGGACAATAAGCAATCTGGACAATGGCCACAGTGAGTGGATTTATTAAACTGACTTCACTTCTTACCTTCCCCAGTTCCAAACTCACACACAGACAGACACACGCACACACACACACACACACACACACACACACACACACACACACACACGACTTCACTTCTTACCTTCCCCAGTTCCAAACTCACACACAGACAGACACACGCACACACACACACACACACACACACACACACACACACACACACACACAGCATGAAAGTTTGGAGGAATTATTTTTGAAAGACTCCTAATTTCCAGAAATCCATCAAGTCTAATCATTCTGATAAAAATACTTTTCTTCAGTTGTCAGAATTGTCAAGTTTCCTTAGGTGAAGAATTTCTGTTACTGGGGATAGATACCATGAATAAGGGTAAAATGGAAGAGTAACTGAAACGAAAGGGTACTTATTCTCAACTAGTACCTGTGGCTCCAATTGAAAGAAACATGGAGGCGGTTTCACAGTAAAAGCAACCATCTGAGACCCATAGAGAAGCCGTTTGTCTGGAGCGCTGAAGGATCACCGTAATTGTACTCTGCAAATTCTGAGAAGTTTTGATTTGAGCACAGAGTTACACTTACAAACTCAGAGTGTCTCCTTTGGATGCTCAATATCTGAAGACTAATGTGTATCTAGATTATTTATTTTATATAGATGGTAGCCCGGCCTCATTCCTCCTAGGATCCTTAGAAATGTAAAAAGGAAATAATTTAGTGTATAGAGCAATACAGGAGACTTCTCTGGCAGTCCAGTGGTTAGGACTCTGTGCTTCCACTGCAGGGGGACGGGTTTGATCCCTGGTCAGGGAACTAAGATCCTACAGGCCACGTGGCAACGCCACCAAGCAAAAACAAGAACAAATACTCACCTCAAGGTTTGTTTTAGTTACGCATTAATAATTCAATAAGAAATGAGGGCCTGTGTGATATTCACAATCAGCACTTTATGCTTTATTAGGGGAAAGACCCTTAGCATGGTACTTAAGTTTTTGACATGAATTTTCCTTCTAAATTGTGTCACTCTTCTCTCTTCACTTCTTTAGAGGAAGTTTTCATATAGAATGAAAAATTTGTTTATATATTTATATAGTTTTAAATAAAATCATTGTAGAAGTATTTTTAAGTTTAAAAGTGTGGGTGAGATGGGCAGATTATCACATGATACAGGTGACTGGTACTTGTAGATCCTCAGGGTCTAGCTTGAGTGGTGACAGCTGTAAGTAGGAGAGTAAAGCAAGCTGGATTCTTGGGTCCTTCTATAAGGAAGGAGAGCACAGGAAGCCTCCCTGCAGTATACAGATGTTCCTGGGGCCTCACAGTAGACTGTCCTGGGATCCCCTGACATCACCGACTCTATGTCGAAGGAGAATGAGATGTAATAGCCAACGGTACCTAGGATACTGTATTACCAGGCTTAGAAAAAAAAATTTTTAAAGGAGGAAGTTAATTTCAGGAGAAAGATGATCAATTTGTACTAAACAAGTTGATTTTCTGGGGCTCAGTGGCCAGTCAAGAAGGAAAAGCAAATCAGAAGTGCAGTAGAAAGTCAGTGCTATTAGAGAAAGCGATGGCAATCAATAATATATTTAAAGAGAGAGAGTGTGATACTGAAGAAAGCCATGAACATAAAAAGGAAATTCAAAGGGAGAAATAAAAATAGTTAAAAGAGAGATGAGAATTAAGCTTTGAAATAAGACTGAATTTGTATAGTAGAAAAAGAAGTGGAACCAAGGAGAAAGAAAAGAACCAGAGAAGACTGTCAGTACTTTAGTGGTCGGAGACATTTTAGGAGGAAGGAGGTGTTCCATGAATCAATGACGCAGAGAGATAAAGTGTAACTCATGGAGCAGCACCTGGGAGACAATTTGATGATTTACAGAGATCAATATCAATGGAGAAGTGGGGTTAGAATCAGAAGACAAGAGAAATGAAGAAATGTTTTTGTAAAGGTAGATTATTTTTGTTTATGTTTTGACATGTTCGGTATTGAAAGGAAGGTAAGAGAAAGGATGTAGCTTACATCGGGAAACAGACTGATGACTGATGACTTAAGTCTTTACAGAGGTGATAGTGATCATTTAATTGACCATAGTTTTGGAATGCAAGGGAGGTGTCAATTTAACGAGTTTCAATGGCAAGATTATCTCTGGAGAGGGGGAGTATCTTCTCCTCTCCTGAGATAGGAGAGTAGGGAGGAAGACGGAGTGTAACCAACAGGAGAGAGACTGCAGTGTGCACCAAATGATTTTAGTTACTTATTTTTTTAATAAACCTTTTTGGAGTGTGCACTATATAAAGTACCAAGATCCCTTGGAAAATATGATGATGAAAAAGACCTAGACAATGCTCTCAAAGTAGTTTTACATGGAAGATAAGACAAGTACAAAAATAACTCTAGGGATTGAGAACACAAGTTATTAAGTTAAATATAAATTTTTCTACACCTCAGTTTCTTCCTCCATAAAATGGGAATAATGATAGTACCACCTATGTTTCAAGCATCCCATTCTCTTTCTAGCTTACATTTCCCAGTGTTCTAATAGAAGTATTTGACCTAATGGAGACATTCAGCTCATGACTCAAACACTGTTTCATTCTCCATCATTGTCCTCATGTTCTCATTTCCTTTTTTACCCAGGATAAATTTACTGGCCCATCATTTTAATCACTTTCTTATCCCTCCATCCATTCCATCAAGACACTTGTTCCTCTCTCCTTGAGATACACATGGCTGGAAAACCCTATTCCTGATGAAACCTTACTATTTGCTTTCTTCCCATCTTTTGGGTCCCCTTATCGATGGAGGAAAATTCCCCAAAGTCATACAATATGAGTTCAAGAAACACATCAAGACCAAGGCACGTATAGTCTCTGCATTTCTTCAGCATCTACATGGAGAGGCATCCCATGTTGAGGAGGGTTTTGTTCTAGTGGAGGCCTCTTCCCCATTGCTCTTCCTTCATAGAGGGCTTTGATGACCGCAACTTTATTAAGAAAGGGACCTTCAGAGTGCTTAGGGGATTAAGGTGCCTAGATATCATGTCAGCCATTAACAGGAGTTGTCTGGGAAAGCCAGAAGCCCTGTACGTTAGGAGGCACATGGAGAACTTGGGACCTTTTGGATTCTATAGCCCTCCGGTCATGGAAGGAGTCTAGGCTAGCCTATTGTTCAGTAATCATAGGATGAACATCTAGGGTCATTTTTGAATAATGCTTCTCCTTCACAACAATCTATCCCCAGGACCCTTGAGTGCTCCTCAGGTGTTTCTGGAATAGGAAGAGAGATATTACTTGACTTCCACCCAATCTTTAGAGGTTAAGTTAACTGCATTTGTCACACACCCTCAAGGATGAGCTAAATTGTCAACCACCTCCCCTCCCCACCATTTATTAGCAATACATTCTATAGAGACCTCGAGATTGTTACTTCTATCCTTTGACATTAAAGTTGGAAAAGGAGAAGAGCATATTTATCCTCCATTACTTACCTTCTGCATATTCCATGGTGCCTGAGTCTCCAGGGCAGAGGTACAAAGAGCTACTACTGCTCACTCAAAGGGCCCCTGCCATCAGTATTCGGGTCTGCAGCAAACATTCGTTTGATGCACTCTTACAAAAGCTCCTACCAGGGGTCACAGATCGCAAGCTCTTCCTTGGTTATATTTTTTGCCCTGATCTCAGACCAAAAGGATAAAGGTTTTATGTTTAAGCCAAATTGTGGTGACCTCTTTGGGGAGAGGGTTGGTAGAGGATTGGGCCTCAGCCCCAGCTTCCTCTTGTCTTGAATGGACCCCAGATAAGATATAGGGACCTCTGGCACCTCTTGCAGACCACAGGAGATGTGGGGAGTTTCTATTACTTGGAACAATGGCAGGCCAGCTGATCTTTCGTAGTCTTATCGGGGAGACTACAGGGTGAGGACGATTGAATGCCTTTGTTCTCTAAAGGCATTGGAGCTCTTCCTCACCGATTTATTTAGCATGGTTTTCTTCTCCTCTCCCTGCTTCTTGTGCTGACCCGATACTAGTGGTGTTTAATGTCCTGACCACCGTGCTAGCTCCTCCTATTCTGGCAGCTTTCCCAGGGAAATCCCTCTGTACTTAAAAGGACCCTGAAATTTGTATAACGTTTAGATCCCATATATTTTCTTGTAAGAAATCTTAAAGGAAAAATTTCAGGTCAAATACCTGTGTTTGTGGGCTGAGAACATTCAAAATGAGGCCTTTTACTAGACCGTTAGAAGAGCTGATTGCATTCAATTGTGATGGAATCAGGAATGATGGAGTTAGGGTGGGGCTGATTTGAGTAGAATCTGGAAGAGATACATGGATACTGACCATGTGTTCAAGTTTCATTGGGAATTTTTTTTTGAGAGAGTACCTGTTTTCTTGGAAGGATAATCGTCTCTACTTCTATCCAAAGCAAGACGATCAGAGGAGACTTTACTGAGAAGGTGACGTTTGTGCTGAGGCTTGAGAGTTGCCTGGGTGCAAAGACCCTCAGACAAGAGTATACCGGCCTTTTCTGAGACACAGCCCGGAATTTGTTTGGAAGGAGAGAGCAAGGAGCAGGGTAGAAAGGGGTGAGGTCAACAGGTGATGGTGGGCCAGATCACTTAGCGACTTTTAGGACATTCGAAGGATTCTAAGTGGGCTGGAATAGGTGTGCCTGAAGTTTGAGGACAGGGGAAAGTGAAAGAGAATATTTGAACGGTGGAAATTAGGGAAGCTTTAGAGGATTAGGAAACAGTATTAAGGGCGAACTTGAAATTGGGTTAATGAGATAGTTTGCTTTGTTTTTTTCTTTCCTTTTTTATTTTTACTCATATATTTTCTGTCCTAAAATTATAACTATTACATATGCTCCATACAGTTCAAGTTGAACTTGGAGTATACATAGTGAAATTTATTTTTGACGTTGTTTTCAATATGTTTCTTTTTTTTCCACACACACACACTGTATTTTATTTTTATAAGGGATAAATAAACTGACAGCAATCATTGTAAATGGATGACCACAACAAAAGCAACAATGATTGCAATTACCAAACACGAAACACACTCATACTATGTTATAATATTGACATTCAGTCCAGTAATCCTCCATTCTAACAGCTCCTTTACTTTGCAGTGAATATTGATTTCTATATTTTTTGCCTCTGAGTCCTTGTGGGATTTTTAAATTTTATTTTCAAACTGAAAGTCCCAAAAACTATAATCATCGTCATCAGTTGCCTCAGTCCCATGTAATTAATTATTTTTTTCATCTTGATATTTGGTTAGCACTTTTATGAATTCATCAGTTTTCCATTAGAGTTCTGAAAATGCGTCTTCATTCAGTTCAGCAGTATAGTCAGTGACCAGAAACCTGTAGTTGTCAGAGTCTTTTCCATGAATTCCTTGAAGATGAAACCCTTTTATAGGAACATTTTTGCAAAAGCAGCAGAGTACACACAGAACTGTCTGTAAATGACAAAAGACTTAAAAATGACCATGGTTAAAGATTTGATGAAAGTTCATAATAATGCAATTGACAAGGAAATTTAGTTATTTCTGAGATATACATTTTAAAGTAATAACTAGAATTATGACTTATAACATTATACCAGAACATATAAGATTTTTAGAAATTTCATGTAATGTCTGAAACATTTATATTAACATATTTCCATACAAATTACCCAAAGAAAGTTTAGTATTAGTTATTTTTTTGTTTGTTGTTTGTTTTTTTATACTGCAGGTTCTTATTAATCATCAATTTTATACACATCAGTGTATCCATGTAAATCCCAATCGCCCAATTCAGCACACCACCATCCCCACCACACCACAGTTTTCCCGCCTTGGTGTCCATACGTTTGTTCTCTACATCTGTGTCTCAACCTGTGCCCCGCAAACTGGTTCATCTGTACCATTTTTCTAGGTTCCACAAACATACGTTAATATATGATATTTGCATTTCTCTTTCTGACTTACTTCACTCTGTATGACAGTCTCTAGACCCATCCATGTCTCAACAAATGACTCAATTTCGTTCTTTTTTATGGCTGAGTAATATTCCATTGTATATATGTATCACAATTCTTTATCCATTCGTCTGTCATTGGGCATTTAAGTTGCTTCCATGACCTGGCTATTGTAAATAGTGCTGCAATGAACATTGTGGTGCTTGTGTCTTTTTGAATTATGGTTTTCTCTGGGTATACGCCCAATAGTGGGATTCCTGGATCACATGGTAATTCTATTTTTAGTTTTTTAAGGACCATCCAAACTGTTCTCCATAGTGGCTGTATCCATTTACATTCCCACCAACACTGCAAGAGGGTTCCCTTTTCAACACACTCTCTCCAGCTTTTGTTGTTTGTAGATTTACTGATGATGCCTGTTCTAACTGGTGTGAGGTGATACCTCACTGTAGTTTTCATTTGCATTTCTCTAATAATTAGTGATGTTGATGCATCTCTTTTTCCTAACTCTAATGAGAATGTTACTTTTGTTTCACTGTTAAGAATTATCCTTGGTATTTTTTACCTTGAAATTCTTTATCTTACAAAACAAGTTTCTTGATGCTTTGCAAGTAAGTATTTTAAAATCTTGAATGGATTTTGCATTTCATCAAATGCTTTTTTGGTACCTATAAGATGATGAGATTTTTCATTTACTTTGTTAATATTCTGAATTATATCATTAAATTTTCCAATGTTGAATCATCCTTGCATTCTATTTGGTAATGATGTATTATTCTTTTATTATATTGCTTTATTTCATTGGATAACATTCTTTTTTATGCTTTCATCTATGCTTATAAACAAGGATGGCCTGCAGCTTTATTTTTTATTGTCCATTTTTCGTTTTGCTATCAGAGATCAGAATAGCCTCATCTGAGTAGCTTTCCAATTTTTTCTATACTCTGAAACAATTTGCACTATAAGAGTTTATTGTTTCCTGAAACTTTTCTATATTCACATATAAAATGATGTGTCTCCTGGACTTTCAGGGGTCATACTTTAAACCAGATTATTATACTGGGGTATTATTCAAGCTTTCTGGTTTTTCTTGGATCCATTTTGGTTATGTTTCCTCTCTAGAAAATTATTCTTTTCTCTTGTCTTTTGAAAATTTTTCTGTCAAGTTTCTCCTAAGATTCTCTTTTGAGATTTTAAAAATTCTTTTGTGCACTATTTCATTCCTAGTGGTTTATTTTTCCCTTCTTTCTTAGGCTCAGTTATGCCCATGGTTTATTGCTATCATTAATTTCTTCCAAGAATATTTTTGGTCATCAGTGTTCTGTCTTGTGTGTGCTTTCTTTCATTAATTTTGTCTTTATTCTTTGTTATATTTTTACTCCTATCACTTCTTTCTCTTCTTCTATTTTGTAGCTTCTTCAAATGAATGTTTAGTTCATATATTTTCAATCACCCTTCCTTTTCCTTTTGGTATAATGAAAAATATATCTCTCCTTTAATGCTTTTCACCCTAAACTATATTTTAAATTTATGTAAATAATTTAAATAAATTAAAAAAATTTATTTCACAGAAATTTGTGAAAATCATCATAACTTGATGAATTATGACAATGAGCCATTCTGAGGGCTGTGTAACCAGAACCTGGGTTCAGAACAGAATATTCACATTATTCTAGAGACTTCCTCACACCTCCATTCACAACCTCTCTCTTTCACAAAGGTAACCATTACTCTGATTTCTAACATAGATTACGTTGCCTCCTTTTTATCTTTATATAAATGGAAGCATAGACTAGGTATTCTTTTGAGTCTGCATAATTTTGCTCAGTATTATGTTTATAGAATTATTCCTATATTTTCATGTAGTTCTTGTTTATCTTCAGTACTGCATTGTATTCCATTGTGTGAATATATGACAATGTACTTATCCATTCTAATGTTGACTGGCATTTGAGTTGTTTCCAGTGTTTGGCTACTGAAATAATATTGTTCTGAACATTCTTGGAGTTGACTTTCACTGCACAGACATACACTTATCCTAGGCATGAATCATAGCACATGGGTAAGTTCAATTTTAGTGGATACTGTTCACATAGTTTTACAAAGTCAATGTAATGATTTCCATTCTCCTTACTAGAGAATAAGAATTTCCGTTGTTCACAACAACACCATTTCTTGTATTGTCAATCTTATGAAATGTTAGCCTTTATTTGAATATGCATTTATATTCCATGGTGGTGTTTTTTATTTGTAGTTCCCTAGTAACTATTTCCAAACATTAGTTTTCAACCTGTCTCTATTCTTTTTTTTTTTTTTTTTTTTTTTTAGTTTTTGTTTTCAATACTGCCCTGAAGACACTACATTTGGCATACCCACCCAGGGCTGGGTGATTCACTAGACCTCAAGAGGCCAGAGCCAAGTGTCAACCGAGGACATCACAGACTTGCAGGCTCAGCCATCATTAGTCCTGAGCAAGGCTTCTGCCCAGCGTGGAGTCCCCTGCAGAATCAGCAAGCCTAAGAAATATTATCAACTCATTGCATTAAAGTCTGCTGGGGGTTCCTGCTGATATACTCCAACCCATTTTTGAAAAAGTAGTGTTTTCCAGCATCCTCACCTATCCAGAACATAAATAAAAACTTGGGAGATTCTTGCTTATTAATGAAAGCTATGAAGTCTAAGTCCAACTGGGCCCGGAACCCAAGTTGTAGCATAATGGTATTTCATCCAACCAAAGAAGAGTTTAATAATTTCAATAACTACATTGCTTATATGGAATCCCAAGGTGCACACCGAGCAGGCCTGGCTAAGATAATACCACCCAAGTCCAGGAAGCGCAGAGAGTCCCATATAGGATAAACCCAAGGAGAAACATGCTGAGACACACAGTAATCAAATTGG
>NC_041229.1:38552100-38607521 GCF_002837175.3 Physeter macrocephalus
TTTTTATCTTTATATAAATGGAAGCATAGACTAGGTATTCTTTTGAGTCTGCATAATTTTGCTCAGTATTATGTTTATAGAATTATTCCTATATTTTCATGTAGTTCTTGTTTATCTTCAGTACTGCATTGTATTCCATTGTGTGAATATATGACAATGTACTTATCCATTCTAATGTTGACTGGCATTTGAGTTGTTTCCAGTGTTTGGCTACTGAAATAATATTGTTCTGAACATTCTTGGAGTTGACTTTCACTGCACAGACATACACTTATCCTAGGCATGAATCATAGCACATGGGTAAGTTCAATTTTAGTGGATACTGTTCACATAGTTTTACAAAGTCAATGTAATGATTTCCATTCTCCTTACTAGAGAATAAGAATTTCCGTTGTTCACAACAACACCATTTCTTGTATTGTCAATCTTATGAAATGTTAGCCTTTATTTGAATATGCATTTATATTCCATGGTGGTGTTTTTTATTTGTAGTTCCCTAGTAACTATTTCCAAACATTAGTTTTCAACCTGTCTCTATTCTTTTTTTTTTTTTTTTTTTTTTTTAGTTTTTGTTTTCAATACTGCCCTGAAGACACTACATTTGGCATACCCACCCAGGGCTGGGTGATTCACTAGACCTCAAGAGGCCAGAGCCAAGTGTCAACCGAGGACATCACAGACTTGCAGGCTCAGCCATCATTAGTCCTGAGCAAGGCTTCTGCCCAGCGTGGAGTCCCCTGCAGAATCAGCAAGCCTAAGAAATATTATCAACTCATTGCATTAAAGTCTGCTGGGGGTTCCTGCTGATATGTTCACAACAACACCATTTCTTGTATTGTCAATCTTATGAAATGTTAGCCTTTATTTGAATATGCATTTATATTCCATGGTGGTGTTTTTTATTTGTAGTTCCCTAGTAACTATTTCCAAACATTAGTTTTCAACCTGTCTCTATTCTTTTTTTTTTTTTTTTTTTTTTTTAGTTTTTGTTTTCAATACTGCCCTGAAGACACTACATTTGGCATACCCACCCAGGGCTGGGTGATTCACTAGACCTCAAGAGGCCAGAGCCAAGTGTCAACCGAGGACATCACAGACTTGCAGGCTCAGCCATCATTAGTCCTGAGCAAGGCTTCTGCCCAGCGTGGAGTCCCCTGCAGAATCAGCAAGCCTAAGAAATATTATCAACTCATTGCATTAAAGTCTGCTGGGGGTTCCTGCTGATATACTCCAACCCATTTTTGAAAAAGTAGTGTTTTCCAGCATCCTCACCTATCCAGAACATAAATAAAAACTTGGGAGATTCTTGCTTATTAATGAAAGCTATGAAGTCTAAGTCCAACTGGGCCCGGAACCCAAGTTGTAGCATAATGGTATTTCATCCAACCAAAGAAGAGTTTAATAATTTCAATAACTACATTGCTTATATGGAATCCCATGGTTCACCAGTATATGGTGCGGACGTCAGTGGCTCCTTATTCGAAAGAAACACGAAGCAGTGGAGCCTTGGACACCTGGGAACCATTCAGGACCTGCTGGAGCGGGAGTGCGGAGTGGTCATCGAAGGCGTCAACACCCCCTACCTGTACTTCGGCATGTGGAAGACCGCCTTCGCCTGGCACACGGAGGACATGGACCTTTACAGCATCAACTACCTGCACTTCGGGGAGCCCAAGACGTGGTACGCGGTGCCCCCGGAGCACGGCCGGCGCCTGGAACGCCTGGCCAGGGAGCTTTTCCCGGGCAGCTCGCGGGGCTGTGAGGCCTTCCTGCGGCACAAGGTGGCTCTCATCTCGCCCACGGTCCTCAAGGACAACGGCATCCCCTTCGGTCGGGTCACTCAGGAGGCTGGAGAGTTCATAGTCACGTTTCCCTATGGCTACCACTCTGGCTTCAACCATGGCTTCAACTGCGCGGAAGCCATCAATTTCGCCTCCCCGCGCTGGATCGATTACGGCAAAGTGGCCTCGCAGTGCAGCTGCGGGGAGGCCCGGGTCGCCTTCTCCATGGACGCCTTCGTGCGCATCCTGCACCCGGAGCGCTACGAGCTGTGGAAACGCGGGCAGGACCGGACCGTGGTGGACCACACGCAGCCCACGGCGCCGGGCAGCCAGGGCCTGAACGCCTGGAGGGAGATCCGCTCGGCCGGGGGAGCCGCGCTCGTCCCGAGGCACCACCAGCCCCGCCGTGCTCCGCGCCCCCGTGGGCCTGTAGCCGCGGGCGGTGGGACCCGCCCCCGAGTCCCTGAGCCTGCTGTGTCCCGGAGCCCCTTGCCGGCCCGGGGCTCTTGCTCTGCCGCCCATTTCGGGGTTGCGGCCACCCGCACCTCCAGGGAGCCCGGGCCGACCCAGCCGCCGACCCCAGGTCCATCCGCCCCGGATCGCCACCCAGCTGGAAGCTGTGGCCCTCGTCATTGGCCTTGGGAACAGGGGACTCTGGAGCCAACTGCTCCCCCCAGGGCTAAGAGGAGGCTTTCCTTAGACATCGCTCAGGACCCAGAGGCTCAGCCCCTGCCTGTGGATGCACCCTCGCCGGACAACGCTGACCCGCTCAACCCTGGTCTCCAGCAACCCGCCCAGGATTCTGGGTGTGGTTGTGGCCCTGTCCCCTAAGCCCAGGGGATGCCTTTCTACCCCACTGCTCTTGCGTGGGGATCCTTTCAGACTGGTCGCACTTACATTTCAGAGCTTTGGGTATTTGCAGGTCACTAGTCTCCTTTTCCTCTTTCCCCTTCCCTTCCCGCTTTTCTTGCCAAGCTAGGCCCTTTTGACCAATTAGGTCAGTAGAGACTCAGATGATAATTGATAATCTTTCTGAGTCTTTGATGTATTGAAAATGTGTTTTCTGCCAGTATGGTAACCAGAATGTTAAAATCTGACTTTACTAAATATATTAAAGGTAACCAGAATGTTAAAATCTGACTTTATTTTTTGTGGTGTTCATTCAGTCAACTGAGAGTTTGGTCGTTTTTTCTGCACTTTTCTGAATAATCATATCAAAACATTGCAAGCAAATCTTATTTTTATGAGCTTGTTGCCTTGTGTGATGTTGGTGAGTGAGTTTGGGGTTGATTGTTGGGTTCCAGCTGGCTGGCTGGGTTGGGGGATTTGGTTGGCAGCCCTATCTGAAGGATGACTTGGTGGAAATCACCTGGCACTTGGCTGATCCAAGTTGCTAGCAGAGATGAGCAAACATAGGGCAAAAAGGGCCAGCATGTGAAAATCTTCTCTCCCAAGTCTCCACTGACTTCTCAGTGCTGTATGTACATTTCACGGGGTTAAGTCACTGATACATTCCAATCAACACATCCAAAAATAAATGAACAAGACAATTTCAAGTGGGCATATGTTCTGTGAAGAGATAAAGGGGCTGGGGTGATAGTGCAGAATGGGCAGTGTGTTTCTGGTGGTCAGGGGATACTTCATAGAGCAGGAGACCTTTCTGAGTCCGAAAGGACAAGAAGGAAGGTCCAGAGCTGATTTCCATTTGGATGAAACAACAAGTGTAACAGCCCTAACACAGAGCTTGGTGCTTTTGTGTGGATAGAGAGGAAGCTCATTTGTGCCTGGGGCATAGAGAAGGGAGAGGCAAGGTCCAGGGTATGTAGGACCTCGTAACTTATGGTAAATATTTGAGTTTTTTTCAGCTTGAAATGAGAAGGCATTGGAAATTTAAAATAGTACTTGACATGATATAATTTGCATATTTAAGTAATCACCTTAATTGTTCTGTGGACCCCTTGGGGGCAGGAGAAGTAGTTAGAACATCTAACTAATACAGGTGAGAACTGATGGTTACTGACTTAGGCCATAGTGTTGAGAATGCACAGAAGTGGCCAAACTCAGAATAAATTTTGGAAATTGAAAATGACAGTTTGGATGCAGAAGGAACATGTGACTCCGAGTCCAGTTGTTACTGTGACATCACACTGTATGTGTCTTTTTTTTTTTTTTAATTAAGAAATAAATTTAGGGTTCATTTCAGGGGCCAAACATAATCAACCTTTTCAAGTATTGAAGCCTCCAAGGAATTGGTTCTTAAGCTCCAAAATGTGCTCTTCTGATAATTTCTCTCCTATTTTATAGGCTCACCTCATGGATTTGCTGTGACTTAGAGGAAAGGCTAGGCTTAGGAAGCAGACGGGCCTGGCTCAAATCTGGCTCAGGACTCACTGATTATGCCATCTTGGACAAGCATCTGAACGCTCTGGTCCAGTTCCCCACATGGCACACTGAGGAAATAAGATTAAATAATAAGATGTGAGTGAAAGCACCCTAGTAGGCACTCTGCTTCTGTCTCTACCACCACCCCATTCCAAGCTACCATCTCTCATCTGATCTTTATAAATGTTTTTCTTCATTCATTCTGGGCCACTCCAGTCTGCTCATTTCTGCCCAGAAAGCAAATGTGATTGTGTCTCCGCCATTGAAAGATCAAAAGCCTCAACATGATTTATATAATATTTCTTTCCAAACTGCAGGACATGAGCCATTAGTGGGTCATAGAAACAACTTTGTGGGTTACCAGCAGCACGTTTTTTAAAGGGGAACAAAATAGAACACAACAGAAATACTAGATTGCAATGTCAATTTTAAGCATAAGGATTATTACATGAAGCTTGTTCTCTCCATATGGGTCTGTGTCCTGCTGAGAAATGGTTGACGGCCTCTAGCCTATGATCCCATGAATGCTGTGTCTCCCGCCTACTTTAGCCCTATTTCTCATAATGTTCTCCCAGGTCTCTGTTCTCTTACCCACACCCACCTTCCTTAAATTCCTCCAACATATCACGTTCCCTTCTGCTGGGAGACCCCTTAGCACATGCTGCTTTCCTCTTTGCCTAGTTTATGTCAACATCTTGGTCTCAGTCCAGACAACACTCTTCAGGCAAACATGCCCTGAATCCCCGGAGTGGCAGGTTCTCACAGCTCCTCGTGCAGTGTGTGTCATTATTCCTTTAATAGCCTGCTTCTTTGATTAACGACAAGCTTTCCCACTAGGTTTCGTCTGCAGGACCGCAGGAACCTTATTCTTGTTTACCACTGTACCCAGTCGCTGAACCCAGGTTGGCACATAGGCACTCAAGAAAGAAATATGAATCAACCAACCTACCAACCAGTGATGTTGGCCGGTCTCGTTTCTTTCTTGGTTTTGGTTTTGATTCTAAGCCTCGCAGCACCAAGTAAACCACAAGAGCTGTCCTATTTCCCTAGGTTAGGAGTTTCCTAGAAGGGGATTTTTAACTTGGGTCTCCTGGCTTCTGATCTGCTGAAACTTCATCAAAGTTGTGTCCGTGTATTGGCAGATAAGCATTTCGTTGGGAAGGGAGAGACTAACTTCCGTCGGATGTCACTCTGGGTCCCTGCCCACCAGACCCAAATAGCCACAGTTCTGTGGGCATCTCACGCCGCCTCTTTGCATCCTTGAGGATCCCTGGGGCGCGCTGGATCAGGAGGCTTCTAGGCTCCCAGCCCCGGGGACAGTTCCTTCCCGTTTCCTCCGATTAAGCCAACCCGGTTCATACCTTTCAGTATTGGAAGTGCGCGTCCCCGAGCCTGCGAGCGCAGACTGCAGAAACCAGGCGGTGCAAGTCCGGGTGCATCCCCGCGCCCGGCCCCGGGCCTGCGCAGCCATCTTCAGGGAGGAGGGTGCGAGGGAGGCGCGGCCTCGGGACGCGGACCCGCCCCCACCGCCTGGGCCGCCCAACGCGGCCCGCAGAGCGCTAGCTGAGCCGCGCCGCCCCCGGCTTCCGACTTCCCCGCGGCCCCGCTCTGCGGCCTCGCGCTTTCACCGCCCGGCCCGCAGACGCGCCATGGGCCCCGCGCGCTGCTTGGCGCTGGGCGGCCTCCTCGCTCTGGCCGGGCTGTTGGAGGGCCGGCTCGTGAGCGAGCAGGAAGCCGGCTTCGGCGAATGCGACCGATTCTTCTACGCCGGGACCCCGCCCGCGGGGCTGGCGGCCGCTGCCCACGTGAAGATCTGTCAGCGTTCCGAGGGCGCCGAGCGCTTCGCCACCCTTTACAGCACCCGGGACCGTATCCCCGTGTACTCGGCGTTCCGCGCCGCGCGCCCCGCGCCCCTGGGCGCCGAGCAGCGCTGGCTGGTGGAGCCGCAGGTAAGCGAGGCGCTTCCCAAGCCCGGCCGTTGGGCTGGCCTCCCAGGGCGCTTTGCAGCCACCGTGAGCGGTAGGGCGGGGAAGGGCAGCCCCAGCCTTCGGTGCCAGGGTCGGGGAAACCCGGGTTTCCACCCGCCCCACCGCGCCCCCGGAGTTACAGACTGCGTCGTCCCCTGTCAAAGCCACGGCCAGAGCTGGGCGATCTACGAGCCTTCGCTTAAGCCTCAGGGGTCCGAGGCCCCCAGTGGGAGGTGGTTCTCTCTGCACTTCAGAGTAGACATCTGCAGTGTCTCATTCACTTCCTGAATAATGAGGACTGTGAGACGGAGACCCAAGAGACCACTCAGATCTTCGGGACGCCTAGGCTGGGACCTCACAGGTCGTTGCCACAATTCTGTGGGATGGGTGGGTGAGTGGGCATTTTCATGCCCATTTTACAGAAGAGGAGATCAAGGCTCAGCGGGGCGATGAGACGTGCATAAAGATGGGGAAGGTCTTTTGGCTAGAAGTTCACTGCCCTTCCTACCAGGGAAAAGCTTTTCTTCTGCAGAGGCCACCTGAGCCTGAAAAGCCTTCCCTTCTGCACAGGACATTGAGTAAATTCGATCTGAAGTTAATGTTGGGTTAGGACAATGAAACAAAGGTATGGATTTTTAGAAATGCGATGGGATAGTTACAAATAGTAGGGACATTGACTACCTCCTACTGATGGGAAGAACAAACCTGTTTCTCCTGGCTCTTCATATCTATATTATCAGACCACTTGGAAATCATGTCATCTCTCAGGGTTTTCTGTTCTGTCTGGTGAGAGTGACCAAACACTCCAAGAGGCTCCTAGAGGTCCTGCTGATCCTGCCTTCACACACCCTGCCCTAGGTCTGCTCAGCCAGCCTCCCGTGGAGAACACCCTGCCAGGCTCCCCTATCCCAGCAACAAAGGACACCCGATCTGGGGGAGGAGTTGAACACTCAGCCCACCCATTCTTTTTTTTTTTTTTTAGAACTGGTTGACCTTGATTTTTTTTGTTTTACTTTTTTAATTGAAGTATAGATGACTTACATCAGCCTGCCCATTCTTGATGGCCACAGCTGCCTAGGCATTGTGAGCAGGGGACTGGCTTTCAGCTGTTTTATTCAGAGCCCTGGGTTGTAATTTCTATAATATCATTCAGTTATTTCTGGCTCTAAGACCTTGACCAGATCTCAGGCCATCTGCACCTCCGTCTCTTTACCTTCTCCACAGCCTGTTGATGTCAGGACCTATGAGATCACGCATGTGAAAAAGCCTTTGTAAAGTATACACACTTAAGGCATATATTAACCTAAAGTTAGTTTGCCCCCATCTGCACCCCTAGAGCTCTCTGCGTTTCCCCCAGTATGCATGTGATTGCAGACCTGTGAGGAAAATAGATGACCTGGTCCTTTCTCACCGAGGATCTCATGGATGGCTTGGGGAGACAGAACATACATGTGAGGAAGACGTGGGATGCATGCTGAACAAATTTCAGTTAAATCCAGAACTACCACATTTAGAAGTCACCCACTGTGTGCCAGGCACTTGGGGTGCCAGGGGAACAGAGTGTTGCTCTGGGACTCAAAGGCTTCCTGGTCTGCTGGGTGAAGAGGTGGCGACACCTCTGATTAGAGCCACGCCGCGTGGGTTTAAGCCTCAGTTCTTCCACTGAATTGCTGTAAACTTGGGCTGGTTGACTTAGAGGTAATAACAGGGTGATTTTGAGGATTGAATGAATTACTCCATATAAGGTTCTCGTGCCTGGCCTATCAGTCCTAGCTGTTATTTTGACATAAGCAAAACATCCTCAGTTTAAAAGGGTAGAAGAAGTCTTATTAGATTTAATCCATCTTGGAGGTGACGGGGTAAGCCTTTGGGTCAGGGTGACGTTTGTGCTTTGCCTGGAAGGATGAGGCGGAGTTCCGAAGGGGGACAAGGACGAAGACATTCCCAGCAGAGGGGACATGCTGTGTGAGAAACGCATGGCATGGCCGAGTCAGTGATTAGTGGGGAGTGGTTGGAGCAGCTAAACCAGTACAAGTGAGTAGATGACTCAGTGAGTAGATGACTCAAGTGCTCAGAATAAAGAGGAGTGATGGAAGGGAGGGGTAGGGTATGAAGGAGTGATCAAGGAAGGTTTGGGGCGGGGGTGTGCGGCAGAGCCATTTATGCAGTTATTGAAGGAGCCCAAAGGAGCGCGACTCATTCAGCAGAGAGGAAACGGACAGCACCTTCACATAGGCAGTGGAGACGGAGACCGTGGGCCCTGGTAATGAGGGATGGGACTGGAGAGGTAAAATAGGATGGGGAAGGAGGAAGGAGCTGGTGGGGTGGGAGGGAATAATTCCAAATGGCAGCTTGAGCGGTGAGAGGCGCAGTGGTTCAGAAAAGCACAGGAGGCCAGAGTTCCCGACTGGGGAGGTGGGAAGGGTCCACCTTCCAGGTGAGCACACCTGGAAGGATGCTTTCCTCTGCAAGACGGCCTTGTGCTGCCCATCCCTTCCCACCCCAGCGTCCAGTCAAGTCAGCCAGGACCCAGGGGCTCTTAGGAAGAAGGCGAGGAAGGAGAGAGCGGGGAGAAGCCGCCAGATTGCCATGCTGGCGGGCTCTGGAGCACACTGCAGCAAACCTGCCCCCCTGAGGCCTGCCTCCCAGCCAGTGTGCCCACTGCGGAAAGATGCTCAGGGCTCAACGTGGACTTCTGGCTGCTTCCGAGCACTCTGTAATGCTGAGTCACCTTGTGGCCACATCACCTCTTTAGCAGGTTAGTGTTACCAAGAGGCCCAGCAGATAGAGGAGGAAGAGGCAGGGGACCAGAGGAGCTGGGTGCTTGCCTTTGGTAGTTAGTCAGGTAGGGCTGTTCTGACCCTGAGGCTCCTGAAGCTCAATTCAGCAGCTCGCAACGCTGTCCTGCAGTTTCCCTTTGGAAAAAAGAAAAAACCAAAAACCAACCGAAAACCTCCTAAATCGAAGATGATAGAAACTTAGTCACTGGTGTGTAAAACCTTTAGGGTGTTTTAAGCACTCTTGTGCTTAAAAACACAGGGACCCAGAATTCCACCCTGCAGAATGCAGTTTACAAGGGCCCCGCGCCCTGGCTCCTGTCTGTAGCTCCAGCCTGTCTCCTACCCCTCCCCACCCTCATGTACTGTTCTAGCATCATCTATCTGCCTGGAGTGCCTCTCATAAGCCATTTTGTTGGTCATATTTGTTCCTTTGCTCATGCTGATTCCTTTTGCCCCAAATGCCCTTTCTACACTGCCCCCGTCTTGCCCCTCACTGCCTCCCTACTCCATCCTTTAAGACTGCCAAGGTATCACCTCCTCCAGAAAGAAGAGCCCACCTGAGTGAGGTCCACTTCCCGAGTTAGGTCCACCCCACAGTGCTCCCTGTAATTTCTCTATTTTTGTACTTACCACATTGTTTTATAACTACCTGCTTGTGGGTCCGTCTCTCCAGTGGAGAGACTGAGGGCTTGCATTTCTAGTGCCTAGGACGTAGAAAGCACTCAGTAAGTGTTGAATAAAATCATTTGATGTTCGGAGGTTCAATCAGGCAGCAGTGGGTGAGGTATTCTGCTTGAGCTTTCTTGGTGGAGAGCTGCCTGCTTTAGAAGCTTGCCTCCCAGCTAGCTAGCAGCCACTGTTCCAAACATATTCCATATGCAGAGCTGGAACCTTCCTCTAAATCCACCCCACCTGTTCTAGCTCCGGCCTTTGGAACTACCCCAGATGATTTCGATCTCTTTAGCATCAGATGACAGGATCCCGCATCTGAGGGGCCTTCTGAAGGACATAATGAGAACTTTAAAAGGAAGCACAGGGACTTCCCTGGCGGTCCAGTGGTAAAGACCTTGCCTTCCAGTGCGGGGGGGGGTGCAGGTTCGATCCCCGGTTGGGGAGCTAAGATCCCACATGCCTCCTGACCAAAAAACCAAAACATAAAAAAGAAGCACTATTGTAACAAATTCAATAAAGACTTTAAAAATGGTCCACATCAAAAAAAAATTTTTAAAAAGGAAACAGAAGACAGAGGGCTGTTGTGGGTTTTATGTGGAATGTGGTCACCTTTAAATTGAGAGTGGGGAGAAGGCAAGAAAGAGATGAGACAGTGTGTCCCTATTAGCAGGACAGAGATGGTCTGGAGGGTTTGCAGTCAAAATTGAGAACTGAGTTCTGGTTTAGTACAGGGAGCCTCAAACCTTTTAGTTGCTCAGCTCATTTCCGTTTAATGGAAGAATTTTTGGATAAGGTACTAGTGATACCTTTGCAAAGGATGTTGTCAATTCACGCTAGAAGCCAACATGTAAGACCCTGTCATTTAAAAAAAAAATTTTTTTTTTTTTGGCCATGCCACGCGCCACGTGGGATCTTAGTATTCCGACCAGGAATCAAACCCGTGCCCCCTGCAGGGGGAGTGCAGAGTCTTAACCACTGGACTGCCAGGGAAGTCCTCAAGACCCTGTCATTTTGTAAATGTGAATATTGGAAGGAACTGGTTTTATATTCTGCTTATACTTCTTTAATCTTACAAAAATACTCTGAGGTAGATCTTACTCTCTTCATTGTAGAAATGAGGAAACTGGCTCAGAGAGGTTAATTGTTGTGCCCAAGGCCACACAGCTTGGATTTGAACTCATGACTAGTTGTTCCTAGTCCGGAGCTCTTTTGATGAACCATGGAGATCTTTGACTTCCCATGGATCCACTGCATTAATGGTCATAGGACTTCAATTCTCATCTTTTATATGGAAATCTTAATTTCTACTCCATTTCTCTTTCCCAACAGTCGTAGGACAAGTCAGAGCACATATTTGGCCACGTGAATGTTGCTCAGGTGTCAGTGGCTCCAGAGTGAAGCAGATATTCCTGTTAACGGCAAAAGTATTTTCCTAAAGGGCCCAATGAAGTCATATTTCAAATCTTAGTAAATGTACATGAACAGTTGTCACAGCTAGAACCTCGATTAAGTCCCTAATTTTTAATTTCCATCAGTGGCTTCTTGCTTGCACCTCCTGAAACTGTTAGACACACTGTTTCACTTATTCTAACATCAGCCCTCTTTTAATTGTGTCAGAGAACAGATATAAAGAAGATATCATACACATCTCTGGGTAAGGGACACAGCAAACAGGACAATTCTGATTCTTCCTTCTTCGTGAAGAAACGTGACTTCAGATACCTGTTCTGCCATTTACAATCTGTGTGATCAAATACTTCCAGTCCTATTTTTCTGATCTGTTCATTAAAGATAATAACAGTGTTGACTTCACAGAGTGGTCGTGACACATAAACGAGCTAACACATATAGCATGCAGCATAGAACCTGTAATATGGTGAGGTCTTAATAAATAGTAATGTGTACACTATTAAGGTCTTACTCTAATAGATGTTAGACACACACACACATGCATGGAATGTTGGATTAGATAGGTAACTCCTGCAGTTCCACAAATCTCGCCTAAAACATAAAACATCCGTCTGTGTATCTTCTCAAATGCTCCGTATATGTCCCACATCCACATAATAGGTGCTCAGAAGGTACATGGTGAGAGATTGAATGAATGGACGATGGAACGGATGGGTGGATGGGTGGATGGATTTAGGTGATTGGAAAAACAAAAACAAAACAGGTGCCAGAGGCACCTCCACCCTCCTAGTCCTGAGCATCCAAGAGGTGTGTTGTCACAAAACGAACAGTGAGCAATTGCCTTCCCGCCTATTCTGCTGAGCCCGAGGAGGGCCAGGAAGCGCCGGACTCACAGGGATGGTTCCAAAGTCAATTGCTCACAATTTCTTCCTTACTGGAGTGCAGCTAGTAAAAACAGCAGTCATACATGCTACCCTTCACTCCATTTTTCTCCTTTTCTGGCTTTTTCTTCATCTTTGAATTTAGTGTTTCCATCTGATTCGTGGTCATTCTCAGGAGCAAGTTAGGGTACTTGCCCTGTATCGGCAGAACATTTTAGTGATGTTTTGTCCTGGAACAGTCTAGTGGTGATGGAACTGTGCACCATTCTTTCAGTCCAGACTTAAATTTGGACAATCCAGGAAAGGAACTATCATTTACTGATCCCTTCCTATGTGCAAGGATCTTCACAAATTAACTCATTCACAGAACAACTCTAGGTTCTATGACCCATGGTTTATAGTTTAGGAAACTGAGGTTCAGCATCGTTAAATAACTTATCCAAGGTCACACAGCTGCTAGATGGCAAAGTCTGGATTGGAGCTTATGGCTGTCCCACTCCAGAGCTCTTAGCTCTCTTTCTGCTCTACCATGCTACTTTCCACTGACAATGTCAGTATTTTCTCTCCGGATTCCAAATTGACTGATTTGTTATTTTATTTTTATTTTACTGAACTAATCCAGTTCTTTGGATGATGTCTGGCTTGGCTTCTAACACACCATTCTGGAAATCTCAGTTATAGCTCATGGTGATTGGATGGAGCTTTCCCTGAGGAATAAAGATTTTATTTGTTGGGTTTTAATTCCTCTTCCTTTTAAACTGTCAGCTCTGCAAGTGGAAATATGAGAAAATAAGTCCTCCCGTTTGCCAGTAGCTTTCACTGCCAGTGATCTGGTCTTGCTCCTAGAATTCCTGTTAGTTCAAAAATGTTTTCCTTCATGTTGTGTATCATGTCTCCTGAGTGGTCACGTACCCTTTTGGTTAGTAGAACTTGACATCTATGGCAGCGATAATTCGTTGCCTGCTGACATATCTATTTGGCCACTGAAAGGAAGGAGAAATAAAAAAGAAACCAACTCATACGGTGAACCCAAAATAGAAGCACCATTTAGTATTCCAGTCATGCTTTTATTTACCCAGTGCCTGACAGACGTGTGGCTCATTCAAAGGAGGTCAAATGAGGGCATTTAATATTTTTAATCAAAACTGAAAATATGAGTACTTCTCCTTTTGCAGAGTAAATAGTTGGATGAAATAGGATTTGAAAACATAAATTAGATTACATGTTCCAGTTGACTTGCACCTTCATTTTAGGGGTGGTTGACTTGCCCAGGATGCATGATTGAACAGGGACCACGTAAGGAAATGGCCACTGTTTATGTGTCTGAAAGACTGGGCATCCATCATAGTCTCAGGACACACAGAAACACAGGGAAAGGAAAGCTGGGTTTATGAACCATAAAAAGGTCTTTTGTCATTCTTGGATGTTTCCATTGTATCTGGAACCATGGAACCCATGATAACATTGGACACCTCCTTCACAGCCAAGTGGAACATTTGGGATGGTTGATGGTCTTGCTTCTGGCACCTCAGTTGACAGACTTCACCCCTCTAATCCCTACCATCTGCACCCTGAGATCCAAGCTGCGACCAGCTTCACCCAGGCCTCTCTGCAAAACAGCTTCCTGACTGGCTAACCCATCCCACCTGGGTCTCCTTTAGCCTTTCTCCACCTGGAAGCCAGAGAAATTCAAAACATTCATCTCATTGTATCTCCAGTGGCCTCACTGGAAACCCTTCAGGGCTCCCCATTTCTCTTCAGATAAAGACAAGTCCTTATCAGGGTCTCCAGAGTCCTGCGTGGTTGGTCTCCCATTCCCCTTCTGGCCTTATCTGGCGTCACACATTGCCAGGCCTTAACCTCCTGCCACTTTGGCTTCTTTCTATTTTGTTTTTGTTTTTGTTGTTTTTTATTTCTATGCTCTCGCCCATCGTAGGAGCTTTGTACCCGCTGGGCTTTTTTGTCTTCCCTGATATTCCCACCTAGGTCAACTGCCCATAATACTCTCTAGTGGCACCAAACACACCTTTCTTTGCTAGTGTGGTACAATAATACATTTGTTTGTGTGACTAATTGAGTGCCCCCGATTAGACTGTAAGTTCCATGAGTGCAGGGCTCAGGCCTGTCATACTCACCATCGAATCCTCATTGCTTAACACACTGGCCAGCAACCTTTTCTGTAAAGGGCCAAATAGTAAATAGTTTAGACTTTTGGGCCATATGGTCCCTTCTGCAACTATTCAACTCAGCTGTTCTAGCACAAAAGCAGCTGCAGACAGTGCATAAATGAGTAGGTGTGGCTATGTTCCAAGAAAACTTTATTTGTGAAACAGGTGGTGGGTTGGATTTGGTGCACAGGCTGTAGTTTGCCAACTCCTGGTCTAGCATGATGCCAGCACTGAGTAAGTGCTTAATAAAGGTTGTTGAGTTGTGAGCACCCAGCAGATATGGGTTGAACACCAGCAGTGAAATTTGAAAGCTGTGCAGTCTTATTCCTATTATGGCCTGGCAGCCTTAGATCTAGACCTACAGACAGTTTCCATGAACCTTTTTAATGGGGTGCTGGTTCTTTACCATATTTAGGGGTTTTTTAGGATTATAAAAGTAATATGTGCTTATGGTAAAAAGATTCTTCTGAGCATTTTGGAAGTATATAAAGAAAAAGATCTGCTTTTCACAGATAGCCAGTCTTCACGGTTTGTGTGTATGGGTGTATGTGTGTGCGTAACATTCCAGAAATTTCCATTACATATAGAGAGACATGTGCACTCTCACATCCTTTATTCTAGTCAAGGCTTAACACCCTTTTGGACTCTGTGAAGCCACATCTAACGAGCCTCTCAAACAGTCAGCACACTTTTTGATGAGCAAGTCTGCACAGAAACATAAACAATTTGTCTCATTAAGCATTTTCGCTAGAAATACAAGGCCTGGGGACTTGAAATGCAAAGTCTATTTCATCACCTTTTTCTCTCAAGTCTGTATCATGTATAACTGACTGATGGCCTGAAATAATACTGCTCTCTTCCCCCTCCCCTCATTCCTGAGCACAGGAGGTGTTATCCTTCTCCCCTTATAGAAGAGACAGGGGCCCGGGGAGTCACTGGTCTGCCCGAAGTCACAAGGCCAGTAAGTGACAGAGCTGACAGATCTCCTCATTTCCAATCTGGTGTTCTGTTCAGTCACTAAACGCTGCTGCCAAGTAGTCTCACCTTTAGAGGAACTTGAAAAGCTCACAAAACCCAAGAGAAGAGGTCAAAGAAATGGAAATGATTTTGCCTGGGGGCAGATTTACTAGCCTCAGAGGATATATGTGACACAACATTGAGAAGCAGATGCAGTCTCTTTTGTGCTAAAGACAAGAGGTCTTAAGCTTCAACAGCTTGAGGAGGGTTGAGGTTGGATGCAAATAAATCATTTCCTGACATGAGAGCTATGATGCTGTGGAAAAGGGTCCAAGGGCTATCAAGTCCCCTTCTCTAATGATCTTTAAGATGAAGGGTACGTTTTGCCTGTTGGCTTTGGAGAAGGGCCATCTCTTATAGTTAGTTACAATCTTGTGTGGAGATTGGCTATGCGCCTTCCCCAGTTTTCAGATGAGGGTGATGCATAATTGAGTTGATAGTGGTACCTCATAGGCTGCCGTTCTGCACCCAGGGAGCTCTTTGAGCAGGCTTGT
The DNA here is from genome assembly GCF_002837175.3 of Physeter macrocephalus. Taxonomy (NCBI): domain Eukaryota; kingdom Metazoa; phylum Chordata; class Mammalia; order Artiodactyla; family Physeteridae; genus Physeter; species Physeter macrocephalus. The sequence goes on from NC_041229.1 coordinate 38,567,653, forward strand.
CACTGCTCTTGCTTTTCTGCTTCCATATTGGATGCCCTTCTGCTCCTGGGGCCTCCTGTCCCAGGCCAGTCAGAGCCTAGGAGTTTCCTCTCACTCATTTACGTAATAAATGTGGTCACAGCCAATCAGCAACAAGAGTTTATAATCAATTTGTTCTCTCCTCTGTCAATGAATTGGGGTTTAAGAGGTAGGCATGCAATTAGAGGGATCTTCAGTGGCAGAAACAGGCTCACCCTGTTTATTATCTGTTCGTCCCTTTATTCATTCCTGGGCAGCAGGGGGAGAATGTTAGCGTTGCAAAGGCTGAGTCCCCAGACCTTGGCTGCTTGTTGATCCTTTTATCTGTGTTGTTATTGTCGTCAGCCTCACAACCAATTATTGAGTTCTTGGGTCTAAGCCCAGAAATAGGAGCCCATGATGTGCCCTGCCCTCAGGTGTCTTGTTAACTTAGTCGGCAAGGCAGATCAGGCATAAGAAGTGGTTTACTTAAGTCTCTCCCACCAGACTCCTAGGCCTGAAGGGGCAAGGATTGGGCATATGGAGTTGTTAAGAAGATTGGTTTTGTAGTGAGACAAAACTGGGCTGAGTCCCAGCTCTGTCCGTTACCAGCTGGTTGACCTTGGAAATGTTACTGAATCTCATGGAGCCCCAGTCCTCATCTGTGGCCTGGAGCTCATAAATAATCCCCACCCTATGGATGAGTTAGGGAGGTTCAGTATGACTGCGTTGTGTCTACACTCTCAATACGTGTATGTTAAGCATGTGGAATGAATAAGTAACCTTTGCTTCCCAGCCAGTGCCTGCCTTGGAGACAGCCAGGATGAGGGTTACCGTGCCCTTAGGTCTGACCCCGTGTTACTGCTGAAATGCCCTTACTTCCCCCGTACTCCTGCTTCATTGCCGCCTTGCCTGTGACAGGTCTCCACTTTTTCGGATTTCAGCTGCTCCTGCACTATCCTCTGTGTTCCTTTGCCCATTGATACTCTCCTCTGTTGAAGAATTCAGTAGAAGTGCCTTCTCTCAGTCCCTGGGTGCCCCTCTGATCTGTTCCAGATCTTCTGCAACCAAGGCACACGTGTCTCTTCCTTTGTGCCCGAGATTTAATCCAGGTGTCTAGACGGTTCGGTTCCTGGCCTGCAAAGTCCCTGCCCTGATTCACTTGGGTTCTCATAAGAGTAAGATTCCTGAGGTTTCAGGCTTTTTGATACATGAATCATAAGCTTACCCAGGCTTATTCGGGTGAAGGGCAGGACCGTTGTACGAGATCACTGGTAAATTCACAGGCACAGGAACAGGCCTCAAAGGATCCAGCATAGGGAAGCTTCTAGAAATCAAACAGTCCCACAGACTCTTCAGGATCTTTCTCCCACCCTCCTCTGTCTTTTCTCTCTTAACCAGTTCTTCTGCTTTCCCATGGGTCAGGCTGGCTGCCAGTCCTAACGTCCATCTAGCAACCTTCACACCCTGACTGTTGTCAGGCTTTGAGCTTCTTGGATCGAGAACCCAAGAAAGTCATCTGGTAGGCTGCTGTCCCTACCAGGCTGGCTGTCCCTGGGTTATGCCTGGCAAGGAGGTGGGTAGGAGAGGGTCATGTGCTAAGAAATACCACTCTTTTAGAGATAGTGTCAGAAGTACTTGGTTAATTTAGAAGTAGGGGTTGAATGTGGCGCATTGGCTGACAGGGTTGGCATACCTGGTGGTTGGCTGGGAGAGTCCAGAGTGGGCAGCCAGATTAGACTGCTCAAGGGACCCTCACTACTCAACAGAACCCATTCTGCATACCAACCATGTGTGTAATTCATGCTACAAAAGGCCCCGAGGTGGGTGTGATCTCCTAGGACTGGGTGAGCTGGGGTCTTGGGAAGGCTCTTACTGAGGCTATATCAGCCAGGGTCTGGGAAGGAAACAGGTGGAACTCTCAAAGTAGTTTAACTGACAGAATTGAATGAAGAAACTATTTGCCGAGAATTAAGGGAGTCAACAAGATATGGTAAAGTACCCAGGGCCTAGCCATCGCAGGAAGCTGTCACCATCCCAGGCCTGTGGGGTCAGCGGGGAGCCTTGGGGATAGCTGTGACTGCAGAGGAACTCAGCCAGAGCCAGGACCACAGTAACCAGGTGGGGAGGGAGCAAGGGAATACATCCTCTCTCTTCCCCCCTCCCACTGGCTCCCCCAGGCAGAAGCCAGAGGGCAAGAGAGCTCAGATGATGTGGTCCCTAGAAATCAGCCTCCTGGGACACAGAGCAGAGCACAGGAGAGAGTGGAGAGTGGATCTGGGGGGCCAAAGGAGACCACCTAACACAGGAGCGGTGAGGTTGGAGCTGGGCCCGGGCACCCAGCTAGGATATAAGTAGCGGAGGGGAATGGTGAAGGCCCCCCTCCACTAGTGTTGACATGGGCGGCAGTACAGAGGGAAGCAGGGCAGCATTTACATCACAACCATGTAACTGACTCGGTTGGGGGACAGGGATTGTCCTTTTCTGGTTGAATGTAAGGGAAGACTTGAGAGAGGAGATTGGAGAAATTGGGGGTGGGGGGAGTCATGACTATGCTAGTTTGTCATTTAACCTGGAAGTATAGGATGCTACTGAAGATGTTAGAAAGAGCAGTGAGATATGACCCAAAAAGTATAAATAAGCAAAAAGAGACTTCTCACTTCACATATGAATAAGGCAGAAAATTCATGTTTATCCATTTTGGGGATCAGAATATTAGCTGCTCTGATGGGTGGAGGATCCGAATGGCCCTATAGTACTTTATTCTCTTTCTTGGCATTATCATCCTAGCTCTTGTGATTTCTGGATAATACCTCTTGGAAAGTATTAATAGCATGTGAATAAATTAAGCCCAGCTGGGCCACTACCAGAAATGATGTAGTAAGCATTGTATTTCACTGCTGTCCATGGACCCCCTGCATCACCATCACTTGGTGGTGGTGGTTAAAAATGCACTTTTGGGGCTTGAGAGGCCCGCGTACCACAAAAAAAAAAAACCCCAAAAATGTAGATTTGTGTGCTTCACACCAGAGGTGCATTCTGTAGGCCTCGGGTGGGGCTCAAAAGTGCATTTTTAAAAAAAATTTTTATTTTTATTTATTTTATTTTTGGCTGTGTTGGGTCTTCGTTGGTGCGCACGGGCTTTTCTCTGGTTGCGGCGAGCGGGGGCTACCCTTCGTTGCGGTGCACGGGCTTCTCACTGCGGTGGCTTCTCTTGTTGTGGAGCACGGGCTCTAGGTGCATGGGCTTCAGTAGTTGTGGCTCACGGGCTCTAGAGCGCAGGCTCAGTAGTTGTGGCGCACGGGCTTAGTTGCTACGCGGCATGTGGGATCTTCCCGGACCAGGGCTCGAACCCGTGTCCCCTGAATCGGCAGGCGGACTCCCAAACACTGAGCCACCAGGGAAGCCCAAATCTACGTTTTAAAATGATTTATTTTTTATTTTTTGGCCGCGCTGCGCAGCATGAGGCATCTTAGTTCTCTGACCAGGGACCAAGTTGCTTCTAACACAGACTGAATTTGTAGAACTCTAGATTTAAGGCAATATCACTAATTTCTTGTAATAGCTGTCCAGGCAGGGGCTTAATTCCACCAGAGACAAAGGAGAATCTGATAGGGATCCAGCCCAGGGGTTCTCCATTTAGAATCACCTGGAAAACTTTAGAGAAAACATCCTGTGCTGATCTCCAAGCACTACCCCCCCACTCAAGCTTTTTAAAGGTTCCAGGTGATTCTAAGAACCTCGGATCTCTGAACACAGAAGGTGGAAAAAATTAGAAATGGAGATGTCTCAGTTTAACTGACTTGTTTGAATTCTGTAACACATTGTCAAATGCTAAGAATAATTGCTCTGGAAAAGAAAACAAGAGCACAGAATGGAAAACTGGCTTCAGTGAGTGGTAGAGGAAGATGACCAGGGGTGTTGTAACTTGAGAAGGTACCGGAGGTCTGGAGAGGTCTTAAAGGCGCCGGCGCACTTTCTCAGGCTCCCGGGAGGAGCAACTGGAGGAGTTCCACGGGAATTTGTTTGCTCTCGAGGCCACCCCCTGGCCTCTTCTCAGGCCTCCCTTGCCTGTACCCAGTGCCAGTTTAGGATTGGGGCATTTTTTTTGAACCGCCCCCCTTTCATTTTTATTTTTTCAAATTCTGAAGACAAAGGAAGGTCTGAAATGGAAGTGGAGCATCCTTTCATTCCCTCCTCTGTTCCACCACCTTCCGACTTAGGAGGAGAGAACTCTCAGGCCGTTTGTCTCCCTTCCGCACAGTTCACCCCACACAGACATGTGCCACGCGCCTACTATTTGCATGGCACAAGGACAGCTGGAGATGCTTCCTCCTCCCCAAAGGCAGGGAGGTGTGTGGGCAGCTTGGGGATCCCAGAGGAAGGGTGATTCAGGGGGAGGAAGGCTGTTCAGGAAATGGAAAGCCCTGCATTTCTCATTCCTTAAAAAAAAAAACAAAAAAAAAAACGGAAAAAGCATCCTTCTAATTCTTCCAAAGCTGTTTCTGTTCCCAAGAGGATAAAGAATATTCTAGATGCCAAGGACGGAGGATTTCTTTTTTTTCTTAAATGGGTGGGTCGGAACTCTGCTTATGCCTTTCCTGAGAGCTGAAAGGCCTGGTGGTTTATTCCTCCCCAAACGTCCTTCCGCGGTTCTTGTGGCCCCTCTGGCCTCCTGCTTCTTTTCTGAAAGGCAGCTCTTTCCCAAGCTGGATATTTTTTCGTGGTGGGTTCTCAGATCTAGTTCATTCTGACTTGTGGGAGTGTGCAGAGGGCCTGTCTGCAGCGTCCAGCTCCAGCTCTGATAAGATTATCTGATGTTCCGATTTCAGCTGCAGTTTTAGTTCCTTGTAAGGGGGGGCCCTCTGACCCACCTGGTGATGAGCAACAGGGTGACAGCAACTCTTTAATGTCTGTGTGTGTGTGTATCACAGTTCACACAGCAGAAACAAAATTGGAACACCCACTGTTCAACTCCTCTAATGATTTAACTCTGGTTGAAAAATAAAACAAACCCCAAAGGAAATAGCCTCTCTGTCCCCACAGGGTTAGATAGGAGCTCACTAGGTCTCCCCCATCACAGGATCTTGTCTGAATCATTCCCAGCATGTGCTTATCTAGCTTCAGCCTAAGATTCTGCTGAGGAAGGAAACTCCACCCTTCCCGGGGCGAATCAGTGCAAAGTTTCACCATCATTTTGATCATCCTTCTCGAGGACCAACTTTCCCAGGGGGAAATCCTGGAGCAGAACTAGAGGACAGTCCGTTTTCTCTGGAGCCCCTCTTTTCTTGTCTGCAAATTGGAGCAAATCATATGTGCATGTGTAGGTTTGGTTTTTTACACTTCTTGTTTGTTTGTTTGTTTGTTTTTGTGGTACGCGGACCTCTCACTGCTGCGGCCTCTCCCGTTGCGGAGCACAGACTCCGGACGCGCAGGCTCAGCGGCCACGGCTCACGGGCCCAGCCGCTCCGCGGCACGTGGGATCTTCCCGGACCGGGGCACGAACCCGTGTCGCCTGCATCGGCAGGCGGACTCTCAACCACTGCGCCACCAGGGAAGCCCCATGTGTAGGTTATTGTGGAGCTCAAGGGAGATAATTCTTTCAGTGTGTCGAAATTAGCTCACTGGTGTAAAGGGCAGACCCTTCCCCACTTTGTCCTTGGAGATCAGCCTGCCCAGCAGGATGGTTCTCTCATGTTCCACGCTCCTCAGCACTGTCCGCACTCCTGGCAGCTGCTCATCAGCAGCAGGGCCACCCCTGACCCCTCCACCTGCCAGCTGCTGACACAACGCACCCAGTCTTCTCCCCGTCCCCATGTGGCCCGAACCAGTCTTCCTCCTCACTGCACTTGCTTGGTCCCCTCACATCAGCAGGGCCATTAGCTGTCACCTGCAACCCTTGGCCCCGTCCCATCCGGACACTGACAAGTGCCGAAGCTTCATGTTTGTGTCCTGCAGAGCACTGCTCCTGTCCGCAGCAGCTCCTCCTTCCCCCACCACCAGCCCCAACCAGTGACAAATTCCCCCATGGCAAATCTGTACCAGGTGACATTGGCCCCTGAGGTGTGCGTGGATTTCACAGCCCAGGAACCCTCAGGGACAGGGGCTTCTGTTCACTGGCCCCCTGCCCCTCCAGCCCGTCACTTTGTCATCATCCCCGTGAGATGCTCTCAAGCCCCAAGATGCTCCCTTGTACGGAGACCTAGGTAGCCCCACCCTCCCAATGCCCCCTCTTCCTTGGATACAGGTCGGGGGCTGGAGGACAATCTTTGCTTAAACCTGTAAGCCCTGCTTCTCCAGCTAAGGCTGTGTTCCTCTCCTGCCTTTACGTAAAAACTTCTCAAACGGAGGTCTGTCTGCAGCCTCCTCTTGCCCATATCCAGTCACTTCTACCACCTGTCTTCCTTCCTGAGCCCCCTGTGGAAATCGCCCTTTGAAGCCTCACTAATGACATTTTAATCATCAAAGCCCTCAGGCTTTGTCTCCATCCTTCCCTTTCCTCTCCGAGCAGGTGCCACACACTGTGATCCTCCTCTAGGAGAAGGTTTGTCCTCCCTTGACTTTGATGTGACACTAGAAGATTAATTCTCCTAGGCTCCATCAGTTTCCCAGTTGCCCCTTCATCCCCTCCCTCCCCTCTGCCCCATCCTCTAGCATGGCTTCCCTGTGGCTTTTGGCCTCCCTTCCTCACCTAGAGGCAGGGGCAGGGCTAGGAGCTTTGATTCTGCAATGCTGGGCATAGGCTTGGCTGTGCCACTTATGAATTAGGTGAGCTTGTAGCTGTCACTTACCTGAGTTTTAATTTTCCCGTGTGTAAAATGGAGATGATGATAATACTTACCTGGTAGGGTTGTATGAAGAGCCAATGGGATGCAGCAGTGCAGTGTTTTCTAAATGATAGTCATTTGCAGACCTGCTTCACAAGAGTCCACCTATACTACCATTTACTTGAAATTTGGTCTTTGCATTGACTTTAAATAAACTCATTGGAAAATAAATTTAGTCTTATCCTAAATAATCATATCCATGAAATCATGTGTAGGAAATGCTGGTTATATCTTCCCAGAACACATTAAACATAAATGCATAACTATTATAATATCAATAGAAACATACATTGGTTCACTTCTCATTGTCCACAAGGCACCACGGGGTTACATGCACTGCAGTGCAAGTCTTTTTTTTTTTTTTTAAAGATTTATCTATTTTTATCTATTTATTTATTTTGGTTGTGCCAGGTCTTAGTTGTGGCACACGGGATCTTTGTTGGGGATCTTTGTTGAGGCACACGGGATTTTTTTTTTTTTTTTTTTTTTTGTCACATTGGGTCTTCGTTGCTACGTGCGGGCTTTCTCTAGTTGCGGTGAGCGGGGGCTACTCTTCATTGCAGTGTTCGGGCTCTAGGTGCGCGGACTTCAGTAGTTGTGGCACACGGACTCAGTAGTTGTGGCTCTTGGGCTTGATTGCTCTGCGGCATGTGGGATCTTCCCGGACCAGGGTTCGAACCCGTGTCCCCTGCATGGGCAGGCGGATTCTTAACCACTGTGCCACCAGGGAAGTCCCACATGGGATCTTTTAGTTGCGGCATGCAGACTTCTTAGTTGTGGCACGTGGACTCTTAGTTGTGTCATGTGGGATCTAGTTCCCCGACCAGGGATCGAACCCAGGCCCCCTGCATTGGGAGCGTGGAGTCTTACCCACTGGACCACCAGGGAAGTCCCCTACAGCGCAAATCTTATGTGAGTCACACCACAGTGCCCGGACCCCAGAAAGTGTGTGCATCAGGCTGAGCCTTTGTAACTCCTCTATGGCCAACCTCAACTTTGTGCCCAAGCTCCAGTTCTGTATCTCCAGCTGCTATCAAATATTTCTGCCTGTCAATGTAGTCTCCTCTAAAGATCAGCCTGTCCAGTTTCCCTCCACTGCCCCTCATTTCCGGATGACCTTGACTCCAGCCTTGGACATCATCTCTTACCTTCCACGGACCCTCCTGCATCAGCCTTCACATCCCGACGCTCCTACCTTCCAGAATCTCGCACATGTCCTTCCCTATCCATTCCCTCAGCTGCCTTGTGGTCCAGGCTTTCCTGGCCAGTGCCGGCAGGTGTATATCTCCCTGGAATTATACATCCCTAATGACGCTCCAGCCTCAGAAGCCATCAGGGAATGTCCCCTGTGTACAGGTCAAGTTTAGACTTGGAAGCATAGCATTGAAAACACGCAGAAAGCAGAATGGAGCAGTAGTGCGTTAAGGTCGCTGAGGTCACGCCATGTGGGTTTGCGACCTCACCCTCCCTCACTGAAAGTGTGACATCCGCACACTACTCAACGACTGAGCCTCAGTTACGTCTTCTACAAAGGAGGTAATAGGGATCCTGTTAGTATTTTAAAAGATACGTTCTGTAAAACACTTACCATGGTGCCTGCTACATAGAGAGTGCTCTATGAGTCGCAGTTATAATTATTCTATGATTAGTTATCTGTATGTCAGATCATTTATAGTCTGGCCCCCTGCTATCCCTTCCAATTAAACCTTTCACTTTTCCTTACTCAGAGTCGCATTTTCACAGGCTGCTTGTCTCTGCCCTCAAGCCTTTGTGTAGACGTCTTGTTAAGCCTTACTGACCTTTCTGTTTTTCTAAGTTTATCAAAATCTTGCACATCCTTCTAACCCTGCCTCAGCTTTTGTTTTCTCCAAAAAGTAAGATACCTTCTCTGACCTCATTTATTGTGCCCTTCCTTCCTCTGGATCCGATTGCTCTTTTTCTTCATCACATTTATTTGGCACTTACCTTTATCTGCATTGCACTGTTGTTTTTTCTTGGTTTCCTATTTAACTTTGTATGTATCCGTATCTTGTTTCCTTAAGTTGATCGTGAGTTTCTTGATGTGGAGGCCTATTTTGAGGCATATGAAGCAGTGATTAAGAGCAGCAACTGTGGGGATGGACTTCCTGAGTTCATGCCATGACATCACCACTCACTAACTGTGTGACCTTGAGTAAGCTACTTAATCTTCACGTGCCTCAGTTTCTCCACCTGTCAAAATGTGATAATAAAAGTACCTAGTTTTCATGAGTTTAGATGAGTGAATACTTAGTGCAGCCACTTACTGATTTAGTACAAGTGAAATTCTTAGAATAGGGCCTGGCATATAGTACTTGATAAGTGTTGGTGGTGTTATTATTACAAGTCCTACTGCTTTCTCCTACAGTAGTGATCACACATAAATATGCTTAATACATATTGTTGAATGGGTGCCTATTTTCCCTCCAGCTCTCCTCAATTTTCTATTAGTCTACTTTTCTTACATGCATATTAGCAGGAAAATTGAAAGTCTCCTTTCATTTAATTCCAAAGCAAAAAAGAAATCCCATGGGTTTAAATAGCTTTGGCTGTCTGGTTAAAGGAAACAGACCAACTTGTTGAGAGAGAGAAACAGTTTTTTTTTTTTTTTTTTTGGTACTAAATTTGAAGAGGAATTTTTTAATAAGATTATTTATGGGGCAGGATTCTGGTGGTTGGGGAGCACTCATTCTTCTAAAACCTACCTAGCATGTTGTGATTAGGAAAAAAAAATTTCCATTAAACCCAGGAACTGTATCAAATTATATCAGCAGCCCAGGAGGACTAGGTCAACAGGGAGGTGGATTACACAGAGAGCTTTGTGCCTGTCCCTTCATCCAGTGATTCCTCTGGGAAACCAAAGAGAAAGCTTAGTGGTACTTGCAAAAGGGCAAGTGAAACCCAGAAATTGTAATCTGAAATTACATCTTACATCATAGTTGTATTTTTGCCTTTAGGGAGCAGTGTTGTCAGTAATTTACTGTAATTACTATAACCAGATCCTTAAACTATGTCTGCAGAGAGCATGGAAAAAAACACTTGCCTTTTATGCGACAGTGTCTCAAAGAATATATTAGACTTTTAAATCAAATATTCTTATTATTTTTAGTACAGTGTTCCATACACGAATCAGGTATTTTAGTTACAGACACACTTCGCCATTCCTTCAGAAAGTGAGAGCCTACCAAGACATAATGGTTGTTTTGTAGAGTTAGGAAGCATGATGATGAGGGGGAGCTGTTATACCAATTTTATTTAGATTTTCAGATGACTCTTTAACAAATGACATTAGAACATTTGTCATCTTGAGATCAAAGGAAAGTTTTGTCATAAGTTAAAAAACTGCTTTTAAGACAGGAAGTAGAAATCATCATGGGCATTTCTGTCAGTGGAGATCAGTTAGCAGATTATTATAAGGGCCTGGGATTTAATATGTTTTATAAATTATATGGTAAAGTGATTTCATAATGGAATATCCACTTTTTTAATGACTCTAAGTTGCAAATACAAACTCAATGGAAATAAATTTCAGTAAGACAGAAATGCCTACATGAACAGATAAGAGAATTATAGGTGATAGATAATGCAAAGGAATTGGTAAAAATAAACAAACAAAAACCAGACAGAATCAGATTGTAAGCTGGCTGATGTGATTTGGCAAAGGTCTGGGAGTCCCTATATCCTATCCTTAATGAGAGATTTCAGCCTGTAAAGTTCTTGACACATCAGTAAAGGTGTTGGAAGATACTGTTCTACTTACACCAAACAGGTATCCAGTAGGTGGTCTAAATAGAAAAAAGGAGGGCTTCCCTGGTGGCGCAGTGGTTGAAAGTCCGCCTGCTGATGCAGGGGACACGGGTTCGTGCCCCAGTCCGGGAAGATCCCACATGCCGCAGAGCATCTGGGCCCGTGAGCCATGGCCGCTGCGCCTGCGCGTCTGGAGCCTGTGCTCCGCAACGGGAGAGGCCACAATGGTGAGAGGCCCGCGTACCACAAAAAAAAAAAAAAAAAGAAAAAAAGAAAAAAAAAAAAGAAAAAAGGAGATTTAAGCAAAGTAAGTAAATTTGGGTATGATAAATCCATAAAAAGTTATAAAAGGAAACAAGGCATACTTTAGGAGAAACTTTATAAACCTTAGATGCGGAAAAACAAAGTTTCTGGGCAGATTTGGAATGCCTCTCCTTCCACTACAAACACATAGAAATGTTGTGTTAAAAATATTATATATATGTATTTAAATTAAATTCATATTTCAGCAAAAAAGTAAGAAGAATTTTCAGGTGCCAGAAATATATAAGAAATCAATAGCCAAAGCTGTGTGTGGGAAGCCACAGGGATGGTAGGGACTAGGGCTCTAACCTGACTGGGGACAGGAATCAAGATTACATAACCTATTCATGACATGGGTCTGGAACTAGGCTCACCAGGTAAAGCTGGGGGCTGGCAAACTGTTGCAGCACTGTTGAACCAGGCATGAAAACTATTTGCAAGTTGTTATAGGAAGTAGCTGCCCACATCATGTCATTAGTGGAAATAGTCACCCTCCAGAAACAAGCTTAAAGCCATCATCTTTCTTTTGTATGGGTCCAAATGTGCACTGCTTTCTCCATGTGGAAACCCTGAACTGAGAAAATAACTCAGAAACTTGTCCAGAATCATTGAACTCTTTAGGGCTCTGGCAGAGGCAACTGTGAAAGCAATCCTATTAGGTTTGTTTTTGTTTTCATTTTTGCCTTTTTTTTTTTAACAAAACATCATGGACCTCTTATAAAGACAAGCTTATGAGCAAAAACTGCAAAGCACTTAAGTATACATACCACCTTGAAGTCAACCAATAGGAGCAACAAAATAAACTGAAAAACCAAATACAATAGACAGATCTTAAAGGGACTTTAAGAATGTCTAAACTATTGAAAGATAAAAAAGAATTCCTCAAGAGAGGAAAAAAAATAAAAAAGGAGACTATGAAATAGAACCAAATAGAAATGCTAGAAAAGAAAAAAAGATTCATTGAAATGAAAAAAAGAAAAAAGAAAAACACCTCAACAAAGTAGGCAGTAAACTAAACATAGCTAAAGAGAGATTTAGTGAATTGGAAGCTAGATCTAGGGACTCACCTGGAATGCAATATAGAAAGTTAATAAGGTATAAAGTATGAAAAAGAACATAAGTCACAAAAAGGATAGAAGGAGAGGCTTTGATGTAATTGGATCCTCAAAGGAGAGAATAGAGTGTTCATTGAAGATCAGTATGTGGTCTCATAAAACATTCTTTGGTATTTTTGTCAGAGATTTAAGACTGTATTAGATAAGCCTTGGGAAATTTCTCTATTATTTATTTTATGTTTTAATTTTGACTGGTAGCATCCATACTAATTTATATACATTATATACATTAGTGTATTGAACTATGGTCAGACAAGACAAGCCTAGAATGCCTGACACAGTCTTCCTCCATGAAGTTTTGCTGTGTTTACTGTTCTCTGTTACAGCTGCTGATGTAGAGAAAAAAAGCAAGTAGCCAAGTGAGGTGCTAATAGGAAAAGTGCTTCTGGGGGAACCAGCCAGCTGACCAGTTTCTAAGGGTAGTAGTACTCTGGAAACTACTCTGGCCATTTGCCTGCTGCCTGTGCTGCCACATTTCTTAGACTGTGAAGCTAGAGGCTCAGCTTCCATGTGCTCTGGGCAAAAGCAGAAAGGAAGCATGAGGGCCAGCCTGTACATGTACCCTTTTACCTTCTCCTTTCCACCTTCTCTCTCCATTCTGGGGACTGCAATCCCAGGGGCTCAGACATCAGTTTCTCTCCCTGCAACCTTAAGGAACTTCATTTATTCTGTGACACAGAGAGAAAAGGAGACTTCAGTGGTTTTTTTTACTCTCTGGTGGAGAAAACTGGTAGAGCAGTGTTCTTTAAGATGGGGGAAAATATGGCTTAGTAATAAAGAACATGTGCCTTAGGAATAAAAAGACTGACCTCAGTTCAGATCCTGTCCTGCTAATTACTGGATATCTTTTGAAAAGTTACTTCATCTTTCCGTGTTTTAGTTTCCCCGTTTGTAAAATCAGATAAAAAATACCTTCTGTAGAATGTTATATTGAAAGCATTTACTTGGCAGTTAAAAAAAAATTAGTTCTTGACCTCCTGTTATACCACTATGTAGGTACAGAATTCAGGCATTTTGTCTTGATTTCAAATACTATAGTCTACCTTGTCATCAAACCATAGGGCCAAATTTGGTGTTCATAAGAATACAGTGACCATGGATATAGGGTTCTGAAGAAGGCAAGGGGAAGGGGAGGGAAGATGTGCTCTCTTCTGCCTGCACTTCCTGAGCATATTGTTTAGTTTCTGCTTTGCCTAGGGAGGCCAGGGCAGGGAGGTTAACAGGGCCCATTGTGGAATTGAGCCCTGGCCTTCCTAACCACTTCAGTTCATACTGGCCCATTTCCCATGTACCTGCGAACTGTGGGCAGACAAGGCTTAACCACGGCAGCCCCTTGAACTCAAGTGGCATGAGAAGATGCAGAAGCAACCAGCTCAGTCTCCTCTGACCTTGGCAGCTGGGAGACCATGCTCTGAAGTTTGGGAGTAAATCAACCCACAGTCCTGGTTTCTGCCTAAGAGCAGGATATTGTGTTGTCTCTTACACACACACACACACACACACACACACACACACACACACACGAGTCTCTCTTTCTTTTTGTCTTCCCCATGTCTTTTTTCCCTCCCCTTTTCTCTTCTTGCCTAGCTCTCTTTTGTTCCTTCCCCTTGCTCATCCAAGAATCTCTCTTTTCTTGTGTTCCAGCCTGCCTTCTGTCCTTGTAGGCATTATTTCATCCCTGGGTGGCTCTTGGGCAGAAGACGAACCACTGCGTTGACCTGTGCTCTGTCACACAGCTACCAATTAAAAACCCAGCTCCAGACTTCTGCTAGATGGGATAAAGCAGCTACACCAGGCTAAATGCAGACACAGTTCCCTAGTAACCATGGAGAAGCATGCATCCTAAAATTCCTGACCTTCCACCCAAGACTCCATAATCTTGGCTCTGCCATATCTTGATCTCACGATTCAGGAATGAAGTTGATATTTCCATGGGGTGTATCTTTCAGCTATCGAAGAGCAGCGGCAGCAGCTCTGCAAAATGAATGTGCTTCTTATTTCTGTCCTGTGAGGATGTGGTAGGAGTGGAGACCATCCAGGAGCACTTCTAATTCTAAGACTGGGGGAAGGGACAGAACAACCTTGAAGGGTGAGGCTATGGCTTACTTCATCATTAGACCTCAGTGAATATTCCTGCTTTCATACCAACTTGCTCATCTGTTGCCCTGCTAACCCTACACATACATGCATGAGCATGCCTACATTTGCCTTTGCAGAGCTGGAGAAATGCAGAGTTGGTTGCCCTCCCGACAGGAGGTGCAACAATCACATGACCTTGACTCCCTTGGGTTTAGAGACAGGTTTAGCGAGTCTAAACCTAGGGAATCAATTAGTAAGAATTTACTTATTTTAATTAGTTTCTTTTTTGTTTTTTCCTTTTGAAAATAACATATAAATAATTTGTGGGTTGATGTGGGTAGGAGAGGTACAGGGAGAGAAACAAGAAAATAGAGGGGAAAAAAATGTATCACTTGCACCCTCGGGAGTCAAACAACCATTGTGGACATTTTCATGTGTTTCCTTCCAAAGTTTTTGCATGCCTATTTTTAGAATTTAAAAAATTGTTATCATTTAATTTTATAATCTGCCTTTTCCTTTCAACATTATAGCACATATTTCCCCATTATTACAAGTGCTTTTTAATGGCTTTGAGATATTTCTTTAATAGATGTAACACCATTTATTTAACTGTTCCCAGTTTTTGAAAATGTAGGTTGATTCAACTTCCTGCTATTATAAATACTGTAGTGATGACCATCTCAGATTAACAAGAGTGCCTTGAGATTCTAGTAGGTGTCAGTCCTTGACTGGGTCCTATATACAGGGTCCCTGGTGTCAAGGAATTTACCGTTTAGTTTGGGAGCAAAAAATAGAGTTCTGGGTTAATCCTGAGCTCCTTCCTTTCATCTTTTCAGATTGGCAAAGTGAAAGTATGTATTATACTTCTGTATTTAAAAAGAAAAGAAAAAAACAGAACCAAGAGGGATGTATATATTGATCATTATTGATATATAACACATAGCTAGATTGGCCTGGACAGAAAATGCATTGTTAATGATAGCAAATATTATGAGGAGATGAAATTCGAAGAGAAGTTGGTCTAATTTTAGCTTGGCCTGGGAAGTATCTAATAACTGATAATAATCTATACACATTCCCCTGTTTGATTTATTTATTTTTTAAAATTTTATTTATTTATTATTTCTTTATTTTTCTGGCGGTACGCGGGCCTCTCACTGTCGCGGCCTCTCCCGTTGCGGACGGAGCACAGGCTCCGGACGCGCAGGCTCAGCGGCCATGGCTCACGGGCCCAGCCACTCTGCGGCATGTGGGATCTTCCCGGACCGGGGCACGAACCCGTGTCCCCTGCATCGGCAGGTGGACTCTCAACCACTGCGCCACCAGGGAAACCCTAAAATTTATTTTTTAATTTATTTATTTTTGGCTGCGTTGGGTCTTCGTTGCTGCACGCGGGCTTTCTCCAGTTGCGGCGAGCGGGGGCTACTCTTCATTGCGGTGCATGGGCTTCTCATTGCAGTGGCTTCTTTTGTTGCGGAGCACAGGCTCTAGGTGTGCAGGCTCAGTAGTTGTGGCTCACGGGCTCTAGAGCGCAGGCTCAGTAGTTGTGACTCATGGGCTTAGTTGCTCTGCGGCCTGTGGGATATTCCCAGACCAAGGCTCGAACCCGTGTCCCCTGCATTGGCAGGCAGATTGTTAACCACTGCGCCACCAGGGAAGCCCCCCTCCCCCCCGCATTTGATTTAAATGCTCTGATTAGAGTTGAATGTTTTTCGTATATCCCAAAGTATGTAAATTTCAGTTAAGAATATGTTCTTTAAATTGCAGCTAACATTGGTGGCTGATTATCTGAATTACAGTTATGATTTTTATGGGCCTGCTGAGATTTACTTTTCCCCTTGTTTTCATTTTTAAAATCGATTTGAATCTCATGGAAAAATATTCCCAAAAAGGGCTGTGAAATTTATAAAACCACAGCAGACTGAAAACCAATGTCCTGATGGTGTATTTGTGAGTGTGTGATGGGGTATTACTGCAGGGCAGGAGTGGAGTGTACACAGAGAGTGAAATAGGAAACAGCCTATTTGAAAGATGCTTTCAGACACCAGGATTGTGGGATATTAGAGTGAAGTGTGTGTACACTTCTAAACCTAAGCCTTGGAAGTGTTGGTGTGATAGGGACTTTGCTCGAGTCTTGGCAAAATGATCCAAGGACACCCTGTCTGCTGTGAACAGGGACACATCTCAACCTCGCTTTCTTCTTTCAGATTGATGATCCCAACAGCAGCCTTGAGGAGGTGATGGATGAGGCTGACGCCATCAGCTCTGTGAACAATCTGGGAAGCAAGCAAGCCTTGCACGCAGATTACCTGGGTTCTGATTACCAGACAGGACAGCTGTACCCGTTCTCCCTCAGCAGTGACCCCGACACGGCCACGTTCACTCTCACAAATGCAGCTCCAATGACCCCATCCTTCCAGAAACGGTGGTACGTGAATCTCAACAGCCTAATGGACCGGGCCCTGACCCCACAGTGTGGCGATGGGGAAGAGCTCTACATCATCACAGGTGCCGTGCCCTCAGACCTCAAGGTCAAAGACAAAGTGACCATCCCGGAGTTTGTTTGGCTGGCAGCCTGTTGTGCTGTCCCTGGAGGAGGCTGGGCCATGGGCTTTGTCAAGCACACCCGGGACCGGGAGGTCATAGAAGATGTGATGGTGAAAGAACTTGAGAAACTGCTTCCATTCAAGCCTCAGCTGTTCCAGAACAACTGTGGGGAAAGTGAACAAGACACAGAGAAGATGAAAAAAATCCTGGAAATGGTCAATCGAGTCCAGGATGAGGAGCGGAGGGTAGACTCTGAAGGGGACTCTGGGACCCTCTCCAGCACAAGGAGTACCAGGTCCACTCTGCTGCCTCCAGAGGCATCTGGGGAAAGGAGTAGCCTTTTGGGAAAACTCTTGGGCTTCACTGCTACCCCATTCACCAAGCTTTGCCAATTAATTTATTTCCTTGCAGTCAGAATCCTGAAGTACCTTGTGTATTTCCTGTGGTATGTCACCAAACAGGTGACTCATGGTCTAGAAAGTTGTCTTTACCGCCTGGGGTCAGCCACCATCTCCTACTTCTTGGCCATTGGGGAGGAGTTGGCCATCATTCCCTGGAAGGTACTCAAAGTCATGGTCAGGATCACCAGGGCCATTCTCCGCATCCTTTGTTGCCTGCTGAAGGTTGTTTGCCGTATCGTGGGCATCCCTGTCCGAGTCCTTGTGGATGTGGCCACTTTTCCTGTGTACACCATAGGCGCAGTTCCAATTGTGTGCAGGGACATTGCAATGGGCCTTGGTGGCATCATCTCTCTGTTCTTTGACACTGCTTTTGGCACCATGGGTGGCCTATTTCAGGTCATTTTTACTGTCGGCAAGCAGATTGGCTACAAGATTACTTTTGACAATCCTGGCGAGTTATAGAAAAAAAACCTGAGTGACCAGTCACAGTGAATTTGATTTTTTTTTTTAAATAGAGAAAGCTGGAATATTTCGCCTATATAATGGGTTTCTGTTCACTGTCAATTATCGTAATATTTTGGCCTTTGGTGGGGGGGTGTCTGCCTGTTTTTGCAAAGGAAGATGATACAATTTTGACTTCACCCAAGAGAAGTGTTCAAGGTGAGATTATGTGTAGGTCGCCTGCTGTGATGTGGGTGAACTTCCAAGCCATCACCTTCAGTTACTTACTCTGATACAGGTGACCATGTGAGAGACTCAGGTGTTCATTTGTGATAATTAAAAATTACAGGAAAGGAGGACAACTTAAAACCAAAGGCTTTCCAAGAAAAGTAGAAAGGAGTCTTGTTCCTCCTATTACTCTCTGAGACTTAAGGCAAAACTGATATAAATATTCCTGGCCAATTTGTTATCATTTTGCTTCTTTTTCTCCCCAACGCAGCTGACTTGGTGAGGTAAAGACATGCTTCCCTGTTGAAATAACTTTCTTAGGACATAGAATCTGCTATATACCTTAGCTTTCCATGGCTCCCAAGGACCTGTAAGGTTGTTTTGTTTTTTTTCTTCAAAGTTGAATTTTGCTGCATTTTTTCTTTTAGGTAATGATAAGCATTTTATGGCAAACGTGGCATAACAAATTCTGAATGCAAGGACTAAGATTGTTTGCCCCTTGAATGCTATAGTACAGTCCTCCCAGGTAAGAAAAAGGGAGTGCACAGGTCAGACCCCTGCTCTGAGTAGGTGCTGTAGGTCCGAGGATATCCTTAGCCAAGCTTGGATTAACTTGACATATATTAAATCTCTGGCTGAGAAGACAGAGCTCAAAGACCTGCATGTTAAGCTAATATGAAAATTCATATTCTGCAACATACTAGATCATTCTTTCTTACACTTCAGACAAGTACCCAATACCAAAAGTAGAAAGGAGTAAAACACTATGACTTCTGTCCTTAAATGATTGCTTTGGTATAAAGGTATAAAAAAGAGCCCCCAAATAAAAACTCTTCTGGCCATCTCGGAAAAAAAAAAATCCATATACATATATATAAGTTTACATATGGATAACCTTGATTCAGAAT
Source organism: Physeter macrocephalus (assembly GCF_002837175.3). Taxonomy (NCBI): domain Eukaryota; kingdom Metazoa; phylum Chordata; class Mammalia; order Artiodactyla; family Physeteridae; genus Physeter; species Physeter macrocephalus. Next base: position 38,586,264 of record NC_041229.1, read on the forward strand.
CATTATCTCAGGAAATTATTTTTTAGTGTGTTTGAGGCTAGAAAACATAACTCTCCCATTAATTCAAGTTCTATGTGAGAGCTAATCCCCAATTTTTTGATTAAGTACTTGTCATTTTAAATCTTGCACTGAAAATGATTAACAGGAGGAAGCTGAAGCTCCCAGACTTTGCTCTGCGTTCCAGAGCTGAGATGGAATCACCTGGATTTTTCTGAGTTTTCTAAAGAATTTCTGTGGGATGTAATAGAAAAGGACCAAGGGTAAACTACTAATTTTGGGATTGCAGGCCACCATGCATCTGAAAGTTTGATGCAGAAACTTGGGGTCCAGAAAGGCAACGAGGAGAGAAGGGTGGGTCAACCATTTGCATCAAGTTGGTGGACAAGAAATGTGAGTGTAATGAGAGTTACATTTTGTAGAAAAATAATTGAATTGGACCCAGAGTGGAAGAGCAGCCAGCAAGCTGCCATCCTGATCAATTTGTGATGCAAGATAAGGTAGTATGACACCAGACTGCGAACGTGTCATAGGGAGCTATGCACCAGATTACCTAAGACTCTTAAGCAGTATTTTACCAACACTTCTGTTAGTGAGCATAAAAATCTGTAGTCGGGCTTTCCTTCGTTTTAGCGGCATGAAAGTACATGAGGAGCAAGGGTTTGCCTTGGTACTGATGGGTCAAGAATCCTGCTGGATGAAAGAAAGGGAATTTCAGAAGGGACCAGTGAGATGGTCTGACCAAAGCCTCATTTGATGAGGAAGCTGAGGCCTGATGCTAGCTGATGGCATATTAGGAGCCAGGGTCTTCTGCCTATGTCCCATCACACCTGGGATGTCAGATCTGTGGTCCAGCTGCCTCCCTGGACCAGGGTAGAGTTTTCTCCATCATCCATCAAACAGACTAGGCTCTGATGAATCAAATGGGTTTGGCCTATATGATGAAACAGCTAGCCATCCATGCATAACATCATGCTTACTGCCTCCCATGGACTCGATATCCCCTCAGAGTACTTATTTGCATACTGAAAGACCCAAAGAGGGCATCCATGGTAGCTTGAGTCCCTTGGCACCATGGTAGGAGCAAGGTATTTGAACTGCTGCTTGAGAACCATTTGAAAATGTCTTCCTTTTCAGTTCCAGTTGTTTAGCATCTTATTTATTTATTATGGTGTGGCCTTTTTTGAAATCTGGAAAGGAAAAAATATCCCTAAGTTTAGGTGGCTGAGACCCTTTGCTCTGGACCACTGGTATTGGCTGTTCCTCTGGTTCACTAGCTCCAGCAGGTGGCTGGACTGCTGGCCTGTTCCCAATGATCTACTTTGGGCTTTTGGGTGGGAGTTCGGGTTGATGAGCCCCATCTCTGGCTTGAAGATTTCTCTGTGGCTCCATTATATTCTCAGGCCTTTGGGGACGTCAGCCAACTCTTCAGAACTATGGAGCTGATTTTCTAGTCTGGATCAGACATGTCTTTGGACACTTTTCTTTTCCACTGTGCCTTTTGAGTGTTTGCTTCTCAGCATCAGCACTTACCCCTAAATGCAGACGACGGTGTCAGGAGAAGGAACTAGAGTGAAACACTAGTCATTCATTCAGTCATTCATCCATCAAACGTGTATTTGAACAGCAAAGTTGCAGAGGTCGACGATACATGGACCCCATGTTTGAGGAGTTCAAACATCTAGTGGTGAGGACATGGTACAGTTGATCCATGTACCACATCATGGTAAGCCTGCCATGGTCCTAGCAGCATGAGCCCTGGAGCACAGCAGGAAAAACCACGAAACCGTGGACATTGGGGAATCCTTTACAGAGGGTGTGACAAAAGTCAATTTGACATTTTAAAGCTATGTACAATGCTGTGCACCTTGCAATGCTCAATAAAGTAATTGTTGACAATGCATCAACCATTCTGGAAAATATCTAAAGGGGGAGAATCCTGATGGTTGTAATGAGGTTTGGGGGGTTATCTGTGATTTTAATTTTTTTCCCATTTTCTTCTTGATCGACATTAACTCAAGCTGTTTCCACTCCCATCTGGATTTTTTTTTTTTAATTTTGAATCATATGTGAGAAAACAGAGAAGGTTAGATCAGTGAAATAGGCCCTGGAACTTCTTTTCCATGTTGTTTCTCTGAAAAGCTATTTGGGACATGAAATATTGGAAGCACCCGGGGCTTATTGCTTCACTGACTCTGAATCACATAGCAAGTTATAGAAACACTCTGATTTGTTTATTCATTATGAAACCCCCCCAGTGTGAGAAATGACAAGCAGTCTCTGGAAGGAGGTGGTCCTCTCTGTGGCCTTTATTAGGGTACCCAACCCTGTGGTGGAGACGGCAGGCATTCTTGGCTGCCTTCCCAGTGTGGGCAGGGTCTTATGTGTGATTCTGTGTCTGGTTCAGCATTTCACCTAAACTCATCACACAGTACGAGCTTTTCAAAATGTTACACTATGAGCCATATAGTGTGGACTCCTTGACCTTTATAAATGGGTTCTCAGACAGAATTCTCATTGTCTCTTTCTGTTGTTATTTACTCCCAGATTATGGCTTGATTTCTAATCATTACACTCCAAACCTATTGCTTTTAAGCTTAAATTTCAACAAAGAAAGCACTCATGACCACTTGTTCTCATTGATTGTGTACAGTGAGTAGGAGTTCACAAAGAGATGCTCTCAGGAGGGGATCAAGGTCACTCCTGGAGGCCGTGTTGCCTAATGGTTAAGAGCGCAGGCTCTGGAGTCCAAATGACTTAGGCTTGAATCCTGGCTTCACTGCTTAACAACCATGTGATATTGGGCAAGTTACCACCCAAAGCTTTAGCTTCCTCGTCTATGCAATGGGGCTAATTATTAGTACCTACCTCAGAGAGTTGTTATGAAAATTCAATGAGTTAATGAAGATAAAACATTTATCCCCACGCCTGTCACATGGTGAGTTCCCGGTAAATGTTAATTGTTGTCGATATAGCTATTGGTCATAATATCCATACATCTTGGATGAAATGATGAAGTTACCTTAGACCTCAGAATATTTCTAGATCAGAGCTGGAAGGGTTAAAGTACGGTCTGGGAGTTGAGGTTATGAATGAAAATGAAGGAATCCAGAGCCTCATCAGTGGTGTCAAGATACCTGAAGAGACAGGTGATGGCTGGACCTAGAGTCTAGAGAAAGGAGATTCTGAGAACAGGAACTCTGCATGTTTTTTAGCACCTATTCAGGAAGGGAGGCATGAGCATTTCTGGTCTGTCTCTGGAGTAGAGAAGCATTTCCCCTACAGACCCTTCCTTGCTAAGTCCATAGTTTTATAACAGACTCAGCTTCCCAAGAACCCTATTACTTGGAAGAGAGTTAACTAGACAGAGAGCATGTACACATTAGCGGCTGAAAAGGATGATGACCCTCCCTGTAAATAGTCAATACTATTTATTCTTCAGCCTCTTATGAGTTAAGACATTATGAATTAGTGCCCGAAGACTAACTGATCCTGGAATATTGATTAGATAGAATTTCTGGGCCCTCATAGTTAATCCTTAGACCTTGCACTAGAATGACCACCCTCCTTCCTCCACCAACTCGCTCTCACCAGGTACAGCCTCCAAGAGGCCCTGCCTGTCAGCCTCAGTGCCATCCTTGGGTGATTTCATCCCATCCAAAGCAGATGCTGACAACACATTTGTACTTTGGAGGCTTGAGTAGGATATAAAACTGCATGCTCTCTCTGAAGATGGCATACCTTTCAAAAATGAGATTATTTTTATAAAGAAGAATCCATACTAATCAAATGAACCAAAAGATAATTTTGATAAATAATTAAGAAATTATAAGAGGTCTACTTATTCTCTGTGTCCTAACTTGACCCACTTAATGGATCACTCTGGTTCAAGCATTAAAATTAGAAGAGTCATGCTGGCAGATGCCCAGAGCTTGTGGACTTAGCTCCTGAACCACCCTTTTCATTGGCAAGTTCCACCCCTCTTCTTGACCACTTTGCCAGGTATCTTTTCATACCTCTGCCTCCTGCTGTAACTGATGCACGTATTAGGTACCTTCCGAGTTCCTTAGATTTGACCCTTCAGGACCAGTCTTGCTTCATTTTATCTTGATCTAGTTACATCCCCAGAGAGATCACTTTTCCAACTAGAGCGCCTTCCAATGGGCAGTTCCTCGGGCAGCCCTAGCCAGGAGGGTTCCTGCCTCAGGGGCACTTACACAACCTGAAGGCTCCTGGGCAGTGGAAGAGGTTCATGAGGGTAACAAAATGGCTTTGGCTAATGCAACAACCCAGAGCTAAACTTATATGAGTCTAACTGGCCTGACACCCTTCTCCAGGGAAGACCTGTGAACCTGAGCCAAAGGGCTGGTGTACACTTGTTTACTCTGTAAGCAAGAGGAGAAGAATGTGTGATGTATGGTGGAACCTTGTACAGAGTAAATAATAGCTTTGAGAAATAAAAAAAAGTATAGAAAAAGTATAGAAAAATGTAATTCATGCTTAATGAAAAGGGCTTTGAGAGTAAAATAATTTGGTGGTGGTTGGGATAAGGTGATACCTAGAGATGTTTCAAACCAGCTCTCATTAAGATTCTCATATATGTCTATAAGTCCTTCCTAAATACAAGTATAAGTTTGGACACTCCTTGCCCATCTAAACAAGTATATTGGTTTTCTTTTCATCTGAAGGTGGCAGACTCACCTACATAGAACCCTAGAGTTTGCAGAAGTACTTTCATCTGCAGGGATTCGTCTGATCTTCCCAAACATTGCACACACTGGAGTATTGACAGGTGTACCCACAGTCGTCTAGACTTTGACAGCAGGAGTCTAGAGTTCCTTAGGGAGTATTTCTTTCTCTTTTGGATAGGAAAGGGCACATTTGCTAAGATGGAACAATATTCAGTTAAAAAAAAGTTTTTTAGGTTTATTTATTTATTTACTTTTTACTTTATGGGTGCAGAGAGAAGTTCCATCCAGTACTGTATGGATCAGTGCTACTCTGATTTGGAACATCACTATCTAGAACCATCCTGAAGACTCCGTGTTATAGGAGAGGCCATGTCCTAACAAGAGCTTCCAGGATTTCAGGCATCTTTGGAAGAAAAACAAGGAGCTCAAGATCAAACTTGCCCTGAATTCTGCACTTCAGTGCTTCTACAAAGAGTTACGGTATAGGGCTTGGGGTTGGTTTTGTTTGTTGTTTGTTTGTAAGCCTGCACTCTGGATTCTGTAGACCCGGGTTCAACTTTTAGTTCTACGACACTTTTGGGAAAATATCTCCAAACTTCTGTGAAATTTAATTCCTTGTCTGTAAAATGTGGATAATAAAAATATCAACCTCAAAAGGTTTATGTAAGAACCAAATGAGGGGAATTCCCTGGTGGTCCAGGGGTTAGGACTTGGCGCTTCCACTGCCGAGGGCCGGGATTTAATCCCTGGTCCAGGAACTAAGATCCTTGCAAGCTGCGAGGCAAGGCCAAAAAAAAAAAAAAAAAAAAATCAAAAGACTCAAATGAGATAATATGCTTTGTAAACTATAAAGTATCACAGAAATATAAAGATTTATTATTATAGAAGGCTCCAGGTTTGGTTCTTTTTTCTGAAAAATCAGTGCATAGTTCTTTTTTTAAAAAGGTGAGTAGACACAAATGAAAATTAAAGCAGTTATCCAGAAAGTGTACATGGCTTAGCCAAAAATTTGGTTTGACAGTAAGCATTGTACACTATGCCCTGAAAAGGCTCTGAACTTCAGGTCCTCAGAATTCTGCCTCTTGTCTATCCTTAAGTCCTATGTTCTTCTTTTTTTTTTAAATTTACTTATTTTATTTATTTATTTTTGGCTGCGTTGGGTCTTCGTTGCTGCGCGTGGGCTTTCTCTAGTTGCCGTGATCGGGGGCTACTCTTCGTCGCGGTGCGTGGGCTTCTCAGTGCGGTGGCTTCTCTTGTGGCAGAGCATGCGCGGGCTTCAGTAGTTGTGGCACGTGGCTCAGTAGTTGTGGCTCTCAGGATCTAGAGCACAGGCTAAGTAGTTGTGGCACAGGGGCTTAGTTGCTCCGTGGCATGTGGGATCTTCCTGGACCAGGGCTTGAACCCGTGTCCCCTGCATTGGCAGGCAGATTCTTAACCACTGCACCACCAGGGAAGCCCAAGTCCCATGTTCTTAAAGTCAGTGAAATCCGTCTTCAGTAGACTGCTGTGCACTCACCTCATGCCTGTTTGCTTTCCTCCCGTATGAATCAGCCGAGTCCCTGAAATATTAGGCATTAAAAAGAAGACACCGTATGAGTGATACATAATAAGAGCTGAACAAGAAATGGGTGCCAGAGAGTGAAAAGTCCCAGGGGAGTCTCTGAGAACCAGTGGAAACACCCAGACCTCCCCTGGCAGCCTGCCAATGGGAGGCGAGCCCGGGCCTGCCACCGAGTCACTGTCCCCAAGAACACCAGACAGCAGCTCCTGGGATTATGATTCTGGAGGTTGTCTCAAGTCTCTGATTCCCCAAGCTATTTGTTAATGAGGCATATCCAGGTGTATCCTGTTCATGGCATTTAGAAGGAAACTTCCAGGGAAGTGAAAGTTCCAGGAGTGAGGAATCAGCAGGCTGGTCAAAGGGGAGGGTGCTCCTGGGACCCAGGAGATCTGAGTTTACTTCCTGTGAGTCACGGCGCCTTTTCTGGATACCATCACAGGACCATCTTTAGGATCTTGCCAAACTGCAGGTACTAAATCTTTGCTTTTCAACAAGTACTTTCACATTAATGAGTCACAGAGATTAAGTTTTATCAATTTCTCTCTCCTATTTGAGGGTTCCCCAAAAGTCGGAGAAATCTCCTGGGACATTATTGGGACGACAGCAGAACATCATCAACATGGTCATCATTATCACCGTCATCATTATTATGATTGTCATCAGTTCTTCCCCGACTTGCAAAACTGATGAGCGGGGTTACCCTTTAGGTGGCAGCCAACCTGAGAGCATTTAAGAAATGTCGTAACACTCATGCTCCCAGCAGCCTGCGGTATTGCCAGAAATCTCCCCCCTTGGCTCCCTTCCCTTAGGCTGTCTCTTTCCTATGAAAATACAAAGAGCAGCCCATTGTGTTAATACTAGCAACTTAGAATAAATGATCCTATGAAATCCTTCCCACTAGCTGGATCAACTCCCATAGGCAGTAATTGTTTTGCCAGGTGGGAGGCGTGGTGGGAAGCATTGGGCTGAGAGGGTCAGGAAGTGCCTTAGACCAGCTTCCCACGGGGCTGGAGCGGGGCCTAGGCGAGCCCTGTATTGTGAGGGCTAGGGACAAAGTGAGGTGTCCTCTAAGATCTTAGAAATAATGCCAACAAATTGCTTTCTACTTCTCAAATAGAAGATCAGCCCATAATAGATCAAAGTAGAAATATACACCTGAAAGAAGGCTCATCACCTGTAGTGTGCTAGTTAATGGTGAACAACCACCTTGCTGAGGGGAAAAAAAGACCCTGATTTGTAATGTTTGCCCATTTCTCTGATATAAACACCCTCACCATGCCTGATTTCCAGCTGCCAATGGAACACCACTGAAAGCAGAGTGGGGAAGAACACAGTCTGCTCTCCGGAGCCGGCCACACACACCACAACTCCAGAATCCAACTGAGGGCATTACGACATGTATAGACAAACTGTTTCCAGCACAAAAGGAGGTGCTCAGTCATCGTATGGCAAGGAACGAAAATTCGCCGAGACAGACACTGACTATGCCCAGATGGATACTCTCTAGGAGAGAACAAGGCTTGGCAATTTGAACTTTGGATATTTCCAAATCCAAAGGCTACATCATCTGCCCTGCAAAATGAATGCATCATTATTCTGGGCTCAACGCCATTAAACTTCGACCCACCTAACACTTCTTATTCTATCCCATTCCCACCAAGAAACTTTTGATTGTGACCTGGCTTCGGATGATGGTTTGCCTCCAAGGCGAGGGTACGCCGAACACATAGACTTCAACCCCCCTCGACAATGCTTTATTTCAGCAAAGTTTTTACAAAGTGGCTTTGAATTATGTTTCGATTTCCTGCGTAGCTTAAGAACATAATGTATTAAGATGCTGATGGAAGTGTTCCAATCTACAAATCAGTTCTATTTTTCAGTGTAAATTAATAAAATATCATAGTGGTGTCCCACTCAATCTCTCATGTGTCCTAGTGTAAATCCCTTTCTAAAAGCCCATCACTTCTGGAAGCTCATTAGAGCCCACATCTGAGCTTCCAAACATGAGAAAATATCTCAGGGTGCGGTGTCCAAGCCAACACAGAATTCTACACAGCCCTGGTTAGCTTCCCCTGAAACGCCATGGCCACCTTTCCATCTCCTTCCTCAAGACTCACTTCTTAGCACTGTATCCTCTCTCCATGAATCAGATATCGTGAGGATGTATTGAAAATCAGTGAAAACTCATTTGCTGCCATTGTACTTCAAGATGGCAAAATGCACTTGTCAGGATCCTTTCGTTGCATGCAACAGAAACCTCTTTGAAGCTAGCCCAGTCCCAAATTTACTGGATCATGTAACAGAAGCTTGGAGAGGGTCTTTTGATATCAGAGACTCACATGATGACAGAATCCTATCACACTATGTTGTTCTTATTCTCCCCTAGAGTAGATGGTCTTTCTTTGTACAGCATGGAGCACGGTCACAGGCAGCTCTGGATATTCATCCTTATGGCCGCATATCTAGAGAGGGAAGGAAGCTTCTCTGTTAGCTCTGGCTAGGAGAATCCCCAGGGAGTTATTTTTTTTTCTTTTTCTTTTTTTGCCCAGTTGGGTACATTCTTTCTTGGGCCAATCACTGTGGCCAGGAAGACATGATAAGATGATTGACCCAGTCTGGGTCGTGAACCGTGTGATGTTGGTGGTACTTGTCATAAGAAAGATGAAGGAGGGGGTGTAGGACAGACGCCTACAAGAGACCCACATGGACTGACTCACAGCTTGATTTAAGACAGAGTGATGCCCTTTCAATATATAAGGTGTGCTGTGATTTATAAAGTCCTTTCACATTTATCAGTGGACATCTGAACCACACCTATTTTGATTTCCGACTTCTCTTAAAAAATAGAAGCTCTGGTAACTCTGGGCCAGCATTTTTCTAAGGCCATAATCATCTAGAGCTGATTAGACAGTTTGTCATGAACCCCATTGTTTCTGGATCACCTCTCTGAACCACTTTGCTCATTTAAGTTACTTGCTTTAGCTCCTATAGCCACCTGGGTTTGCTAATCCCTAACATCATCTCATTTCATTTATATTTATCCTGTGAGTGCTAATTATCCAAATTGTATAGATTTTAAACCAAGAGTCAGAGATTCAACTGACTTTCCTAGGATAACACAGTTAGAAGGTGAGATTCAGAACCTAGATCTTAGATTTAAGGTTGTTCAGGATTACCATATAAGGTTGTACAGGTTGTGCACTGCACATTGTGTCTATGTGAATGGAGTCCTCTAGAGTTGTGTAGTTAACACTATATGTGGATGCCCTAAGACTATTTTCCCTTTCATTTCACCACAGTTATAATACTGTCAAATATTTGGTTAAAAGAAGTCAATTGTCAATTCCTTCAAATGTTTATTATAGAACAAATACTCAGATGACTAAGAGAAATGATGAATGATCAGCTTGGAACAAAGCCCAGCAAGTCTTGACATGGATAGATGCTTCATCCGGCTTATGGAAATGATGCAGTTAAGTCTGCAATGAAGAACTTGCTGCCTAATGGCCATAATTGTGTTAAGGGTGATTTCTCTGTCTTGTAATTTCCTTTACTTTACAAGTAATCCAATCTCTCCCCAGATTTCAGTTCCACATGATTAAAATGAGAGATTTGTACTCAATTTTTCAGAAAGACAGTAGTGCTTAATCCCGACTGAACATTAGAATCACCAGGGATCTTTTATTTACTTTTAACAGATGCTTAGGTCCCATCCCTAAAGATTTGAACAGAAACTTGACCAGAAAAGATATACATATGTTGGGATTTCCCTGGTGGTGCAGTGGTTAAGAATCCACCTGCCAGTGCAGGGGACACGGGTTCGAGCCCTGGTTCAGGAAGATCCCACATGCCGTGGAGCAGCTCAGCCTGTGCACCACAACTACTGAGCCCGCAATCCTAGAGCCCGTGCTCTGCAACGAGAGAAGCCACCACAATGAGAAGCCCGCGCACAGCAACAAAGACCCAGCACAGCCAAAAATAAATAAATTTATTTTAAAAAAAGATCTACGTATGTCAAAAAAGGAAAAAAGCACATGAAATATGCTCTCAACATCATTAATCATTATAGAAATTCAAATTAAAATCACAATGAAATGTATTATACACCCACACCCACAAGAATGGTGAGGATGTAGGGCAACTGGAACTCTCATTAACTGTTGATGGAAATGTAAACTGGTACAAGCACTTGCAAAACTGTTTGGCAACATCTTAAAATGTTAAACATATACCCTCTGTATGATTCAGTCACTCCACTCCTGAATATTTACCCAAGAGAAAAGAAAACATACATCCATACAAAGACTTGTACATGGGTGTTCAGAGCAGCTTTGTTTATAATAGTCCCAAACTGGAAACAACTCACATGTTCAGTGACAGGTGAATAGATAAAGAAATTGAGGTGGGCTTCCCTGGTGGCGCAGTGGTTGCGCGTCCGCCTGCCGATGCAGGGGAACCGGGTTCGCGCCCCGGTCTGGGAGGATCCCACATGCCGCGGAGCGGCTGGGCCCGTGAGCCATGGCCGCTGAGCCTGCGCGTCTGGAGCCTGCGCTCCGCAACGGGAGAGGCCACAACAGTGAGAGGCCCGCGTACCAAAAAAAAAAAAAAAAAGAAACTGAGGTATATCCACACAAAGGAATGGAATACTACTCAGCAGTGAAAGGGAATTGACACACAACCACATGGGTAGATCTCAAAATAATTCTGAGTTAATGAAGCCAGGCTGAAGAAAAAAAACATATGATTACATTTGCATAAAATTCTTGAAAATGGAAACAAATCTATAGCAACAGAAAGCAGATAAATGTCTGCCTGGTGGTGGGATGGGGGAGGATTACAAAGGGCATGAGGAAACTTTAGGTGGTGATGTCTGTGTTCATTATCTTGATTGTGGTGATGTATACTTATGCTGACAAATTGTTTATTATATACCAATAAGATAACGTATACAATACAATGTATATCAATACAACTACAAAAATACTGATACCTGGATCTCAGGTGCAAGATTCTGATTGAATTGGTCTAGCCATAGGTATTTATTAAAAACTTCATATACAATTCTGTTGTACAGCCAGGGTTGGTTTTATGATTTTAGGTCATTACAGTTGTCCTGTGCCAGGTACTTTGAGAGAGTCCTTCCCTACTTCGTGGACTAGAGCAGAAAGGAATGGTCCCACAAGAGCTGATTCTCATCCAAAAGGATGCAAAGTGCTCAAATCCATTGCCTCAGTGCCCAGGGGTCAGGTCTGGCTGCTTGGAAGCTGGAGCTACCTTGGACTTTCACAGAATAGAAACATCCCTTCACCCCCAATGTTTATCCATCTCCTCCAGGCAGCCTGATGCCTTCTTGTGACTTCCTTTCCTTTCAAAGCTGCCTTGGGTAAGAATGTTGATGATATTTAACGTAGATAAAGATGTCAGCTGGGAGGGCTTGTATGTGTAGGAACAGTGTGATTTGCCCCAGCAAGCTGCCTTCTAGTAACACCTGTCGGTACAACCTTGGGCAGGATGAGAGGCTGATACCAGATGCTTAGGCTTCAAAGCTAAGGCAGCAAAGTGTGGATGCAGAATCCCAAGAAGCGGAGGAGAAACCCCCCCCCCCATCCCGATGCTCCCAGTGATGGCAGCGAAACTTGGCCAGTGGCATAGACCAGCGAACACGGCAGTCCGGAACGCTAACTCGGGGGATGATGTTTTTGTCAAGGCTCTTCTTACTCAGCCCAGAGACACAGTGAGAAAGATATTGCTTTAAGTCCCATTCTATTCTATATTTATTATTAGTTTGAGAAAGTCATTTAACCTCTTTTTGCCTCACCTGTAAAATGGAGATAACAAGGTCTTTCTCATTTACTTCCCACAGAGATATTGTGGGGATCAAATAAGAACACAGATGTGATCATGCCTTATAAACACAAAGGGATGATTATTTACATGCTTATCTCGTTTTATAGAACGGAGAAGCAAAAGCATAGACTCAATTGGTAGGAAACTGGATAAACCTGAGGAATGACATCACTGCACAGTTTCCAGGAACTAGATTTGCTGTGTACGTGACATGCTGGTACTGAAATCATAACATAACAATAATAGCTAAAGTTCATTGAACACTTACACTCTAGACATTCTGCTGAACTGCACATCTATTTTTTACAAAGGAATTTTACAAAGGAAGGCACTGAGGATTAGGGAGGTTAACACCTTGTCCAAGGTCACACAGCCAGGAGTGAAATTGGGTCTTGCCACAATCCAGCTTCAGAGTCCATAGTTATAACCAGCTAAGCTTTCTCCTCCAAGGGGATGTCTCTCTGCTCAATATTTTAGTAAATGTCTCAGGTGCCCTCTGCAGACATTCTCTCTCAATGCCAAATCAGGCAGGGCTCTGCCAGGAATCAGGAGACAATGGGTCTTTGTTCTAGAATTTTCTGTGCTATCTGGAGATGAGACTGGATGTTTGTGATAGGGTTTTCAAAACAAATATTTTCCCTCAGCATCTGAAAATAAGCCTAATGAAATAAGATTAAGGTTTTCAGATAGGTTGCAAAATGTAGGGTGATCTGCCTTTAGAGTTTCTGGTTAATATTCATCTGTTGAATACTTCATGTCCTCTAGGCTGTTTGTTAGGCGTGGAGGGTAGACCAAAAATACAGTTGTATATTTGTACGCATTACAGGACAAGTTGTTCGGGGAGAGGGGGAGAAGACGGATAAATGTAATATGGCAGACAAACAGCAAACATCCTTAATATGTACATATTACAAAAATGCCTAAGAAGAATATTGTTGCCAAGTTTCGTTATTATATAAAGTCACAGTTTGGGCTTCCCCGGTGGTTAAGAATCTGCCTGTCAATGCAGGGGACACGGGTTCGAGCCCTGGTCTGGGAAGATCCTACATGCCGCGGAGCAACAAAGCCCGTACACCACAAGTACCGAACCTGCGCTCTAGAGCCCGCGAGCCACAGCTACTAAGCCTGCGAGCCACAACTACTGAAGCCCACGCACCTAGAGCCCATGCTCCTGAACAAGAGAAGCCACCGCAATGAGAAGCCTGCAATGAAGAGTAGCTGCAATGAAGAGTAGCCCCTGCTCGCGGCAGCTAGAGAAAGCCCGCGCGCAGCAACAAAGACCCAACGCAGACAAAAATAAATAAATAAAATAAATTTAAAAAAATAAATAGGCTTCCCTGGTGGCGCAGTGGTTGAGAGTCCGCCTGCCGATGGAGGGGACGCGGGCTCGTGCCCCGGTCCGGGAAGATCCCACATGCCGCGGAGCGGCTGGCCCCGTGAGCCATGGCCGCTGAGCCTGCGCGTCCGGAGCCCGTGCTCCGCAACGGGAGAGGCCTCAACAGTGAGAGGCCCGCGTACCACCAAAAAAAAAAAAAGTCACAGTTTATCTTTTTGTAAGGAATGAGTTTATAGAAAGGCAAATTAGGAATGCAATCTTTCCCAATGACATCTTTCACTGATATGTATTTTTACTGTGAAAATTTTTTTAAATGGGTAAAGGATTTCAAAATAACATAAGTTCCCATTTTGAGAAGGGAAATGATTTTGTAATGCAAAATTATTACCAAAACACTTACCTTTAAGAGGGGACACAGATTTACAAATGCCTTCAGCCACTCTGACTAGAGGTGAGGTTGTAGAACAGGGGGTCTGCCCATTTCATCCCCCATGTGGACAGCTGCTTAACTCTGGCCTTCCCTGAGCAATTCCAGCCCCTACATTTGAGTTCTTTGATTTCAAAAGACTGTGAAGAGTCATCTGCAGGCAAACCAAGATTGAGTAGCGCTGATCATAAGAATTGAGGGGACCCTGAAAATATTAGAGCTGTGTTCCATCAAAGAGAGGATGTGCCCAGGTAGTCTTGGGGAATCTCATAGCCTTGCCAGTTTGCAGCAAAATGGTCCAGATGGAAAATTCCGAGAAATCTCGGAGAAAATCCAATCTTCCTTTGAGAAGGATGAAGGATTTTGGCTCAACTGCTACCCATGCTGCCTCCTAAGCCCCTCTTGCTCCCTTCAGCCTGTTTAACCTGCCCAGAAACTGTCCTCGGAGTCTTCCAGTACCTTGGTCTGCAGGAATAAAATTGAGTCACATGAGGAATCCATCCTTAAGGCACTCATGGTCAGGTTGACACTCTGATCTGTCAGTTCATCAAGTGCCCTTGCCTCCCAGCTTGTTTACTTATGTGTTCCCAGAACAATGTGACCCTGGAGAATTATTCATTTATTACCAGCTAGTATTGTGTTGTAAGTAAGAAAATAGATGAAAAGCACTTGGCCCGCTGTTGGGCACACAGAAGGTGCTTCCAAAACAGCCTCTGTTACACCAGCAGTGTTGTGGGCAATCGTGTCTTCCTTCCTAACTCCACGGCAGGCCACGGAGGCCAGGTGTGAAGTCCAGCTTCGGAGTTCTGGTACTGTTGCAAGCGCTCGCTTGCCAAAGCCCCAGAGCCATGTTCTTCCTGGGAGAGGTGTTTCATGTTGCTCCATGCAGGGCTCCAACTTCCAAGCTGTTGGGGTGAACAAAGAAGATAAGGAAGGTGATCTGACCATCAACACACATCTCTCACCAGGACACTTACATTTGGACTGAACCGCAGAATCACTCACTTAGAGAAACTAGATATTCTCTAGGCACTTCTCCAAACGCTAACATTATGTAAAGGCACACTATTGCTTTATTTGCAAGGCAAGGGAAAAACAACTTTAAGGGGTTGGCTTAGACTGAGTCAGTGAAAAGAGTAAAGAAGAAATCAACTTTCAATAATGAGCAACTATGTCCACCCCTATCCACTCCTACTGAGGGAGATAGTGTTTTAATGAAAACGCACTGAACGGTGAAGAAACTCTAGGACCTCTTTAGATTTAATTACTGAAAAATGTAAACAGATCTTATCCCTGAAAATGATTTTATTCCTAACCCTCATCACACATATATTCTTTCTCTTGAATGAGTATCCCAGTCAATCAATTGGACAATGACCTAATATCTAGTCAGGCTTAGCTGGATATAGGTAAACACTGTGATCATGGCTAAACATTTTTTTTTAATTGGAGTAGAGTTGATGTACAATGTTGTGTTAATTTCTGCTGTACAGCAAAGTGATTCAGTTATACATATATATGCATTCTTTTTTAAAATATTCTTTTCCATTATGGTTTATTATAGGATATTGAATAAAGTTCCCTGTGCTATGCAGTCGGACCTTGTTTTTTATCCATTCTATATATAATAGCTTACATCTGCTAATCCTAAACTGCCACTCCATCCCTCCCCCAATATCCTCCCCCTTGGCAACCACAGTCTGTTCTCTATATCCCTGAGTCTGTTTCTGTTTCTTAGATAGGTTGTTTGGATCACGGCTAAACTTGACCCCATTATATGCATTGCTTAACAAAATAGAGGTGATCCTCTTAGGGACTATGTGAAGTGTTTCCTGAAGCCCTGAGGCTCCGAGTGGAGCCCCACCGTGCTGCATTTCCCTCAGGGCTCTCTAGAAGATCATCATCTTGCTCTGAGACTTAACACCATCCGGTGTGGTTTCTCCTTCTTGCCCGTTAATGCTCAGGAGCCCGACATGATACTACCCTGGGCAGGGCTCTACCACTGTCAGCAGTCATGCATTTGAAGTGTCACTTTTACCTGAGAGATCTTTGCAATCTTTCAGTTGCAAGTGTTGCAAAAAGCAGCTGAAGCCTGTCAGGGCCAGTGGGAGGAAGATGAAGGTTGTGCACCATGATGTGAGTTGATCATGATGTGAGCTATCTTTACCACTAAACTGGGAAAAGAGACAGAGGAGGATGATGGAGACTTGCTTGAGGGGTATGAGACAGATGGGAAAACAGATGGAGGCCTTTTGGACCAATGCCAAATGGAAGCAAGAATGAAGGTCTGACTTTTCATAGGCTTTCTTGTCCTGACTCCGTGGATCCATCTCTCTCTAGCAGGGATGCAATGATTTCCCAGATCCTTCTCATTCTAGGAGGGCTCAGCGAAATATCTCAGACCCATCTCACTCAAGGGGCATCTATCATGACCCTCCAGACACATCGCAGTCTAAGAGGGCTCTTGACTCCTCAGAAACAATGCAAACTAGGAGAACATATCAACATTCCCCATATGCAGCTCTTCCTAGGAGAGCTCATCATGACTTCCCAGATCGATTTTTCTCCAGGAAGACCTGTCATACTGACCAGACACATCTCAATCCAGGAGGGCTTTTGACTCCTCAGACACTTCTTTGCAACCCAGGAGTACCTGTCATGATTCCCCAGTTTTGGCTTTTCATGTCCATTACTTCCTGCCCCAAACCAAAAGAAGTAGTGAAATACTAGAAAGAGCCTCCAGTAAGTCTTTTCCACTTTGGACGAGCTGAGGACTCTCTCGTCAGTCATTTTCAAAGGACAGTAAATATAAATATAATTTAGACTCTATTCTCCATGAAAAAAAAAGCAAGCAAAATCCTATTCTGGAAGAAAGAATCTTCATGACTTCAAAGGCTCTTTTCCCAGCCATAGGGAATTTCAGATAAACTTTATCTGGAAGTTATGGCTTGGGATCTACTTCCCACTGGAATGAAAGCAGGGTGGCCTCTGACCCAGACCCATCTTCGTTGTAGGATAGACCTTGACCATGGAGCTTTGATTCTGACTCCAAAGGAAACAGGAGACCAGTTTTCTGTTTCAAATCTGACCTCACTCATTCTGGATGGGTCAACCTCCTAGAAATAAGGCTGGGTACAGGCTTTCTGGGGCTCAAACAGACTTGGTATTAACTGACACACAGTGAGAATCATAGAACCTTAGGAAGTGAGATGAAGGAATCATGGAGTTTGAAGATGAATTCTAAAATGCCAAAGCCATATTTTAAGATAAACCCAATCAGATGAGGAACTTGAAACTGGATTGTTTGTAGCAAAGGAGAAAAGCAGAGAAGATTGGAAGTCCGCCAAGTGGGGTAAGGAGCCAGAACAACAGAATGTAGAGGAAACAATGATGGAGATGCAGAGGCCTCTGGAATGTTACTTGGATTGGATGCTCAGGGAAAAACAGGGGGAATCTATGGCCAAATTCATTGAGAATAATACGCCCAAGGAGAACATGAAAAATAAAGGGAAGCCTTGTGGCAGTGGCCTGGCACCTCCTCCCAACAGATTTGAAATCTGGCCTGGATATCACAGGATGGAGTAGACAGATCCAGTATTTTTGAACTAAAGCATTTTGCAGGTTTGTAAGCAAGAAGGTAGTGGAAGAACTTGCCGGTAAGAGGAGTGTTGAGAATATGTAACTCTTGTAACTGAGGGTATGGTCATAGGGGTGTAGAGACCCAGCTGCTGCATCTGTCTCAGCTAACAATCGGGGCTCCCCCAGACCAGCAGCAATTGATTGGGCACCAACTCTGATCCTAGAAGAACTTGGGACTGGAGTTCTAACTAGGGACACCCTCAGCTTCTCAGATATTTCAATATAGAGGAAACATTGAGTTTTCAATACTTTTAGGACATCGAGAGTTTGTTATGATTAGGGTTTTTCTCTCTTTTACTTTTCTTAATTAAACAAATGCACATTTATTAGAGAAAAAAAAATCACAAAGGCCCTCAGCCTGAACTTCTGCCATCAATGAGGGGTAGAGTCAAGACCAGAGTTCAGGGGTGTCCTCCTCCTCTGAGAACAAACAGCAGCACAGAGGTCATATCTGGAAGTTGGCTGTAAAGATCAGTGACATTAAACAAGATTCCACATTTTAGGGACAATAACTTGGTCTCATACGAATGCAAGTCTACCTGACCCTTTATAACAAGGAGGTGAGTTACCTAATACACAAGGGAAAAAGCAAACCAAATGGTACAGAGATCAGCCAAGGGGTCTGCAGCTCAGCCAGTGCTGGACAAGGTCAAGGTGATGAAGAAGTTAATGAAAATCAGCCCTTTGGGCTATAAAATAACCACGCAGAGAAGTTTAACGGTGGATTGCAGAGTCTCCTTCTCTTCCAGATTGACTATCTAGAGCTTGCCAAGGGCACCATGCCCTGCCGTTGCTTCATTTTGCTAAGGAACAGAGGATTGAACCCCCAGATGGCTACTGAAAGTACCCACTGATAAGGTCTCACAAGACAATCACTTTCGAGGTGTTGAGCAGAGAGGCTGACCAGGCAAGTTTTGGACACACTGGAACTACTTTCCCTTCACTTCCACTTTAAGAGGGAGAAGCCACTGCTGGCCCTCCTGGTATGAAGGGGCCCTGCTTCTACGGATAGATAGTTTTTCCCCTTGGCCATCACTGCTCTGAATTTTTGCCCCCAACCTTGTACCCCGTGGCTACTCTGTTACCTCTGCAGCTCCCTGGATCTAATCCTGGCACCAGGAATCCACCACCAACTTCTAGGTCTATTCCCAGCTCCTGGGTGCATCCTTCATCTACTGGTGTCCACACCTAGGCCCAGAAATCCATCCGCCAAACAGTGCAGTTCACTCCCAGGCCCCAGAGGTCCACCAGCTTCTGGGGTTTATTCCGCTGCTTCTGGGGGTCACCCCAGCATCTTCAAGTGCATTGACCCCAGACAGCACAGTGATTCCCAACTCTCCAACGAGCAGGTCCCCACTCATCTCTGAAGAAGGAAATGTTCCTCCCCCTCTTCCTAATGAAAAGCTCTGCCTTTTCCCCACCAAGTTTTCATTCTGTTCTGATTTCCTGTATTTTCCTCCATAGGAAAGCTTTGGTCATTTTGTGGAGGAGACTGCATTATCTCCAGAGCTGATGATACAGATTCTACCCCTCCCCCCCATGATATGAATACA
This sequence comes from Physeter macrocephalus, assembly GCF_002837175.3. Taxonomy (NCBI): domain Eukaryota; kingdom Metazoa; phylum Chordata; class Mammalia; order Artiodactyla; family Physeteridae; genus Physeter; species Physeter macrocephalus. The sequence continues at coordinate 38,605,315 of NC_041229.1, forward strand.
CTGTAGCAACAACAAAAAATAAACAAATTGCTAAATAAAAGAGCCCTGTGCTATGTTTCATATAAACCATAATTACAACCATGCAGAGAAACACTAATACAAACAAGTGACAACATTTTCAAATAAGGAGGAAGAGTTCAGCAGAAGGGTCTGATGTATATGAAAGGGAAACTATAAAGAAATGAAGCAAATGTTGGTCTATTCGTGCCCAGGGCTCCTGCTCCCCATACCTGTGAGTTGTGGGCGGGGCTCTCAGCAGGTGAGTTAGGCTGGGAAGAAAAGGCCCAGCTCAGGTGGCTGTGTGCTCTGCCCTGGTGGGTTATACAGTGTTCTCTTGCTGTTTCTCAAGAGAAGACAATAGCGTTCTCAGATGTGCCACAGAACTTATACTTATCATTTAAAATAAAAATTCTAACCTGTATATTTGTGTAAAGCTCATGGTTTGTGAAACATTTTTTAAAGGTAATTTTAAGAAGCCATAAAACAGGGCTCTGTGTGGGAAACAGTGACAGCTCATCAACTGTAGCAGCCATTAACTACCTGGCTGGAATGAACTCAAAGTGAACTTTTTCAGGGTTTTCAGAAACTGGTTTCACCTGCCTATTAAAACCCCACCCTATGAAAAATTTAGACTCACTTGAAGCTTGAGAATGCAGCTTATGCCGGTAATTTTCCCTGCTGTCCTTGTTTGAAATCAACTTGAATTAAAGGAATTTTTGGCATTTTTCTGAACCCACACATAACAGGATGCAATTTTGTTTGTTTTGGTTGTCTTTTGTATTCTCCCCTACTCCTCCCCTCCTTCTCTTCTCCCTTCTCCTCCCCCTCCTCCTCCCCCTCCCCCTAACACCGCGTGTCCAGCCCCGGATGGGTGCCAGGATGGGGATTGGGAAGGGAGAGCTTGGTGTGGCTTTTTACTCTTTAATAGCTACTCACACTGTATTTCTTTCTTTTATAGAGATCTAAACAAATGCACACATTCTCCTCCCTCCCCCTCCTCCTCCTCCTCCTCCTCCTCCTCCTCCCCCTCCCCCTTCTCCTCCTCTTCCTTTCTTCCTGGTTGCTCTAGGAGCTGGGGCCCCAACAATGAACAGGACCTAGGTACTGCCCTCAAAGAGCCCATGCTGGTGTTCATGTGCCCTTGATGAGGGTCAGCATGAGCAGAGGTGGGTAAGTGGATGTGTAAATAGTCAACTTCAGGATGTGGAGCGAGAAGGCAAAGAGCCTGAGAACTGCCATTCAAACTACAGGTTGATACACAGAAAATACAGCAGCAGGAACCAGTGCACAGGGAGGTGAAATCACCAGAACTGGCCGACAATGAAATGATTCACCCCATTCAATGCGGGGGAACGTGTCCCTCTTCTCCGCAGATGGTATGCTGTGCAGAAACTGTCCACGTGTTTGCCTCTGGCCCTGGACTGAGTCTTAGGCATCTTTGTGTTTGATTTCCCAGCATTACCATCTACCACCCTTCCCGGCACAGAGCAGGGGTTAATAAATAATTGTTGGGTTAAGCAAACATTCAAGAAGGAATGTCCTCACTCAGTGGGAGGTTGAACTAGAAGATTCCTTTCTACTCTGAGGTTCTCTGATTATAGAGAGAGCCTGGCATGTGACAGGTGCTCACTCAATATTGAATCAGATGATGCCTGCCTAGGATTGCATTTATTTGTACCCATGTTTTAGCTCCCATATAAATCAGCTTGCCTTTTTCTATAAGTGTAGTAATCCTTAACCAAGCACTTTGCTAATCAATTTGTATGCATTACTTCATTTCTTCTCACAACAAACCTAGGAGGTAGTATTTTGGTTCCTGTTGCTGCATGACAAACCACCCCATAATTTAATGGCTTAAAACAACAATTTATTATTATCTGTCATGGTTTGTGGGTTGGCTGGGCTCAGTGGGGCCATACTTTTTGGGGTCTCATGGGGCTGCAGTCAGATGTTGACTGGCACCACATGCATTTGAAGGCCCAGTGGTGCTGGACATCAAAGATGGCGCCTTCACTTGGCTGGCAGTGATGCTGGCTGTCGGCAGACGCCTACACCACGACCTCTCCCAGGGCTTGGGCTTCTCACAGTATGGTGGCTGGGTTCCAACAGGGCACATTATAAGAGACCCAGACAAAATGACTTAGCCTCATATGATCTAGCCTTGGAAATCCCAGAAATTGCTTCTGTTACATTCTAATGTTCAAGCA
>NC_041229.1:38608021-38608498 GCF_002837175.3 Physeter macrocephalus
TTCTATTGCTGAATAATATTCCATTGTATGATGAACCACCCTTTATTTACCCACTCACGTGCTGAAGGACATCTTGGTTGCTCCCACATTTTTCTGCAATTATGAATACAACTACTATAAACATGTGTGTGCAGGTTTTGGTGTGGATGTAAGTTTTCAGCTCATCTGAGTAAATACCAGACTGCAATTGCTGGATTGTATGGTGAGACTATATTTAGTTTTGTAAGAAACTGCCAATTATTTTTACCGGCAGAAAACGGATCTTTTTTTTTTTTTTTTTTTTTTGTGGTATGTGGGCCTCCCCCTGTCGTGGCCTCTCCTGTTGCGGAGCACAGGCTCCAGACGCGCAGGCTCAGCGGCCATGGCTCACGGGCCCAGCCGCTCCGCGGCATGCGGGATCCTCCCAGACCGGGGCGCGAACCCGGTTCCCCTGCATCGGCAGGCGGACGCGCAACCACTGCGCCACCAGGGAAGCCC
>NC_041229.1:38608560-38613002 GCF_002837175.3 Physeter macrocephalus
TTTAGAACCTGTACTTAAACGTAACTTGTAGAGGTTGGAGTTCGGGTCTTGGGACTCCTCTAAGATTTATAAAAAGCGTCATTTATGGGTTTGTCTGATTACCTGGCCCCAATGAATTGTTCACAGAGATTAACCATTACACCAATTCAGTTTCCCTGTGTGCAAGGATTCCTTTCCAGATATTTACAAATAACTTCACCATGATATTTATGTCGTGAGATTGTGACCGTATATGGGTCTGGAAGTTGCATTTTCCCCCAATGTTTGGGTTACCTTTCATCACTTTAAATAGGAAACCACAAACAGTTGCTAGGAATTGGCTACCGAGGTAAGTGGAATCGACACTGATCTGAGTTGAACAGATCCTGGTGAGGAACAGCCCTTGCCCATCCCGCTCTGCTCACCAGCCTCTCGAACTGAAATGCCTCCCAAGCTCCTTGTCATTAACCTTCAGTGAGTACAGGGTAATAGGGAGACCCTTCTCATGGTTCCTCAGCAAGTGGTGGGTGTTAGGGGGATAAGCAATTACAGGGAGGACAGAGGAAGGGCAGAACTGAGCCCTGTTGGGCATGGGTAACATGTTGGAGGTACCACTCTATGAAAATGCAACATTTGTGTGGCCGGGTTTCTGGATTTTTCTAGGATCCTGGCATCCAGTATCCTTGTGCCCTAAATGTTCAGGCTCCTCTACCTAAACAAGAGCTACGTCCAGGCCTGTAGACCTCAGAGAGCATCTTTTCTTTGTCCCATCTCTCAGAGAGCCTCTTCTCAAAAGATTCACATAGTGTCTATATATTTCAGGCCCATTCTCTCACTCACTTATTCATTCAATCATTCATTCAGCACATGTTTGCTAAGAACTTACTGTGTACCAGGCACTGTTTGTGCAATTGGGGACACAACAGTGAAAAAGGCAAAGTTTCTGTCCTCCTGGAGCTCATCTTCTCATTATACAGAGAGACGTAACAAGTCAAGCAGTCATAAGGGCTAGGAGAAAGAATAAAGCAGAGTAAGGGGTTAGAGAGTGACAGGACTGCTGTGTCGGAGAGGGTGGCCTGTTGGGAGTGTGGTCATCGAGTGCGCCCTGTGGACAAGGGAGTGAGAGCTTCATTCTAGGCTGAGGGACAACACATGCAAATACCTGCAGTGGGGGCACACTAAGGTGCTCACAGATTAGCAAAGTGGCTGGAGAGCAGGAGAGAGGTGGCAGAGCTGAGACGGGGGCAGGCACAAAATGTCATAAGTCAGTTAATACAAACCCCTCCCACTGAGTGATTGGGGCCATTGGTGTTTTAGGTGAGCTGGGAATGGAGGAATTTGGGGGCCACAGAGTCTTTGAAAGCACTGATAATTCACAGCCATCCCTGGAAATGGCTCTATCTTTCCTACCAGATGCCAATCCTGAGAGCAGAAGGTCTGTATGTTCCGCTTTCCTGCTGTATCAGCTGACATGTCACGTTTCTGACTCGTATTGCATTAGGTGGGAGTTTAACAGACCCAGCAGATCACTGACATTCACTAAGATGACAACAGCCATTCCAGCTAATTATGAGCAACTCCAAATCAATGCAGTCAATATTTTGGAATTGTGCTGAGGCCCATATTCAAATAATGTGGAGGGCAGTGAAGGAAGCTCCTCAGGAGACTTCAGGAGAAATTCTCTGGAAAAATATCTACCAGGTGAGAGATCAGGTGTGAGAGTTGAATGGGCTATAGATTTAGAATTTGAGGCTATGCACGGGAAATCCTGACTCCAGATAAGGATAATTTTTAGGAAAGAGGTAACATTAACAATTTGCAAAGAAAGAGCTCAGGATCCATTCCCTGGGAATGTCAAGGGTCTATTGCATAAGTTTCTTTTTCCTGAGAAACTCCTTAGTAACCAGGTGACCTAACCTCACCTTCCTTGTGCTATATCACCTTGACTGTACTTACACACGACCCTCTAGGACCCTGAGTACTTTATTAATCTATGGTTTAGCTCATGGATTGAACCAGATTAATACACTTGATAATTATCTTTCTTGGCCTTCTCTAGTGAGGACTCAATGAATATTGTCGATTGAGTGAATGACTTGAAACCACCAATAGAAATGAAAAAAAGAGCTAGCATCATCAGAAACGCCTAAAATAAATGAATAATTCCTATTATAGCATAATTGCTTCCATGTTAATTGTCTTCTACAATAAGATATCCAGTTCTAAGCTGGGGGTTGAAATAACTTACAGAGCCAGAGAATAAACTCTGTTTCTCTTATTCCAATATGAGCCCTTCATTCATTGACTCAACAAATATTGTTAAGCCCCCTCACCATGCCAGGCTAGTACTAAATGCAAAGGAAATATAATATGAAGTTTATGATCTGCTTGGAGACAGACATGCATTTAGGCAGGTTCACCACGCCACGGCTTATTCCCGGATACCATAACCATAACCAGGCTCTCCCCCAAACTGCTGGTTTTAGAGCCTCTGAAGAAAGGTATCTTTTACTGGGAACAGTCAGCCTCAAGTTCATGGCCAAAGCCTCTTGGGGCTCTCAGAGCTGTTTCAGTCTGTTCTTGGGCTCATGGCAGCTCTCTTGTCCACTTTTCTCAATCGTACCTGAAAAATGGGCACAGGTCACCTTTTTGGGAAAATGATGGCTGCTCCAGGCATTCCTTTCTTACCAGGTGTGCAGGGGGATGGGACTGGCTTTGAATGCCCCCACTGGCTGCTTCACTCTAGGAAGTGAATGGGGCTTACTGTCAAATCCCTCCCTTCCTCCGCCCATGACATTGACATTCCTTGGCTCCTTTAGGGAGTGTGTGCCATCCCACCTTGCTATGGACAGAATGTGTCCTCCTAAAATTCATATGTTGACACCTTAATCTCCAATTAGGGATTTGCAGGTGAGGCCATTGGGAAGTAATTAGATAATGAGGGTGGAGCCCTAATGAATGAGATTAATGCCCTTCTAAAGAGAGAGATTATTCTCTTCACCATGTGAGGATGTAGCAAGAAGGTGGCTGTCTGTAAACCAGGAAGAGAACCCTCACCAAGAACCTGACCATGCTGGCACCCTAGTCTTGGACTTCCTGCCTCCAGAGCTGTGAGAAAAAATGTTGTTCAATCCCCCCAGTTTATGGTATCTTGTGATAGCAGCCCAAATGGATAAACACATCCCTGTAACTGCATGTCTACAGTTCACACTGGCTACTCTAGGAGAAAGGTAAAAACAAGTAGGCTAGAGACAGGAAACGTGGTTACCATATTATGAGGGTCTACAATGTGCCAAGACCCTGACTCCCAATTTGTATACTTTGTTCACTTTTCTTTCCAGGAGCTAAGTCTGTAGAGTTGGGCAGATGGAGACTGGAAGCCCAGCTCTGCCTTTTGCTAGGGTGACTGGCAAGTGACTCAGCACTCCAAGGTCCCTGCTCCTGGGAGAGCCAGAGGGGCCCAGCACACACCCTGTGTCCAAACACCAGGGCTGCGCTCATAAAACCGTGTGACCTTGGCGGGCTGCTTCTGGACATCATAATAACAGTACTCACAATAATAGGATGGTTGTGAAGCTCAACTGACTTAATAGAAGTAAGAGACTTAGAGTAGGAACCAGCTTGAGGTAAAAACAAGCTATTTTTCATGTCTAGTTGAAGAGTTTTTTTTAAAAAAGTGTGATTTCAGCACAGTGTTCGACGAGAAGCACACAACAAAGTCTAGCTATTACTGAAGTTATTATTATTACTTATTTTGTATTACTTTAATAATATTATTCATTACTATTACTACTTTCAGACTTAGAGGTGACAGACCTGGGGTTGTCCCTGCTAAAGTACTTGAACGGAGAATGACAAAGGAAAAGGCTATAGCTTCTTCTTCTGTTTTTTTAACTTTTTATTTTATATTGGAGTATAGGTGATTAACAATGTTGTGTTAGTTTCAGCTGCACAGCAAAATGATTCAGTTATACATATACCTGTATCTATTCTTTTTCAAATTCTTTTTGCATTTAGGTTGTTAGGTAATATTGAGCAGAGTTCCCTTTGCTATGCGGTAGGTCCTTGTTGGTTATCCATTTTAAATATAGCAGTGTGTACATGTTAATCTCAAACTCCCTAACTATCCCTTCCCACCTTCCCCCCGGTAACTGTAAGTTTGTTCTCTACGTCTGTGAGTCTGTTTCTGTTTTGTAAATATGTTCATATTTATCATTTTGTTTTAGATTCCACATAAAAGTGATATCATACAATATTTGTCTTTGACTTACTGCACTCAGTATGACAATCTCTAGGTCCATCCATGTTGCTGCAAATGGCATTATTTCATTCTTTTTAATGGCTGAGTAATATACCATTGTATATATGTACCACCTCTTCTTTTTTTTTTTTTTTTTTTTTTTTTTTTTTGTGGTATGCGGGCCTCCCTCTGCTGCGGCCTCTCCCGTTGCGGAGCACAGGCT
>NC_041229.1:38613365-38614538 GCF_002837175.3 Physeter macrocephalus
CGCGGCATGTGGGATCCTCCCAGACCGGGGCGCGAACCCGGTTCCCCTGCATCGGCAGGCGGACGCGCAACCACTGCGTCACCAGGGAAGCCCTACCACCTCTTCTTTATCCATTCCCTGTCGATGGACATTTAGGTTGCTTCCATGTCTTGGCTATTGTAAACAGTGTTGCAATGAACATTGCGGTGCATGTATCCTTTCAGACCATGTTTTTCTCCGGATATATGCCCAGTACTGTGATTGTGGGATCATATGGTAGCTCTATTCTTAGTTTTTTAAGGAACGTCCATACTGTTCTCAACAGTGGCTATAACAATTTACTTTCCCACCGATGGTGTAGGAGAGTTCCCTTTCCTCCACACCCTCTCCAGCATTTATTAATTGTGGATTTTTTGATGATAGCCTTTCTGACTGGTGTGATGTAATATGTCACTGTAGTTTTGATTTGCATTTCTCTAATAATTAGCGATGTTGAACATCTTTTCCTGTGCCTATTGGGAAAGGCTGTAGCTTCTTATCACTCAAAGCGTGGCCAGGATCCACAGCACGGACATCACCTTTCACTTTGGTGAAGTTCAGGAGATCAGACTTCGGCTGCAGACCTACGACTCAGAATCTGCATTTTAAACTACATCCCAGGTGAGTCAGGGGCATGTTCAAGGTGGAGAGGCACCGCTCCAGTGTGCTGGTCCTCAACCCCCTGGAATCACTTTTGAAACACACTGATGTCTAGACCCTCCCCCCATCCTCTCACCACCGCAGAATTTTGGCTCCATTGGGTACAGTACAAATGTTAAAACTGCTGTGCAGTCATGGTTGACACTCACCCATCTAATTATTGGTCCATGGGGAGTTAGGCTACAGGGGTGGATGGGAGTTTCGTTTCTTCAGCAAGTGCCAGTGGGAGGGTTTGTTTTTTTCTCGTCAGGCCCAGTGGAAGGATGGAGGGTCACAGAGAGCACACATTCTTCTCTCCCGCCCCCGCCATTCCCCGTCTTCATGCCAACTATGGACGTGACAAGGCTCTGTGCAGGCTCCTTGGCCAGTGTTTCTGTTTCTCTGGTTGCAGGTCACAGTGTCCAGGCTGGGTTGGCCGGCAGTCTCTCTGGCAGTCCCGTGCACCTGGGGCTTGGCTTTTCGGCGGTGGGAGTTTGTATTTCCGTGAAATGGGCT
>NC_041229.1:38614945-38615760 GCF_002837175.3 Physeter macrocephalus
TAGTTAAAAAAAAACTTCCAAGTCCTGAGAGGCAAATGAAACATTTCCAGAGCTCAGACTTGCCCCCTGTTCTCAACAGCCCATTTGGATTGCAAAGATTCCACAAGCCATGGAGGCTAATCCAAATGATCTCGCTGGAACTTTGGAGCTGCTAGAAAAGGGGAGACACCCGGAGTCCCCTAAGACACGTGGCCAAGTGTTTTTAATCCAATGACTTGTTAGTTTGGGAGCCCTCTGCTGAAGGCACAACTTCCATAGGCCTAAGCATGGCTGTTTCTGACACTCACCATCTAAGACCTCTGTATGTCCTCCTAGGGGGAGAGGAGACCTCTCTGCCTGACCTGGGGCCAGATATGGTAGGAGTTGTGCAGGGCAGTCATATTTCCCTAGGACAGCAGAGAGGAAGGAAAGAAAGGACAGTTTACACTCTCCAATCTTCTCCCTCCCCTCTTTTCTGCCCTCTCTGAATGACAGACAGCCCCAGTGTTTGACAGAGCCCCTTGTTTAACGCTGCCACGTCTCTGCTACTGACCGAATGTTTCTCCCTCAATATTGTCTTTATACAAGATGCTGTGATCTGTGTTTGTTGCTAATATTAGATCTGTAACAGATGCCCTCATTGTTGGGCCCTGCGTCCATGTGGAGCAGATTAATAATGCAAAGACAAAGGCCTCAAATACTCAGTGACTTTAAGAGCAGAATTTGCTACAAGGGACAGGGGCCTTACACTGTGTTGAGCAAGGTGAGGGGACAGGCCTGTGAGAGACCAGGAATTGAGACCACAATGTAAATGCCATTGGAATTGTAGGCAGAGC
>NC_041229.1:38616049-38636333 GCF_002837175.3 Physeter macrocephalus
TTCTATTTCATATTCTTTTCCATAATGGTTTATCCCAGGATATTGAATATAGTTCCCTGTGCTATACAGCAGGACCTTGCTGTTGATCCATTCTATACATAATAGTTAGCATCTGCTAAGCCCGAACTCTCAATCCTCACCCTGTGTTGTGTTTTTCAATATCTGCTGAACGTGTTTCTTTCACTTCCAAATTTTTATTTAGTTGCCTGAACCGTGGCGAAGTTACTGTTGCACAGCGAGGTGGAGATCGCGTCTGACTGTCTCGCCTGCTACATGGACCCACACACTAGCAGGCATTGTCCTAATGAGCACTTTTTGCCCGCAGTGATCCCAGCGCTAGCGCCCCGGAAGGCTACCTGAGACTTGTTCAAGGCCAGTGGGTCAAGGCCAGTGGATCAAGGGTTTTTTTGGTCTCTGGAGGGTGGTGCTGCAAATGTTCTGTGCTATCTTGATTTGGAATTGAATTGTCAAGGTGAATCCTGCAGCTAACCTGTTTATAATCTGAGTTTAATCTTTCTGAAAAGAAAACCAGAGCCCTAAAAATAGCTGCCTTGTAAATTGCAGATTTTTGTAATAGCATAATTTTCCCCCTAAATGAAAGACTGGCCACCTACCTACAGTGAAACTATATGGAAGAAACAAAGTAGCATTTGTTCAGTTTTGCTATAGGTTAAGTGCTTCACATTGTTTAGTTCATTTCATTCTCATGTCAAAAATGTGAGGTAGATATTATTATTCCCATTTTACAAATGAGGGACTTAAGGCTCGGAGAGCTCAAAAAGCTTATAAATGGCAGAGCTTAGATTTAAATCAAAGTCTCCTGATACCCAGACCTCTGCTTTTCCCATTTATCTGCACTTCTGGAGTCCTTTTGCAATTGCCAGATGCTGTTATATTCAGACTAAGACAGACACATATAGACAGAGATAGGACTGAATGTTTTCCTTAATATATTTTGTAGTGATAAAAATAAACAGAAATTCTTTTAAATTCATAAGTAGTTATAATGGAATAGATACTTAGGCAAATAGATTTCTGAAATAAATGTTTAAAGTTCCATGTTGAAAATCAAGATGACCTGGTAGAAAGCTGAGATTGTGAGTTCCAGGACAGCTGAGACCATGTTTTATACACTCTGTGTCTCCAGCAATTAGCCCTGAGCCTAGCCCACAGTGGGGAGGAAGGCACTCAGTGTTTGCTGAATGAATAAATAAGTGTCTCCTGTATCCACATCAATATATGGAAAAAAAGAGTCCATCTACTTAAGTTAAATGGTCCTCCTTCAGCCACTGAACAGACTTGTCTTCAACATTACTGCCATAGACTGAGTGTTTGTCTCCCTCCAAAGTTCATGCGTTGAAACTTAAGTGATGGTATTTGGAAGTGGAGCTTTTGGGAGGTGATTAGGTCACGAGAGGAGAGCCCTCCTGAAAGGGATTAGTGCCTCTAGAAAGAGACCACAGAGAGGTGCTTGCTCCTTCTGCCATGTGCGTATACAGCAGAAAGACGGCCATCTATGAACCAGGAAGCTGGTTCTCACCAGACACTGACTCTGCTGACCCCTTGATCTTTGACTTCCCGGCCTCCAGAACAGTGAGAAAGAAATGCTTGTTTCTAAGCCACTAAGATATTTTGTTATATCATCCTGAAAGGACCATGAAAATACTAAATATTATTAACAGGGGTTAGCCAAGAGAGCCAAGCCAAGCAGTTTATCCATATCTGGAGAAGGTGGATTTTGGTCACCTTGCTTCATCAGAACGTCCATTTCCTGTTTGTAGTATAAAATATCTCAGTGCCTTGGTGATCTATGAACAGGTAGTGAAAATGAAATACTCCTGTGAGCTTTTCTAAAATGTATATTTACAACAGATACAGTGGTTTCCAAACTTCAACTGAATTTAATACTATGTGCTTTGAAAAAGAATTTCATTATTTCTCTTGTAAGATAGTTTTTCTGTATAAAATTTTAAATACACAAAAATAAAACAAAATAATTTTACTTACCTATCATGCAAAGGCAATTATGGAGCTTTTCTCAGTCTTTTATTATCCTTTGCGTATGTTCACACACTGTGATCATACCATGCATACGTTTTTTATTCTACTTTTCTAATTTTTCTTTCTATTATAAACATATTGATAGAACTTCATTTTCCTTTTTTCCTGGAAAGTAAAAAAAACTTTCATAATACACAGGCAATATATGTTTTTTCCAGTTAAATAAAACAATACAGATGAAAGATACACAGATTATACAAAATGAAGAAACTTTAAAATGTGGAAGATTAAACAGAATGTTCTGCTTTTTCCCGTTGACAGTCGAATACATTTTAAAAGGGAACACGCAATCAGCAAGAAACAAAAGGCCAGGGAAGCTCCTGTTGATCCCCTGTCTAAATATATAACATTCACTCATGTCTGCGTGTCTGCCATCTGAATAAACTCCTTTTGGGGGCCAGAGTTGAGCTGAATTAAAGTTGGTAGGGGAGGCTTAGGAGTTGCTTATAGAACCAGTCTCCAAGGTTCACTAAAGCATCACTGGAACTTTGCTGGTATTTAAAAAATGTGTTTATTGCATCTTCTCTTAGGGATAGCAGGGTCTATAATTGGAAAAGAAGACGTTCATTAGTCACTTGGGGAATGGTAGTCCAATGATCACTATCCTCTTAAGAAGAGCAGTTGGTTAACTTAGGGCTTTGGATTTGTTCCCTGGTGTAGGCAGGTTGGGGGTGAGAGCTGGGTCTCTGAGCCTCACTGTCAGAACTCGTACTTCTCTGCTGTGTTTCAGAGTACCAGTCGCTCTAGTAAATGATTAGGAAGAGAATGTTGACTTAAAGAGGCATCAAACTTTTACCTGTCCAAGGTATCCACATCTCAGTGGGTCTCAGTTATATCACTTTTCTGAGATCTTGGCTAAGATAAAGGGATGGCTACCAGATGCTTCCACCAACTGCAGGCCAAGTATTAAGAGCAGCTTCTCTCTTTCCTGGGAAATGGGTCAGTCATGTTATCATTTGCCATTGCTATCTTGGACATTTGTTTAAAAAGGAGCTCTATAGGTTGGCTCTGATGAAGTTAGAAGAGCTACATATATTTTATATCTATAACATCTATTAAATATTCATTTAGTACTGTTTATGTGCTATGTATTTTTCTAAGCTCTTTGTACCCTGAATTTCATCACATCTAAGATGCCACTATTTTAAGCTACACCATTATTTTTCATATCACTGAGGTAACTAAACTATGCTATGCTATTGACTGTAAATTGCACCTCAAGTTTAGACATGTTAAAATGTGAAAAATGCATGTCTTAGAATCAATGAAACATGGTATATTAATGCATGTTGTCATAATTAAAACACTCTAGGAGGTAGGTTCTATCATAATCCTCATTTTGTAGATGAGAAAACTGAGGCATAGAGAAGTTCAGCAGTGGGCCCATGGTCACACTGCATTTGCACCCAGACAGTCGAACTCCAGGGCCCAGCTCATAATCACTACACTCTTCTCCCTGCAGATAAGGAAAGCCAAAAAAAAAAGTTTCAGAAAAGTTATTTTAAATATTTCTCTGCATGAGGAGACTCAAAGTTATTCCTGTCTGGAGTTGTCCCCTAACATCTGGACCAATATCCAACAGCTGAGCAATCCGGAAGTGCTCAGGACTTCTATGGACCATATGTCTTTTTAGTGCAAGCTCATGCGGTGAGCGTATGTGTGTGGACACATGGCTTCTTCTATGAGGGCTGAGGTGGTCTAGTGTTACTTCTAGACATCATCCAGGGTTTAGCTTTGCTAGAAGAAGACACTTCTGCCACAGGTCCAGGAGACTGTGGTTCAGCCTCCTGTTGGCGTTGGTGTCAACAACCACTTTTAACTTTGAGGCCTCTTCTGCTTCTGACTTGAGGGTTGAGCCTGGTCTCCTTTCTCAGGTTTAGTCATGATTAGGAACATAAATCAGGCATCCCTACCCAAATAGGAGCTACTCCTCAGCCTCCTTGCCTCTCTTCATAATCCACATGGGGTTAATTTCCTCATTACCTGTCAATTTCATACAAGTCTTTGACAATCAACAGATAGGAGTGACCAAGAAGTAGCTTCAGGGACCTAGAAATTTAATCATTGTTCTAGTTTACAAGCCACAGTTTCAACATATCTCAACATTAAGTATGACTTCACACCATTGCAACTGTCTTTTCAGAGCTACTTCTCCCCAGAATAGCTTCAGCGAGCCTTCTCTGCCCTCATAGCACATAGATCTCTTAAAGAGCACTTCTCACACTGTATCGGAACTCCTTGTCTGTCTGTCTGTCTGTCTTCCCTACCTACTTCAAGTTCTGTGGTACAAAGTTCTGTATCTGCCTTGCCTTTGGCCAGAGGTGACACAGCATGAAGTCTACGCTACAGAACTCACTCGTGGCGTGAAAGTTCCCCAGCGTTGCCCTTCCCTGTCTAAGGCAGAGCATCACTTAACATCTGCTTTCTTTTCTGGTTACCCATGGAGCCCTGCGCGGCGCTGGCATGAGAGCAGCGACCAAGTTTAACCTCGTTCTTCCCTGAACACTCGGCATCTAGCCAGTGCTCATGGTAGATGTTTTAAAAACATTTTGAAAATGAATGAATGAACTACAGCCATGAGACTCCAAATGAAATTTCATGGAAGGGTTTTTTCCCCTTTCTTTTATTCATTTATTTACTCACTGTGTTGAATGCTTACTGTATAGCAGGCAGTATGTTTATGTCTGAGGGGGAAGGCAGCCATTAGATACAGGGGAAATACTGGGATTAATAGGCACAATCAGGGAATTCCCTGGTGGTCCACTGATTAGGACCCCATGCTTCTGTTGTAGGGGGACTTGGTTCGATCCCTGGTCAGGGACCTAAGATCTCACAAGCTGCAAGAGAAAAGGCACAATCAGAAAGTGCCCTTAACATCACGTAAAGCAGGAGGAGGGGAAGAGGTGAGTGAAGACATGCTTGTTAGTAAGATGGATGACTCAAGCAAGTAATGTTTAGCTTGATTGTGTTTAAAAAATAAATAAAAGGTAAATGAAAGAGATGAAGTGATGGGAATACAAGGTGAGAATTCCAGGCCAAGGGAAGTATTTTATGATGCAAAGTCTCAGGGACAAGAGACAGCGTTGTCTGTGGTACAAACTGCAAGAAGTTGAATAGTACTGCTCAGAGCATAGATGGCCAGGTGGCACAGGCCAGAGGTGAGGCCTAAGCGGGAGGGATCAGATCTCAGAGGTTTTGGGGGTCAGGTAGGGAGCAGGGTTTCATCCTAAGGCAAAAGGAGAGCGATTGATGGGCTGTAAGAGTAGGATGATGTCATCAGATTTATTTTAGGAAGTCACTCCAGCTGCAGAATGGATTGGTGGGGATGAAGGGATTAAAAACTGGGTATGAGAGATGAGGTGGTGAGGACTGCAGGGCTGGAGAAGGGTCTAGTTTGACTCATGTCTTCAAACAGCTTGGAACAGAATCAACCAAACCACTGAAACCCAAGTAGAATGTCATATTATTCCACATCAGCCATTATTCTTCCCCTTCAGGTCTTTCCTGACAGCTATTGACAGATCTTGGATTGGCATGGGTGAGAGTGCAGAGGCCTAAGAGGATCTGGTTTGAAACCTCATCCCCAGGAGAAGAGAGTCAGTGGCAAAGAAAAGGGACCAGAGGTGATCAAATGGAGACAGTGAATTATTGCTCATAAGATGCTGTGAAAGACAGGCTTCCCCTAGAATGAGCTGCCAGTAAAAACTTTAATTATATCAAGGTACTCCCATGACGTAGTGTGTTCCAGAATCTTGGGGTGAGGAAATTTGTAATTTGCAAAAGTAGACTCAATATCATCATATAACTTCTCTTTGGAAAGCAGGCAAACAGAAAGAAGCTCTCTTGTTTGTACTATAAACTAAAAGGAACTAAAGTAGACAAAATCAGCCTGGCTGTGGGAAGTGCTAATGTTCTGTGTTAATGTGCATGTTGGTCACTGAAAGGGGTCTGCGGAAAAACTAGAATTTCCCGAAGGGGGTGGGGGAGTAGTGGCAGAGATAATTATACTTATCAAAGGGGGGAGGCAGGGATCAAGAAAGTTTGAAAAACAGTGAATTAAAATCATATAAATGCTTTAGTCATAAAAACTGAGAATTTATTTTTCTATTCTGCATTTTGTCAAACACAACACAATTATCAAATTTGACATTTATTACTCCAGACTCTGTGGTAGCCAATGGGATCCAGAGACTAAGAAGGGACCACCCTGTCCCCCGAAGTACATGATCTAGTAGAGAAGACAGACAGAGGAATGATTAATACCCTTACATGACAAGTAGCATAGTAGAGCATGTATAAAGAACATGAGAAAGAGAGGGATTGATTTCTAGTCGTTTAATTGTGTTTAGAGTTGACAACATGAATCGACGTTGGGGAACATGTATAATCCTGGATAGTAATATAAATATTGAAAAATCCCATGAAAACCCTAATCCTCACAGCCTCCCATGGAGGACGTGGCAGAGGTGTACAAGGGTAAGGATGACCGGGCTGAGGCACAAGTACCACATGACCACGGTCATCAACTCTAGATGAAAGGGGACTCCAAGTCAGGTTGTTACTGTGACATCACACTGTATGTGTCTTTTTTGTTTTTTTAATTAAGAAATACATTTAGGTTTCATTTCAGGGGCCAGGGGCCAAACATAGTCAACCTTTTCAGGTATTGAAGCCTCCAAGGAATTGGTTCTTAAGCTCCAAAATGTGCTTTTCTGACAATTTCTCCCCTATTTTAGAGGCTCACCTCATGGATTTGCTGTGACTTAGAGGAAAGGCCAGGCTTAGGAAGCAGATGGGCCTGGCTCAAATCTGGGTCAGGACTCACTGATTATGCCATCTTGGACAAGCATCTGAACGCTCTGGTCCAGTTCCCCACGTGGCACACTGAGGAAATAAGATTAAATAATAAGATGTGAGTGAAAGCACCCTAGCAGGCACTCTGCTTCTGTCTCTACCACCACCCCAGTCCAAGCTACCATCTCTCATCTGGATCTTTATAAATGTTTTTCTTCATTCATTCTGGGCCACTCCAGTCTGCCCATTTTTGCCCAGAAAGCCAATGTGATTGTGTCTATGCCATTGAAATATCAAAAGCCTCAGCATGATTTATATAATATTTCTTTTCAAACTGCAGGACATGAGCCATTAGTGGGTCATAGAAACAACTTTGTGGGTTACCAGCAGCATGTTTTTTAAAGGGGAACAATATAGAACACAACAGAAATACTAGATTGCAATGTCAATTTTAAGCATAAGGATTTTTACATGAAGCTTCTTTTCTCAATATGGGTCTGGGTTTTAGTATTTTCTGAGAGATGAAATAAGTGCACCTGGGAAACAAAAATAGGACAATGGTGGGAGGCAGGGAAGGAAGCTATATATACTTGAAAAAGCTAAGGGGACAGAAATGAGCTGTTAAAAATTAAAAGTGTGATAGGAGAAATGAAAAAGACAATAGAAGTAGGTTTACAAGATAAAGATGAGAAAAAATTTCAGAAGATAAAGCATAGTGATAAAGGGACAGAAAATTGGAAGAAGAAAAGATACAAAAATTGGAGGTCCAACCCATGAGGGCTGATATCCAAATACAGGAGTTAATGTACAGAGGGAAAAACTAGAGGAAGTTGTCAAAGAAAGAACTAAAAAGTTTTCATAAAACTAAAGAACCAGAATTTTGACACGGAAAAAATTTCAGAACACTGGGACAAAGAAAAGCTCCTATAAACTAAGAGAGGAACACAGCCAAATAGGACGAGGAATCACCCTTACATCTCCCTTCTTCCTCATAGCATACTCACAAAACAATGAAAAAAGTTAATAAAACAAACCCGAAAACCTCAGTTAGTAATAAAGGTATAATTAAAATTGAAATTTAAAGTACAATTAACATATAAAAAGGAGAAACCCCATAAGATAATATTTATCTGTACCTGGTTGGGCAAATAACTTTCTACCTTTCTAAACATAAAGGCCAAGAAAGGCATTACAAAGGAAAAGACTGACTCAACATTTTAATATATTAAACTGAAATATATGCCAAAACCATTTAAAATTGAAATTAAATATAAATTAAAGAAATGGCAAACTGGGAAAAAAACTATGAACAGATTAAACAAAGGGTTTAATATGTAAAATATTCACATGAGCAATTTGTAAAATGTTCATATACGTGTAAAATATGCAAAATTGTCACATAAAATATAAAATGTTCATGTAAGTACATGATAAAAAACACTAAAACCATATTAGAGAAAAATGGGCAAAGGTTATGAACCCATACAAATGGCTAGCATTCATTGAAGAAGAAAAAGTCAATCTTAGTTGTAATCTAAGAAGTATAAATGAAAACTTGAGCTACATTTTTTCACCAAAATTTTTCACAATAATATTCTTAACAAATTATTAAAGATTGTTTTTCAGAGTAACGTTAATGGTGAGGATGTAAAGTGATATGTTTCTGGAAAGTTATGGCAATGCATGTTAAGGATTTTAAATGTTTAAATCTTGCAGTCTGGTAATTCCATTTCTAGACATCTAATCCAAGGAATTTCATTATTTAACTAATGTTTTGCCAAATATACTGATCTAGGTACTGAAGTATAGGATTATTTATAAGGGATTAGCAATAGTTGTGGAAAAGTAAAAAACAAAATAACTTCCAATAATAGGGGGAAAGTTGAGTCACTTATATCTATCAAATAGAATTTATTTAGCCATCAAATATTATGGTTATAATTATTTTCAATAAACGGTAAGTAGACTTTCTAACTTGAGAAGAAATGTATTAAACACAGCATTTAGACATTGGCTGTCAGCAGAAACAATGGCTAACGTCTGAGGCATTCTGTCAACAATCCTCATTAGAAATAATAGCTTTGAAATATGCATGGAACATGAAAGACAAGAAGGCTTTCCTGCTGTCCTGAAATTGTTCAGCAATCTGTACAATAAGCAATCTGGACACTGGCACAGTGAGTGGATTTATGAAACTGACTTCCCTTCTGACCTTCCCCAGTTTAAAACTCACACACACACACACACACACAAACACACCAGGAAAGCTTGGAGGAATTATTTTTGAAAGACTCCTAATTTCCACAAATCCATCAAGTCTAAGCATTCTGATAAAAATACTTTTCTTCAATTGTCAGAATTGTCAAGTTGCCTTAGGTCAAGAATTTCTGTGTTACTGGGGATACCATGAATAAGGGTAAAATTGAAGAGTAACTGATATGAAAGGGTACTTATTCTCACCTAGTACCTGTGGCTCCAATTGAAAGAAACATGGAGGTGCTTTCACAGTAAAAGCAACCATCTGAGACCCATAGAGAAGCCATTTGTCTGGAGCAGTGAAGGATCACCGTAATTGTACCTGGCAAATTCTGAAAGGAAATAATTTAGTTTATAAAGCAATACAGGAGACTTCTCTGGCAGTCCAGTGGTTACGACTCTGCACTTCCACTGCAGGGGGATGGGTTTGATCCCTGGTCAGGGAACAAAGATCCCACATGCCACAAGGCAAAGACAACAATAAAAAAAAGAAAAACAAATACTCAACTCTAGCCTTGTTTATCTATTAATAATTCAATAGGAAATGAGGGCCTGTGTGATATTCATAATCAGCATATTATGCTTTATTAGGGGAAAGACCCTTAGCATGGTACTTAAGTTTTTGACATGAATTTTCCTTCTAAATTGTTTCACTCTTTTCACTTCTTTAGAGAAAGTTTCAATATAGAATGAAAAATTTGATTATATATTTACATAGTTTTAAATAAAATCATTGTAGAAGCATTTTTAAGTTTAAAAATGTGGATGAGATGGGCAGACTATCACATGATACAGGTGATTGGTACTTGTAGACCCTCAGGGGCTAGCTTGAGTGGTGACAGCTATAAGTAGGAGAGGAAGGCAAGTTGGATTTTTGGGTACTAGTATAAGGAAGGAGAGCATAGGAAGCCTCCCTGCAGTATACAGATGTTCCTGGGGCCTCACAGTAGACTGTCCTGGGATCCCCTGTCATCACCGACTCTATGTCTAGGGAGAGGGAGATGTAATAGCCAACGGTAGCTAGGTCGCTGTATTACCACCCTTAGAAAAAAAGATTTCCAAAGGAGGAAGTTAATTTCAGGAGAAAGATGATCAATTTGTACTAAACAAGTTGATTTTCAGGGGCTCAGTGACCAGTCAGCAAGGTAAAGCAAAACAGAAACGCAGGAGAAAGTCAGTGCTATTAGAGAAAGCTATGGCAATAAATAATATCTTTAAAGAGAGAGAGTGTGATACTAAAGAAAGCTATGACTATAAAAGGAAATTCAAAGAGAGAAATAGAGTTAAAAGAGAGATGAGAATTGAGCTTTGAAATAAGACTGCATTTGTATAGTAGAAAAAGAAGTGGAACCAAGGAGAAAGAAAAGAACGAGAGAAGACTATCAGTACCCTGGAGGTCAGAGACATTTTAGGAGGAAGGAGGTGTTCCATGAATCAATGATGCAGAGAGATAAAGTGTAACCCATGGAACAGCACGTGGGAGACAATTTGATGACTTACAGAGATCAATTTCAGTGGAGAAGTGGGGTCAGAATGAGAAGATGAGAGAGATGAGGAAATGTTTTTGTAAAGGTAGAATATTTTTGTTTATGTTTGGACATGTTCGGTATTTAAAGGAAGGTAAGAGAAAGTATGTAGCTTAAATCGGGCAACAGAAGGATGACTGATGATTTAAGTCTTTACAGAGGTGACAGTCATCATTTAATTGACCGTAGTTTTGGAATGCATGGGAGGTGTCAATTTAAGGAGTTTAAATGGCAAGATTAGCTCTGGAGAGGGGGGGTATCTTCTCTTCTCCTGAGATAGGAGATTAGGAAGAAAGATGGAGTCTAACCGACAGGAGAGAGACTGCAGTGTGCACCAAATGAATTTAGTTATTTATTTTTTTAATAAACATTTTTGGAGTGTGCACTATATAAGGGTACCAAGATCCCTTGGAAAATATGATGATGAAAAAGAGCTAGACAATGCTCTCAAAGTAGTTTTTACATGGGGCTTCCCTGGTGGCGCAGTGGTTGAGAGTCCGCCTGCCGATGCAGGGGATGCGGGTTCGTGCCCCGGTCCGGGAAGATCCCACATGCCGCGGAGCGGCTAGGCCCGTGAGCCATGGCCGCTGAGCCTGCGCGTCCGGAGCCTGTGCTCCGCAACGGGAGAGGCCACAACAGTGAGGCCCGCGTACCGCAAAAAAAAAAAAAAGTAGTTTTACATGGAAGATAAGACAATTAAAAAAATAACTCTAGGGATTGAGAACACAAGCTATTAAGGTAAATATAAATTTTTCGGGATTGAGAACACAAGCTATTAAGGTAAATATAAATTTTTCAACACCTCAGTTTCTTCCTCCATAAAATGGGAATAATGATAGTACCACCTTTGTTTCAATCATCCCATTCTCTTTCTAGCTTACATTTCACAGTGTTTTTTTTTTTTAATTTTAAACATCTTTATTGGAGTATAATTGCTTTACAGTGGTGTGTTAGTTTCTGCCTTATAACAAAGTGAATAAGTTATACATATACATATCCCAGTGTTCTAATAGAAGTATTTGACCTAACGGAGACATTCAGCCCATGAATCACTGTTTCATTCTCCCTCATTGCCCTCATGTTCTCATTTCCTTTTTTACCCAGGATAAATTTACTGGCCCATCATTTTAATCACTCTCTTATCCCTCCATCCAATCCATCAAGACACTTGTTCCTCTCTCCTTGAGATACACATGGCTGGAAAACCCTAACCCTGAGGAAACCTTACTATTTGCTTTCTTCCCATCTTTTGGGTCCCCTTATCGATGAAGGACAATTCCACAAAGTCATACAATATGAGTTCAAGAAACACAACAAGACCAAGGCACACATACTCTCTGCATTTCTTCAACATCTACATGGAGGAGCATCCCATGTTGAGGAGAGTTTTGTTCTAGTGGAGGCCCCTTCCCCATTGCTCTTCCTTCATATAGAGCTTTGATGACAGAAACTTTATTAGGAAAAGGATCATCAGATTGCTTGGGGGATTAAGCTTCCTAGATATCAAGTCAGCAATTTACAGGAGTTGTCTGGCAAAGCCTGCAGCCCTGTACATTAGGAGGCATATGGGGACCTTACTCCCTTTTGGATTCTATATCCCTCCAGTCATGGAAGGAGTCTAGGCTAGCCTATTGTTAAGGCCTCTTAGGATGAACATCTAGGGTCATTTTTGAATAATGCTTCTCCTTCTTAACAGTCTATCCCCAAGACCCTTGAGTGCTCATCAGGTGTTTCTGGAATAGGAAGAGAGATATTATTTGACTTCCACCCAATCTTTAGAGGCTAAGTTAATTGCATGTGTCACACTCCCTCAAGGATGAGCTAGATTGTCAACCACTTCCCCTCCCCACCATTTATTACCAATACATTCTATAGAGACCTCGAGATTGTTTCTTCTACCCTTTGACATTAAAGTTGGAAAAGGAGAAGAGCGTAATGATCCTCCATTGCCTACCTTCTGCATATTCCATGGTGCATGAGGCTCCAGGGCAGAGGTTCAAAGAGCTACTACTGCTCACTCAAAGGGCCCCTGCCATCAGTATTTGGGTCTGCAGCAAACATTCGTTTGATGCACTCTTACAAAAGCTACCAGCAGTGGTGTCAGAGAGCAAGCCCTTCCATGGCTATTGTTTTGTCCCTGATCCCAGACCCAAAGGATAAAGGTTTTATGTTTAAGCCAAATTGTGGTGAACTCTTTGGGGACAGGGGTGGTAGAGGATTGGGCCCCAGCCCCAGTCTCCTTTTGTCTTGAATGGACCCCAGAGAAGATATAGGGACCTCTGGCCCCACTTGCAGACCACAGGAGATGTGGGGAGTTTCTATTACTTGGAACAATGGCCAGCTGATCTTTCATAGTCTTATTGGGGAGAC
The DNA here is from genome assembly GCF_002837175.3 of Physeter macrocephalus. NCBI lineage: Eukaryota > Metazoa > Chordata > Mammalia > Artiodactyla > Physeteridae > Physeter > Physeter macrocephalus. The sequence goes on from NC_041229.1 coordinate 38,629,057, forward strand.
TACAGGGTGAGGAAGATTCAATGCCTTTGTTCTCTAAAGACATTTGAGCTCATTCTCACCGATTTCTTTAGCATTGTTTTCTTCTCCTCTCCCTGGTTCTTGTGCTGACCCGATACTAGTGGTGTTTAATGCCCTAATCATTGTGCAGGCTCCTCCCATTCTGGCAGCTGTACCTAAAAGGATCCTGAAATTTGTATAACCTTTAGATCCCATATATTTTCTTGTAAGAAATCTTAAAGGATAAATTTCAGGTCAAATACCTGTGTTTTGTGGGCTGAGAACATTAAAACTGAGGCCTTTTACTAGACAGTTGGCAGAGGTGATTGCATTCAATTGTGATGGAATCAGCAATGTTGGTGTTAGGGTGGGGCTGATTTGAGTAGAATCTGGAAGAGATACATGGGTACTAGCCATCAGTTCAAGTTTCATTTGGAAATGTTTTCTTGAGAGAGTACCTGTTTTCTTCGAAGGAAAATTGTCTCTACTTTTATCCAAAGCAAGACGATCAGAGGAGTCTTCTCTGAAAAGGTGATGTTTGGGCTGAGGCTTGAGATTTGCCTGGGTGCAAAGACCATCAGACAAGAGTATACCGGCCTTTTTTGAGACACAGCCAGGAATGTGTTTGGAAGGAGAGAGCAAGGAGCAGGGTAGAAAGGGGTGAGGTCAACAGGTGATGGTGGGCCAGAATCACTTATGGACTTTTAGGACATTCGAAGGATTCTAAGTGGGGTGGAATAGGTGTGCCTGAAGTTTGAGGACAGGGGAAAGTGAAAGAGAATATTTGAATGGTGGCAATTAGGGGAGCTTAAGAGGATTAGGAAACAGTATTAAGGGAGCACTTGAAATTGGGTTAATTAGATAGTTTGCTTTGTTCTTTTTTTTCCTTTTTTATTTGTACACATATATTTTCTGTCCTAACATTATAACTATTGCATATGCTCCATACAGTTCAAGTTGAACTTGGAGTATATATTGACATTCACTCCAGTAATCCTCACTGTAAGCAGCTCCTTACTTGCAGTGAAAATTGATTTGTATATTTTTTGCCTCTGAGTCCTTGTGGGATTTTTTTTTTATTCAAACAGAAAGTCACAAAAATTATAATCATCCTCATCAGTTCACCCAGTCCCATATAATTAATTTTTTTTTAAATCTTGGTCTTTTGTTAGCACTTTTATGAATTCATCAGTGAAATTTATTTTTGACATTGTTTTTAATGTTTCTTTTTTTTCACACACACACACACACACACACACACTGTATTTTACTTTTATAAGGGATAAATAAACTGACACCAAGCACTGTAAATGGTTGACCACAACAAAAGCAACAATGATTGCAATTACCAAACATGAAACACACTCATACTATGTCATAATATTGACATTCAGTCCAGTAATCCTCCACTGTAAGCAGCTCCTTACTTGCAGTGAAAATTGTTTTGTATATTTTTTGCCTCTGAGTCCTTGTGGGATTTTTTTTTTATTCAAACAGAAAGTCACAAAAATTATAATCATCCTCATCAGTTCACCCAGTCCCATATAATTAATTTTTTTTTAAATCTTGGTCTTTTGTTAGCACTTTTATGAATTCATCAGTTTTCCATTAGTGTTCTGAAAATGCGTATAACATTATACCAGAATATATAAGATTTTTAGAAATTTCATGTAATGTCAGAAACATTTATATTAACATATTTCCATACATAACCCAAAGAAAGTTTAGTACTAGTTGTTTTATGATTGTTTGTTTGTTTATACTACAGGTTCTTATTAGTCATCAATTTTATACACATCATGGGATAAATAAACTGACACCAAGCACTGTAAATGGTTGACCACAACAAAAGCAACAATGATTGCAATTACCAAACATGAAACACACTCATACTATGTCATAATATTGACATTCAGTCCAGTAATCCTCCACTGTAAGCAGCTCCTTACTTGCAGTGAAAATTGTTTTGTATATTTTTTGCCTCTGAGTCCTTGTGGGATTTTTTTTTTATTCAAACAGAAAGTCACAAAAATTATAATCATCCTCATCAGTTCACCCAGTCCCATATAATTAATTTTTTTTTAAATCTTGGTCTTTTGTTAGCACTTTTATGAATTCATCAGTTTTCCATTAGTGTTCTGAAAATGCTTATTCATTCAGTTCAGCAGTATAGTCAGTTACCAGAAACCTGTACTTGTCAGTCTTTTCCATGAATTCCTTGAAGATGAAACCCTTTTATAGGAATATTTTTGCAAAAGCATCAGAGTACACCCAGAACTGTCTGTAAATGACAAAAGACTGAAAAATGACCACAGTTAAAGATTTGATGAAAGTTCATAGTAATGCAATTGACAAGGAAATTTAATTATTTCTGAGATATACATTTTAAAGTAATAACTAGAATTATGACGTATAACATTATACCAGAATATATAAGATTTTTAGAAATTTCATGTAATGTCAGAAACATTTATATTAACATATTTCCATACATAACCCAAAGAAAGTTTAGTACTAGTTGTTTTATGATTGTTTGTTTGTTTATACTACAGGTTCTTATTAGTCATCAATTTTATACACATCATTGTATACATATCAATCCCAACCGCCCAATTCAGCATACGACCATCTCCACCCCACCGCGTATTTCCCCCCCTTGTTGTCCATACGTTAGTGCTCTACATCTGTGTCTCAACTTCTGCCCTGCCAACCAGTTCATCTGTACCATTTTTCTAGGTTCTACATACATGCGTTAATATACGATATTTGGTTTTCTCTTTCTGACTTATTTCACTCTGTGTGACAGTCTCTAGATCCATCCATGACTCAACAAATGACTCAATTTCATTCTTTTTTATGGCTGAGTAATATTCCAGTGTATATATGTACCACAACTTCTTTATCCATTCGTCTGTCGATGGACATTTAGGTTGCTTCCATGACCTGGCTATTGTAAACAGTGCTGCAATGAACATTGGGTTGCATGTATCTTTTTGAATTATGGTTTTCTCTGGGTATATGCCGAGTAGTGGGATTGCTGGATCATATGGTAATTCTATTTTTAGTTTTTTAAGGAACCTCCATACTGTTCTCCATAATGGCTCTATCCATTTACATTCCTACCAACAGTGCAAGAGGGTTCCGTTTTCAACACACCCTCTCCAGCATTTGCTGTTGGTAGATTTTCTGAGGATGCCCATTCTAACTGGTGTGAGATGATACCTCATTTTAGTTTTGATTTGCATTTCTCTAATAATTATTGATGTTGAGCAGCTTTTCATGTTGATGCATCTTTTTCCTAACTTTCATGAGAATGTTAATTTTGTTTCATGGTTAAGAATGATCCTTGCTATTTCTTACCTTGAAATTCTTTATCTTACAAAACAAGTTTCTCTTGATGCTTTGCAAGTAAGAATTTTAACATGATGAACGGATTTTGCATTTCATCAAATGCTTTTTTGGTACCTATGATTGTATTTAATTTATGCTGTTCCACTCTATCAGGATTTAATCCTTGCTGTTCAGGCCTGATACTTCTCCTCTATACCCACACTCCTGGATATTCCTAACTAGGGATTCCACATCAAATACTGGCATTTGAGATAATAAGGTCCAGGAAAAGGCACCTTTTAATCTTCTCTTTTCCACGAAGCTTCTCCAGAAAGGAATGTTGAAGTTGTGGAGCAGAAACATGCAGGTATCTTAGAGAAAGAAGCAAGCACATCTCATTGAAGGGATTTATAACTTTAGAGAAGTGCCCATTAGAGGTGAAAGCAAGCTGTCAAGTAAAACAGTCTTGAGAGTTCCCACATCAACTGTTTAAGCACCAAATAAGTGGGCCAGAAAAATAGTGTTGGTGGAGTGTAGAGGACAGTCTTTACCGAGACCTAGGGTTTGTAGAGAAGAATCCCTCAAGTAGGAGATTCGTCTGGAAAGCAGGGATTGTCATTTCGATAAGGCTAAGAGAACAAAAGTGAGGAAGCACATGGAGTAAGGGACAATGGCTAGATGGATTTGACTGAAGCTGCGACTTTAAGGAACTATTGTGAGAGACATTTGGGGAAACAAGATGAGATAAAGATGGTGGTTTAAACACAATCATTTATTTTGTTCCCTCCAAAACTACCCTGGAGTGACGATAACAGGATTTTTGTTTTAAGAAGGAATATACAAAGAAAATGGTAAAGGAGATAATATAGTAGCAAAACTTGGAAACAGATGGACAAGTAGAAACTGATTTGTCAAACCCAGGAAATTTGAATGCTAAATTGGCAGTGACAAAAGCAAGAAGCAACACAATTGTCTCTAGGAACCCAGAAGGCTTAGGATTTCATGGCACCAGGTACCTCTGGATGTGGCAGTTAAAATGAGGCTAAGGAGGACTTGTTGAAAGTCTGTCTTAGAAGCAGTTACAACCTCAGATCCCCTCCCTCTGGACAGCTGGGTAAACTGCTCTCTCACCCTGAACAGAAGACTAAGCTTCATTTTCTAGAGTAGGTGAAAAGGATGGTCTCTGGACTGGGAATTTCCAGGAATTGTTGAGAATGTGGTTGTCCTAGGGAAAACCAATTGATTTCGTGAACTTCCCAAGCTGGATATTGGAAAATTCAGGACCCATTTTCCATGTGGTGGGGAAGCCAGGCCTGTCCCCTCAGGAGGAAGATTGTAAGATTCTTCACTGTTGAGTATCACCAATCGTAGAGATACCAGCATCAGAGGTTCAGCCAGGAAACAGCGCAGCCAGATCACCATTCAGGGAAGCGTAATCTCCAAAGTCATCCACACACCCTGAGCTTCTAATCAATTCTTTATGCTGTACTCTTATATGTGTGCCAACTACTAAGGATCGCCAGACATTTGAGGAAAGCCTTAAACCTGAAAGATAGAAACCAACCCAAAACAAAACGAAATAAAAGAAAAAATAAAAAGAAGTTTCAAAGAAACAGACTATGCAGGAGGGAAAAATACCTCCAAAAGCCATTGACATTTTAGTATTTTCGGAGAGAAGAAATAAGTGCAACTGTGAAACAAAAATAGGACCATGGTAGGGGGCAGGGAAGGAAGCAATATACACTTGAAAAAGCTAAGGGGACAGAAATGAGCTGTTAAAAATTAAAAGCGTGATAGGAGAAATGAAAAAGACAATAGAAGTAGGTTTAAAAGGTAAAGATGAGCAAAAATTTCAGAAGATAAACACAGTGATAAAGGGATAGAAAATTGGAAGAAGAAAAGATACAAAAATTGGAGGTCCAGTCCATGAGGACTGATATCCAACTACAGGAGTTAATGTACAGAGGGAAAAACTAGAGGAAGCTGTCAAAGAAGGAACTAAAAAGTTTTCATAAAACTAAAGAACCAGAATTTTGACACGGAAAAAATTTCAGAACACTGGGACAAAGAAAAGCTCCTATAAACTAAGAGAGGAACACAGCCAAATAGGACGAGGAATCACCCTTACATCTCCCTTCCTGACACGGAAAAAGTTTCAGAGCACTAGGACAAAGAAAAGCTCCTATAAACTAATAGAGAGGAACACAACCAACTAGGACAAGGAATCATGCTTACATCTCCCTTCTTCCTCATAGCATACTCACAAAACAATAAAAAAAGTAAATAAAAGAAACCCAAAACTCCAGTTAGAATTAAAGGTATAATTAAAATCCAAATTTAAAGTACAATTAACATATAAAAAGGAAAAAAACTCCGTAAGATAATATTTATGTCTGTGGATGGGCAAATAACTTTCTAACTTTCTAAACATAAAGGCCATGAAAGGCATTACAAAGGAAAAGACCGACTCAATATTTTAATATGTTAAACTGAAATATATGCCAAAACCATTGAAAATTAAAATTAAATATGACTTAAAGAAATGGCAAACTGGGAAGAAACTATGGACAGATTAAATAAAGGTTTTAATATGTAAAATATTCACATGAGCAATTTTTAAAATGTTCATATACTGTGTAAAATATGCAAAATAGTCATATAATATATAAAATGTTCATGTAAGTAGATGAGAAAAAACACTAGAACCATATTAGAGAAAAATGGGCAAAGAATATGAACCTATACAAATGGCTACCATTCATTGAAGAAAAAAAAGTCAATCGTAGTTGTAATCTAAGAAATAAGTTAAAATTTGAGCTACACTTTTTCACCAAAATTTTTCACAATAATTTGCTTAACAAACAATTAAAGACTTTTTTCAGAGTAAAGTTAATAGTGAGGATGTAAAGTGATATATGTTTCTGGAAAGTTTTGGCAATATATGTTAAGGATTTTAAATGTGTAAATCTTGCAATGCAGTAATTCCCTTTCTAGATATCTAATCCAAGGAATTTCATTATTTAACTAACGTTTTACCAAATATACTGATCTAGGTACTTATGTATAGGATATTTATAAGGGATTAGCAATAGTTGTGGAAAAGTAAAAAACAAAATAACTGTCCAATAATAAGGGGAAAGTTACACACACACACACACACACACACACACACACACCAGGAAAGCTTGGAGGAATTATTTTTGAAAGACTCCTAATTTCCACAAATCCATCAAGTCTAATCATTCTGATAAAAATACTTTTCTTCAATTGTCAGAATTGTCAAGTTTCCTTAGATGAAGAATTTCTGTTACTGGGGATAGATACCATGAATATTGGTAAAATGAAAGAGTAACTGAAATGAATGGGTACTTATTCTCAACTAGTACCTCTGGCTCCAACTGAAAGAAACATGGAGGCAGTTTCACAGTAAAAGCAACCATCTGAGACCCACAGAGAAGCCGTTTGTCCGGAGCACTGAAGGATCACCGTAATTGTACTCGGCAAATTCTGAGTTTTGATTTGAGCACAGAGTTACACTTACAAAATCAGAGTGTTTCCTTTGGATGCTCAATATCTGAAGACTAATGTGTATCTAGATTATTTATTTTATATAGATGGCAGCCCGGCCTCATTCCTCCTAGGATCCTTAGAAATGTAAAAAGGAAATAATTTAGTTTATAAAACAAATACAGGGGACCTCTCTGGCAGTCCAGTGGTTAGGACTCTGTGCTTCCACTGCAGGGGGATGGGTTTGATCCCTGGTCAGGGAACTAAGGTCCCCCATGCCACGTGGCAAAGCCACCAAGCAAAAACAAGAACAAATACTCACCTCAAGGTTTGTTTTAGTTGTCTATTAACAATTCAATAAGAAATGAGGGGGCTTCCCTGGTGGCGCAGTGGTTGGGAGTCCGCCTGCCGATGCAGGGGACACGGGCTCGTGCCCCGGTCCG